>NC_041382.1:253292836-253463906 GCF_002162155.2 Triticum dicoccoides
GCCAGTGCTCCTCTGAGTGTTGGTCCAAACTAGAGCCCTGTGCGGCGCCCCCTCGGGGAAACTCGAGGTTTGGTTTTAGTTGTATGGAGCGCTCATCTGAGTGTGCCCTGAGAACGAGATATGTGCAGCTCCTATCGGGATTTGTCGGCACATTCGGGCGGTGTTGCTGGACTTGTTTTACCATTGTCGAGGATGTCTTGTAACCGGGATGCCGAGTCTGATCGGATTGTCTTGGGAGAAGGAATATCCTTTGTTGACCGTGAGAGCTTGTGATGGGCTAAGTGGGACACCTCTGCAGGGATTTGAACTTTCGAAAGTTGTGCCCACGGTTATGGGCAGATGGGAATTTGTTAATGTCCGGTTGTTGAAAACCTGAAGTTGTTCTTAATTAAAATGCACCAACCGCGTGTGTTACCGTGATGGTCTCTTCTCGGTGGAGTCCGGGAAGTGAACACGGTGTTGGAGTTATGCTTGACATAGGTTGTTCTAAAATCACTTCTTGATCATAGATTCTCGACCGTGCTTTTGCCTTCTCTTCTCGCTCTCTTTTGCGTATGTTAGCCACCATATATGCTAGCCGCTTGCTGTAGCTCCACCTCATACCATTTACCCTTCCTATAAGCTTAAATAGTCTTGATCGCGAGGGTGCGAGATTGCTGAGTCCTCGTGACTCACAGATACTTCCAAAACCAGTTTGTAGGTGCCGATGTTACCGAGAAGGTGACGCAACCATGCTCAAGGAGGAGCTCGTTGAAGAACGTGTTCGTTATGTTGTTCCGTTTCCAGTTGATCAGTAGTGGAGCCCAGTCGGGACGATCTGGGATTTGTGTAGCATTTGGGGTAGTCATCTTTCATTTTGGTTCTGTAGTCGGACCTTGATTGTATCTGGATGATGTAATGCTTTATTCATGTAATTGTGTGAAGTGGCGATTGTAAGCCAACTATGTATCTCTTTCCCTTATGTATTACATGGGTTGTGTGAAGATTACCTCACTTGCGACATTGCTTTCAATGCGGTTATGCCTCTAAGTCGTGCTTCGACACGTGGGAGATATAGCCGCATCGAGGGCGTTACATGTTTTCTCTCTAGACCCCTCTCCATTCTTAAATCTCATCTTTTCTAAACCCTCAGATGCCTCCGAGACGTGACCCCGGATTTACCTTTCCACCGAAGCTCACCCAGTTGATCCAGCAGCAGAACACATTGATGCAGTTGCTAGTCCAGAATCACAATCAGGGGAACAACAACAACAACTCACCACCACCACCACCACCTGTTGATCACTTAGCCCATTTTCTTAGGCTGAATCCGCCGGTGTTTTCCAGTAGCACCGAGCCGATAGTAGTAGATGATTGGCTCCGCAAGACAGCAAGGGAGTTGACCACAGCAGGATGCACACATGCGGAAAAGGTGAAGTTTGCCGCACATCAGCTTGAAGGACCCGCAGCATCATGGTGGGAGAATTTCACAGCCACTTTCCCTGTCGACACTGTCACATGGGACCAGTTCCAGCAGGCTTTCTGTACTGCCCATGTTTCAGTAGGAGCTATGCCCATGAAGAAGCGTGAGTTTCGCAACTTGCGCCAAGGAGGATGGATAGTTGGCCAGTATGTGGAGGACTTTAGTAAGCTAGCACGTTATGCCCCAGATGACGTTGCTACGGATGAAGCTAAGCAGGAAAAGTTTCTGTAAGGACTGAATGATGAGTTGAGCATGCAGTGGATGGTAGAAACCTTCAACAACTACCAGGAGTTGGTAGATCGTGCTCTCATGATTGAAGGGAAGCAGCAGCAAATTGAGAACCGCAAGAGGAAGTATGGACAAGGGAAGTACAGTTCTGGAGCTCAGCAGAAGCCACGTTTTACCCCTAGATCGGGAGGACATTTTCAGCATATCCATGGAGGAGGTAGCTCGCACAATCATAATGGCACCAAGAATGGTAATGGGAATGGAGGAAGCAACGACCAGAACCGTACAAACCCATCAACCCCAGCCAAGAGAGACCTGAGCCAAGTCACTTGCTTTAAGTGCCAGAAGACCGGACATTATGCTAATGAATGTCCTAAAGCCCAGAATGGAAATGGCAATGGAAGCTCAGGGAAGAAGCCGAACCCTTTCAACAGGGGACAGGTGAACCACGTAAATGTGGAGGAGGTTGAAGCCCAGCCCAATGCAGTAATAGGTAAGTTTTTGGTTAAGTCATTTACTTCACTCGTTCTTTTTGATACTGGTGCATCGCATTCATACATATCAAGGGGATTTGTGGATAACTATCAACTGCCAACACAAGCCCTTAGGTCACCCATGTTAGTAAACTCGCCGGGAGCAGAGTATATGGCTAGTCTATGGAGTGATCGGTTACCATTAAGGATTGGTAACTACGTATTTCCCTCAGACCTAATAGTATTGGAATCTCAAGGATTGGATGTGATAATAGGCATGGATTGGTTATCGAAGTATGAAGGGAACATTGAATGTGCCAGTAAGTCAATTTTTCTTACCACCCTAGAAGGGAGAAGGATCAAGTATGTATCCCGGCATGTGCCGAAAAGGACTCAAGTAAATTGCCTAACAGGGGTTGTGCAGGAGGAAGTACCAGTAGTGAAGGAGTTCCCTGATGTATTTCCAGAAGAGATGCCAGGCATGCCACCAGATAGAGATATTGAGTTTTTTATTGAGCTTTTGCCAGGCACAGGGCCAATATCTAAGAGACCATATAGAATGCCCGCAAAGGATTTGGAAGAGATTAAGAAGAAGATTAAGGAGTTACTGGATAAAGGTTATATTCGCCCAAGTTCTTCACCTTGGGGATCGCCAGTACTTCTGGTGGAGAAGAAGGATGGATCGTTAAGGTTGGTTGTTGATTATCGAGGACTGAATGAAGTAACCATCAAGAACAGGTACCCACTACCGATGATCAATGATCTGTTTGATCGTTTGCAAGGAGCTAAGGTATTTTCCAAGATCGATCTGTGATCAGGATACCATCAGTTGAAGATTCGAGAACAGGATATACCTAAGACGGCTTTTACCACTAGGTATGGGCTGTACGAGTATACCTAAGACGGCTTTTACCGCCGCCCCGCACCGCCCGACGCCGCCCGGAGCCCCGCAGGAGCTTCGCCAGAGCCCCGAGCCGAGGTAGCTTCCGCCGCCGGTTTTCTGAGAAAAGCCGTTTCGGTTTTTTAGAAAACCCTAGTTTTCGTTTTTTAAATAGATCGGGTTTTCTCCGTTTTATTTATTTAGCGAGCGTTCGCTCATTCGTTCATTTTAACGGACGCGTTCAAGGTTTAGTTCCTGTTAATGAACATTTGTTCGTTAACCTGTTCGTCGTTTTTCTTTTTCTCGGATTAAATTCGCGATTTTTCTGATCGCGATTTCTGATCCGATGTTCGTTTTAGTTTAACTTTTCGCTCGTTTATCGGAATCAGGCGATTCAAGCGCGTGGAGTTTCGTCTCGAATCCCTCTTTCCGTGTAACAAACTCAAACAAGTTTTTGCCTCAGTAAAAATTGCCCTAGATCCAGAATAGTAAACGAAGCCTGTTTCTTTTGCCGTTTGTCTTTCGTTGCTTCGTTCTATTTGGTTCTTTTTGCCAACCGGAGTTCTTAAGTTGAACTATCTGGTTAGATCTCTTATTCAAGTTTTACCTGTGCATTGGTTGAGTACTTATTGTATGATTGTTTGTTTGCGATAGAATACCCAGATTGCGCCGCTCGCTACTTCGAATCGCTAGGTTTCAAGGATCATCAGCAAGGCAAGTAATACTTTGATCATACCTCCTACTACCCAGTTTTTATTGCATTAGATCAACCCTCACATATTGCATGATTAGGATCCAATTAAATTGTGGGTTTGGGAAGTAGTTGAGGTAGTACCTATTACCTGTTTATTATCAAACCTTTGGGAGTTACTTCTACGTTTGCTTTTATGCCATGCTATGCTAGTAGACGTGGATTGGGTGAGTGAAATCCATGACAGATGTGAGATTGATAATTTATTGGTTTATCTAAGGTGGCAACTTAAATACACATCTGGGTGGATTGAGGCACCTGGGTATTCCAGCGATTGCCTGTTTTCTTTTGGACCGCCACCCAGGCTCAAAGGGATCATGAGATTATTCATGCTAGAAACTTCCGTGTGCAGCCACAAGCTACTATGGGCTCTAGCATAGTTGACTAAGTCATGCGAACTCTTACAGTGGTAGACTAGCAGATGTAGGGGATGTAGGTTGGTATGGTCTACCCATTCGTAAGGTGCTAGCGCGTCTGAAAGACTATGTCTCGGTCATCCGTTTCTCAAACACCATGTAGTGCGAGAAATCCAACGGAGGAGATTGAGTCTTGTGGGGAAAAGTGCGCAAACCTCTGCAGAGTGTATAAACTAATCATGGTTAGCCGTGTCCCCGGTTATGGACATCTTGAGTACCTAGTACTTGGATTATCATGTGAATCTCATCATGTTACTCTAAGTAATTTTGCTGGGTTTTAATGATGATGCTTAATTGGGATTGAGAATGCTGTCAACCATTCTCAATGTTTAACAACTACCATGATAGTTAAATAAAATTTATTCCTTTGAAGTAGGGAAAAATTGGCTTTACGCAAAACTGTAACCATAGAGCTTTCCACCAGCCAAATATGCATATAGAATAGCCTTATTCTTTCATTGCTCTCTATGTGTTACTTTGCCAGCATATTCCATGTGCTGACCCATTTTCGGGCTGCAACGTTCATGTTGCAGATTTTTCAAACGACGAGTAAGGTGCTTTTAGGTCGTGGTTCTATACTCAGTGATGCCGTTGGAGTTGATGGACTCACTTATCTTCCAAGCCTTCCGCTGTTATCGTTATTAGATGGCCTTCAGCCATATTTATTGTAATAAGTTCTCTTTTGAGACCACTCTGTTATAAATCCTTCAAGTACTGTGTGGTGTCAGCATTACTGATCCAGGGATGACACCTGAGCATAGAGAATGGACCGTTTGAGGTCTGGTCGCTACACTACGCCAGACAATGTCCCAAGAAAGGCAAGTCAAATGCTCCATTCAAGCCGCAAGTTAATCACATGGGGCCATACCCTGGCCAGAACACCATCCAAGGGAAAGTTCATCACCTCTCCGCAGAAGAAGCTCAAGAGAACCCAGAAGTCATCATTGGTATGTCTTCCATTAATAGCGTACCTGCAATAATTTTGTTTGACTCTGGTGCTTCCGATTCTTTTATTTCAAGGAGTTTTGCTGCCCAAAAACAAGTTTTCTTGCTCAATTTTGGAAAAGAGTATGATGGTACAATCCCCAGGATTGTTGCTCAAAAGCAATTTGGCCTGTCGCAATATGGATATTGACATCACGGGAGTCATGTTACCAGCCTCTTTGATAGTCATCGAGTTTTCCAAGTTGGATATAATTTTGGGAATGAACTGGTTAACCAAACATCAAGTACGCATCAACTATGCGACCAGAGAAGTCACATTGACAAACCAGGAAGACCAAACTACAAAATTCTTTCCTCAAAGAAGCATGCCCAAGAAAGAAATGGTCTTCGCAGCTATAGCTCAGGAATTGGATCTAATTCCTGTGGTCAGGGAGTTTCCAGATGTATTTCCTGAGGAACTAATAGGAATGCCTCCAGACCACGAGCTTGATTTTGCAATTGACCTTGTGCCCGGGACCGCACCATTATACAAGAAGTATTACCGAATGCCTTCATCTGAATTAGTGGAGTTAAAGAAATATATTGATGAGATGCTTCAGAAAGGATACAGTCGTCCAAGCTCTTCAACATGGGGATCACCCGCAATCTTCGTGGACAAGAAAGACGGCAGTCTTTGGATGTGTGTGGACTACTGTCAGTTGAATGATGTCACTATCAAGAACAAATACCCTCTTCCGAGGATTGATGACTTGTTTAACCAACTTAGTGGGGCAAAAGTATTCTCCAAGATTGATTTGAGGACCATATATCACCAGCTCAAAATCAAGAAGGAGGATATTCCTATGAACGCATTCACCACTCGATACGGTCTTTATGAATATACGGTCATGTCTTTCGGTCTCACAAATGCCCCTGCTTTCTTCATGCACATGATGAATAAAGTATTCATGGACTTCTTGGATAAATTTGTGGTGGTCTTCATTGATGATATCCTGATATACTGGAAAGGTGACCATCAACTATATGTGAAATTCCGCAAATGTGAATTTTGGCTCAAGCAAGTCAGATTTTTGGGGCATGTTCTTTCAGCAGAAGGTATAGCCATGGATCCAGGCAAAGTGAAGGACGTTCTTGAGTGGACAACACCCATGACAGTGACTAAGATCCAGGGTTTTCTTGGATTGGCCGGATATTACCATTGATTTATTGAAGGCTTCTCTAAGATTGCCAAGCCCACGGCAGAACTCCTCAAGAAGGATCAGAAGTTTGTATGGTCTGAGGACTGTGAGAAAAGTTTCAATGAGTTGAAGACCCGATTAACGTCAGCAACTGTGCTGACCCTCCTAGACATCTATCGCAGATTTGATGTATATTGTGATGCATCCAGGAGAGGTATTGGATGTGTGCTCATGCAAGATGGTAAGGTTGTAGCCTACGCATCTAGACAGCTATGACCCCACGAAGTGAACTACCCAACGCATGATTTGGAATTGGCAACAGTTGTGCATGCATTGAAAATTTGGAGGCATACCTCATTTGCAAAAGATGTCAAATATTTACTGACCAAAAGAGTCTCAAGTATATATTCACCCAACCAGACCTGAATCTCCGACAACGAAGATGGCTCGAATTGGTCAAGGATTATGATCTTGGAATAAATTACCATCCTGGTAAGGCCAATGTGGTTGCCGATGCCCTCAGTCACAAGCTTGCCAACCTGAACGCCCTGATGGAGTCCTTGCCTGCCGAACTCCAAGAAGAGATCGCTCAGCTTAACCTGGTTATTGTTGGGGATGACCTCTCCAATATATTGGAAGTCACCCCTACACTCGAGGAAGAAATCCGCATGGCCCAACTGGATGATGCCCACCTGCAACACCATGTCAAGCATATGCAACAAGGCAAGACCCAGGATTTCTCGAAGGATGAGCAAGGTACTCTAAGGTTTTGAGGTCGGATTGGCGTACCTAAATGAGCAAACCTGAGAAGGAAGATCTTGGCCAAAGCGCACGAATCTTCATACTCGATTCACCCGGGAGGTACCAAGATGTACGAAGACCTTTGACAAATATTTTGGTGGGATGTAATGAAGAAGGACATTGCCTATTTTTTCGGTTGTTGCGACATATTTAACAAGGTGAAGGCGGACCATCAGAAACCCGCCGGACTTCTCCAACCTTTACCCGTTCCACAATGGAAGTGGGACGATGTCTGCATGGATTTCATCACATGCCTGCGAAAGACTCACAGAAGCAATGATACAGTATGGGTTGTGGTGGACATGCTAACAAAGGTAGCTCACTTCATGCCCGTCTGAACCACCTACTGAGCCGATCAACTCGTGCAAGTATATGTGTCCAGAATCGTCAGTTTACAGGGAGTACCAAGAACTATCACCTCTGACCGAGGCTCTCTCTTTACCTCAGCATTCTAGTCACGTCTCCATCAAGCTTTGGGGACCGCACTAAAGTACAACACCGCCTATCACCCTCAGGCAGACGGGTAGACTAAGCTAGTAAATCAAATACTCAAAATATGCTCCGAGCATGTGCTCAGGCCCAAGGACCCAAGTGCGAAGATTGTCTACGTTATGCAGAGTTCTCATACAACAACAGTTTCCAGACCAGTCTCAACACGTCACCCTATGAAGCTCTGTATGGCCGTAACTGCCGCACTCCGCTAAATTGGTCTCAAACCAGAGATAGCTGCATTTTCGGAACTGACTTAATGATGGAGGCTGAAAAAAAAGTCAAAGAGATTCGAGATAGACTACAAGTGGCCAAGTCCCGACAAAAGAGCTACTCTGCTTCAAAGCATCGACAGATCAGTTTGGAACCCGGAGAGTATGTTTACCTCCATGTCACCCCTATGAAAGGAGTCAAGAGGTTCCAGACCCGAGGAAAACTTGCACCTAGATATATTGCCCCATTCCCAGTTATGTGCAGAGTTGGTACAGTGGCTTACCAATTGGACCTACCACCGGAATTGTCAGAAGTGCACCATGTGTTTCATGTCTCATAGTTGAGAAGGTGTACCTCGCCACATCAGAAAAGGACTGATATGGCAGAGATAGAGCTTGCTAAGGATTTAACCTATGAGAACAAACCGTTCTGAATATTGGAAGAAATGGAAAGAGTCACTCGCAGTAAGGTGATTAAATTTTATACGGTACAGTGTGAGCATCACACCGAGGAAGAAGCAACCTGGGAAAGAGAAGACTTTTTGAGAGCGTCTTATCCAGAATTGTTTTCCCAAGCAACCGAATCTCAAGGACGAGATTCATATTAAGTGGGGGGAGGTTTGTGACACCCTGGTTTTTGCCATCATGATTTTCCTTTGCCTTTTTCCTTTTTATTTGGATTTTGAGTTAATTCATTTGGACTTAGCACTTGGGCATTATTTTGATTTTCACCCAAGTGAATCCTCTCACCTCTCACAACCTCTCTTGACCTCTCATGCATCATCATAATGGTTTGGAAAAAATTCTTCTAAGAAAATATTCATTTTCACCATGAAAATGGAATATTTTCACTTTCACTCCAAAGCAACCCCTATTTTTCTTGCCCACAAAAATCTGAGAAAATTCTCACAAAGCCTTTGGACAATGCCACATCATGCTATAGAAAAATATCATGTGGTCATGTGGCTCAAATTTTCTAGGGAAAATCATTTGCATTCTGACCAGAAAATGCAGTTTGTACAGCAAGTGCATTATTCCTTGATCTTTTGGAGCTCAATTTTCTTGAGCATCATTACCTTAGTAACCTAACACTAAACACCAAAGCTCAGCTCCTATCTCTTCCTGGTTTGATCACAAATTTGGCTGTGATCAACTCACTCATCCTGGTAGTTTGTTCACTCCTTTCCTAGCCTAAACAGTGCACGGTCGCCAACCTAGACATGGTTTGGCATCACCTGGGCATCACGTTGGCAGAGTGCGATGGTGACCACGTGAGGACACGGGCTCCAGCACGAAGTCGACATGCTCTGCGTCGCGCCTGAGCCTCTGTTCGGCTCGTGCTCGTCTTAGCGTCAACCCAGCCTGCCACACCGCGCCACCAGCCTCACCTCATCACCCCAGCATCCTCACTGCCACTCGTCGATGCCGGAGATGCCGCAACGATCACGCGCGCCCCGCGCCACAGGAGCATAGTGCCCCCATGCTCGAGTCAGTCCCCTCCTGTGCGTCCTGTGCTCGTCCCCGAGCTCCAACACTGGCCGCGTGAGCCCTGGAGCCTTCTCCCCCTCTCACTGATGTCCCTCATCGCCATGCGCCGATTCCAAAGACTCCAACGAGCTCTCGACCCCCGCCTCGGCCACGCCTATAAATAGGCCCCTCGCGAGCTCATTTCTCCTCACCTCTCCACCCTCTCAACCTCCACGACACCGTAGGAAGCCGCAGCTCAGCCGAGCAGGCCTCTGGCTGCCATCCCCGACCCAAGCTCATCGGCGATCCCCTTTCTCTGGCCCCTCCCACTCTCGTTCCTCTCGAGCTCGACGGACTATGTGGGCGTGTTCCTGGTGGTCCACTGGTGCTCGCTGATGCCTCTGGAGCCACTGGAACGACCCCTAGATGCTGGCATCGTCTTCTCTCATGAGCTCCCCACGCTGCAGCAGCTGGACATGCCCTCGCCGATCTCATCCGTCCACCTCTCGGCAAGCTACGGGTACGTGCGGGTGACCACAGTCTTGCGCGTCGATCTATTCCTTCCACGGCGGCCGCCAACCTCTCCTCGCAGGAGAAACATGGGCAATGCACCGCCCCTCCTCTCTCTCTCTCTCTCTCTCTCTCTCTAGACCTGACGTGTGGGGCCTGCTGTCAGCCTCACAACTCGCGCCCAAAGCGGTACGAGTGGAGACGTATTCTCTGAAATAAGCCTTCGACGTCACCCCCTGGATTTACTATTTAGTCAAACTTAAATCATTTTTGACTAGAAACTTTGACCAGCTCTAACTCCTAATCTATAAGTCCAAAAGAGTTGATTCTTTTTGCATTAGTTTTGTATTGAAATATTCTAGCAGCACACCAAATTTGAGATTTTTCCTTGCTTCCTAGAATTTCTGGTGAATTTCAGAGTGGTTCTTGACATTTTCTTTTGCTGTTTTTATTTATTTTCATAAGGAGAAGCTTGCCTTGAGGAGAACCAGGAGGAGTGTGACCCTCCTCTGTACTAAGGCAAGCCACACAAATATTTGCATGGTGTCATTTTAATAACTATGATTTTCCAACTTGAATATGGTTTATTTCATGCATTAATTCATTTAAATAATATTGCTTATATTGTTTCAATTGTTATGCTTGGAATGTTTAGCTTGCTGTAGTACTTGAGTGCATGGACTAGTGTGATACAGTAGTATGATTTTCATAACATGACTATGGTTTGGTAATGATCGGTATTATTTTCATAAAATGGTTTGTTATTTTCACCATGCTAATGTCATAATAAAAATGATTGAGTTAAAACGAGTGTCTCTTAAGTGATTAGTTGTGCATGCAGAATGATTCTATGATGTTGCCCGTTTCATTTCAGTGATAAGTGGATATATCTACATGTTAGATATTTGCATGTTCATGGCATACTATGACTCGAGTTATTTTATTTCAAGTAAACCTGATGATAATTCAACTTGAACATAATGTTTATCGGGTCATGGTGCCACCGAATCGAGCTTCCCAGTGCAACCACACTTGCCTTCATGGGAGTGCCCGTATTTGGTCCGTTGTCATGCCTCTGGTCGGTGCCTCCAATGAGGGAAGGTTATGGGCGTGCGGTACCCTGGCTCGGTAAGAAGACATAACCTTGTGTGCCCGTTGTTGTTATGGTACCTTGTCCTCGTTTGGGATCGTTTATGTTTTGCCATGATGGTGGCCGTGCATGTCACGCGTTAACATCGGGGCCACCCATGACTTAGCCCAGAGGGGAGTTGGTCGGAGTGGCCATGAAGGTGTCATGGCCATGGGTTGGTTCTGTCGGAATGCCGCTGGTCCACCCAAATGGGAGTTCGAGGCCATGGGTTCCGTGGTATGGGTATAGTGTGCTTACCTCTGAAGAGTGTGTGTTAAATCTATCGATAGCCGCGTCCTCGGTTACGGACCCAGTTCTTAGTAGGTCACACCATGGATCAACATAAATAATTTAATCTTGCACACTAAAGTTATATGGTTGGCACTGGTTATGAGATGAGATTGTTGAAACCATGAAGATGGTTGTTGTTGAAACCAGAGAGTTCGTTTCCTTTGTGATCCAGGAGTGATCACCATGTTGATGAGATTGGTTACGAGATAACCAGTATGGTAAGCGAGTCCAAGGGACTTGGTGCACAAGCATGTTCACTTCATGAGTAGTATGTTGAAGCATTGCATTTATCCAGCTTAATGGTCATCTTATTGATCGTCATTATGCTTTTATTTGTTGTGAGATTGCAAGTACATTCAATGTACTGACTTGGCATGTCATGCCATCTTTCAGGAAAGTCTTACCGGATCGGAGTGCTTCTTGTGCCTAGACCATGTCCACATCGGTGTCCCTATCCTATGGAGTTCCGCTTCGTCATCGTTTCGTTGCCACGTAGTTGTCGTGATTGAGACCCCTTCATGTTCATTAAATAATGTACAAACTATTCAGCCACACTGTGTGTGCCGCCTGGCCTCGCTATCTGATGTAATATCAAACCTATGTTTCTGCTAGCATCAATAAAGCGGTTGTTTTCTGCACCAACTTGTTGTGTGTTGCTAGAAGACTTGATCTCTGGGCTGGCATTGCAAGGTAAACCGGTTGCTTTGAGCCGGGGTGCCACATCCTGAGTTGGTGATGATGGTGTGGCTGCCATCTTTCACCAATAGCCATCCAATCTAGATCTGACGCATACAAAGCAAACTTCTGTAGTTTTGCAAAAAGATGCCCACACTTGTTCCCTATTTACAAACAACTCCTTGTCTACAACAATTAGCCTTATCTACTCCCACCACATGTAGAAGGCCATGGAACAATCTGGCGTGATGTCCGCTGCCGGCGCTGTCCACCCTCAATTTTGGTGTTCCGTGCAATGCATGGGCATCTTACTCGTACTCTATAAGAAAAAAAGAGTAGAGATACTCGTGGCAACGCACGGAAAATTATGTCGAACATGGCTAGTTGTAAGCAGGCTAGCTCTACAGCCATGATGATAGTCATTGCACACGGTGAGGTTGACTTTGGTATGCCGAACATGGCACCTACACTCTGGTGTCATCTCCGGCGCAGGGTCTTGTCACTTCACTGTGAGGTGTAATTTGACCAACTAGTAGTAGAGTACTAGTACTACATTGGTAGTACTACTACTAGTCTAGCACCACCATCTGGATTTAGTAGTACTACCATGTCCATCTGGATTTAGTATTTGTCGAGCAATATCTAGTAATGCATGTCACAAAAAATATACAACCCCCTCTGTAAATAAATACATGGAGTACTGTTTTATTCGGTTTTGAACATAGTTCCCGATGATATTATACACTCTCCCTTCCGGTAGATGGCTCAACTCTGAAGTGTCACCAATCAGACTACTATTCTACTCACTGAGCGCTCAGCTTGGTAAGCTACCAACAAAAACTATCAATCAAAGACTACTATTGTACTCCCTCCGTACTGGTGCATTAACTAGCCACCCCGTTCCCTGTTTTCGTCCACGAAAAAAGAAATCACCCAATAGGAGACGTGGGGTGCGTATGCATTCAATGACTTGAGACTACTTAGCACAACATTTTTGGTTACATGCATTAACATTTTATTAGTTAAATCAAAGTCAAAACTTGGTGCAAAATGCAAAGGGGACCAATAAACCAGTCAACATCAAAGTTCTCTCATTTTGCCCCAACTTGGTCTCGGTGAGATGACTATACTGCATCAGCACGGAGGGAGGGCCGAGGAGTAGATAGCCAACACACACGTGAATGCAACGCAGTCTACACTTCTCATATAAAGGCTCCCCGCCAACCAGTACAATCTACAAAATCCTATGCACCTACGCACCCTAACCAAGGGCAAGAGTGATCACTCTAATCACAAGATCAGTTGACTAGAAGCTAGACCCATGGAGGTGATGAGCGCGAGCATCAGCCGGCTGTGCCAGATGGTCCACAACGCCGGCCTACGGCCCGACACCAAGGAACGTCTCCAGGTCGTTCTTGAGGCTGCCAGGGCGAGAGGCCTCTTGGACGACAGCTTCGTCTCCTTGTTCGACGAGGTCCCCATCGGCTTCCTCGACAAGTTCATAGTTGTCAAGAAGCTCGCGGACAACCTTGACATAGGACTCCATCCCACACGCCCAGGCTCTGCGATGCCCGCCACCCTCATCGGCCTCTATGGTGACAACCTCTTCGACGCACTGGTGGCCCTATGACTGCCCGCCGTCGCGCCGGAGAATGTCCACCTTGAGGTCGCGCTTGCCGCGCAGCGCGTAGCACAGCAAGACACCATCGACATAATCACTCACGTCTATGCGCAAATCGTCCACAAGGACTACTACGTGCAAGAGGAGGGCGATAGGACGTTGGCCTTCTTGGACCGCAGGGCAACCTTGGACGGCATTGTTGAGAAGCACGTTGAGCTCGCCGCCAACACCGCTGCTCCTCACAGGTCGGTTGTTGACCCGACGCACTAGGGCGTGAGGATGTCGTTGATGGATCCGTATCTATTTTTATCCTTCCGTCAAATCCATGTAGTAGTAAATTGTACTACTAGTAATTATCTAACATTTTGCAGCAACTTCATAATTTTAGTACGTACTCCATGCATGAACCACGCCAGAACCAAACTTCTCATTACTCTAGGGAAAATTGTTATTTATATCTATCGATCGCGACATGGAGCAGAACCAAATTTTACAAGTTACTAGTTCAAAATGAAAATCCTGCCATGTTCGTGTCGCACCCCACATTGTTGGTCCGGCACGCTGCTCAAGGTGGAATACGTGCCGTGTTGCATTTTCACTTACAAGTGGGACCGAAGTTGATAAAACTGACTATCGGCAAACCCCCACCCCGCCCACCGCTCGATGGCTGAGAAAACAGGATGGAGAAGAGATGGTTGTAGCATAGACTCTAAGAAAAGTGGTGTCAGATGGGACTCGTGTGGGTGGTGTGTGGCATACTGCTTGACGTGAATCCTAGTTATGGCCCATGCCACCCCACTATATCAAGGTGCTGGTTACACAGAGCGAACACATTATCTCTCTAGGAGTACGGTACACCACTAGTACTACTCACATTGTCGCAAAATTTCCCGGAGTCCGTGCTCAGCCCTCCTCTCTCTATCTTCTCAGCCAGCCAGCAGACGCTCGGAGCCCATCGTCTATTTTCTTACATGCGGTCCCACATGTCAGTGAAAACGCAAGACGACCCACTGAACCTGCACATCTTTCACCTTGACGTGCTGGTGATGAAAAACAAATTGATACGTACATTTAGCATCATGCTTTCTATCGATATTTATAGCATTATGGGCTATTATTACACATTATGTCACAATACTTATGCCTTTTCTCTCTTATTTTACAAGGTTTACATGAAGAGGGGAGTGAGGGAGTCCTGGATTAGGGGGTGTCTGGATGGCCGGACTATACCTTCAGCCGGACTCCTGGACTATGAAGATACACGATTGAAGACTTCGTCCCGTGTCCGGAAGGGACTTTCCTTGGCATGGAAGGCAAGCTTAGCGATATGGATATATAGATCTCCTACCATTGTACCCGACTTTGTGTAACCCTAACCCTCTCCGGTGTCTATGTAAACTGGAGGGTTTTAGTCCGTAGGACAAGATATAGAACAACAATCATACCATAGGCTAGCTTCTAGAGTTTAGCCTCTCCGATCTCGTGGTAGATCTACTCTTGTACTACCCATATCATCAATATTAATCAAGCAGGACGTAGGGTTTTACCTCCATCAAGAGGGCCCGAACCCGGGTAAAACTTTGTGTCCCTTGTCTCCTGTTACCATCCGGCCTAGACACACAGTTCAGGACCCCCTACCTGAGATCCGCCGGTTTTGACACATTGGTGCTTTCATTGAGAGTTCCTCTGTGTCTTCGCCATCAGGAAGGATGCCTCGCCCCGTCTTTAAAAACGGCACCGTTGCTAAGGGAGCTTTGGCTGTCGGCCAAACCCTCTGGCTAGGTGGTTTTCTTATGACCGCCTGTTCGGCTTCTGCGTCGACGATGACCTCTTGAGCCATCGAAAACAATCTTCATGTCAGCTCGGAACTCGCCGAGCAGTTAGATCCAATGGAGCTCTCCTCCATAAACGAGCACTTGGATCGCATCGCCGCCCTGGGAGTCGCTACGGATTACGACCAGATTGGGCCTAAACCCGATCTGAGAGAGATTAACTCTCCCCAAGTCACCCATCACGTGGCCATTGTATAGGGACAGTGCGGCGACCCTTCATCTATCTTAATTACTAGCTAAGTCCGGATTCCCGATCCCTCCAAGCCGGATACCCACGGAGGGGGGATATCACTCAAGACCTGAACTTAGAGTCAGGCAACGGGCTGGATTCATTGGACAACATCCAGGAATCCAGATTTTCGAGTTCGGAAATTCCTCGGCCTCTGAGCCTCAGATTGGGTGAGGCTTCAGATTTAATTCCACCCACCCACCTGAATATAAGCGATCTATCCCAAATCAGGTAAGAGCCCGATGAAACAGTACATCATTACTGGGCCAGATTCCTCCTCGTTAGGAACATGATAAAGGACTGTCGCGAGGAAGACACAATCTCAATCTTCTGCAATAATTGCACGGACAAGGGAATCCTCAACGCCATAAGTCGCCGTGATGTTACACGCTTCACTGACTTAGCGTCCATTGTACGAAAGTACTGTGTGATGGAAAGCGCCTGGAAAACCGAAATAAAATTTTGGGACGATCCGGCCCTGAATACAAACCCAGTCCGAAATAAAAGGGTGCATCATCGCCAGACACCCGGGTCAAACAGCAAAAAGCATAAACCCTCTATAGGGCATGGAACCGTACTGGAAGGATGGCTTAATGGACCCTGTAAAATTCACAGTACAGAGGATGCCACACCAACTCACGGCCTTAGAGCATGTTGGATACTCCGGCAGGTGGCCAAAATTGGTGAAGATCTCCTAAATCCGAAGGCCACAGAGAGCCACCCCAGAGACACCAATACGGTATTAACAGTCTTCGAGACTTTCGCATCAAATAATATGCGAAAAAGGACACTCCGCAGCCTTGTCGAAGTCTACCAAGTAGCAACAATAAACCCATGGAGTGACACGGCTATTACCTTTAACGCCAGTGATGAACCTAAATTCCGAAAAGCCCGAGCACCAGCCGCATTGGTCCTCAGTCCAATAGTGGATAGCTTTCGTCTTACCAAGGTACTCATGGACGGCGGCAGCGGATTGAACCTCATTTATGAGGAAATCCTTCAAAAAATGGAAATAGACTGGAACCGCATTGGGCGAAGCAGCACAACCTTTAGAGGAATAATCCCAAGTCGGGAAGCGCGCTGTACAGGAAAAATCACACTAGATGTGGTGTTCGGCACGCCGGATAATTACAGGTCCGAAGAGGTCACGTTCCATGTGGCTCCGTTCAGTAGCGGTTATCATGCTCTGCTAGGGCGGGAAGCGTTTACAATCTTCCAAGCAATACCCCATTACGGGTACATGAAGCTCAAGATGCCCAGGCCTAACGGGATCATCACTCTCGCTAGTGATCCGGACATAGCACTCCGCGCCGAAAACAAGACAGCCGCACTGGCCCTCGAGGCACTATCCGAAGCCCTAGCGACTGAGGAACTGACTGCGCTACGCTCCACGGTGAATAGGGACGATGTGGTACTCGACAAAAGATCCAAGTCCACCTCCTCTAAACCGGCGGACGAAATAGTCAAATTCCAGGTCCATCCAACGGAGCCCAATAAAACAGCTTCCATCGGGGCACAGTTAAACCCTGATGTCGACGTCGCACTGCGAAAGTTCCTATGAGAGAATTGGGACATTTTCGCCTGGCACCCTTCAGACATGCCAGGAATCCCACGCAGGCTGGCCGAGCACAGCTTAAATATCCTAAAAGGATTCAAACCTGTCAAACAAGCTCTTCAGCGTTTTTCCGAACCTAAGAGACAGGCCATGGGAGAGGAGCTAGCAAAGCTATTGGAGGCCGGATTCATCAGAGATATAAAACATCCGGACTGGATAGAAAACCTGGTGATGGTACCAAAGAAGGACAAATCCTGGCGCCTGTGCATTGATTTTAAAGACCTTAACAAGGCTTGCCCAAAGGATCCCTTCCCCCTCCCCCGCATCGATCAAATTATCGACGCTACCGCAGGACACGATTCGTTGTGTTTCCTCGACGCATATTCCGGCTACCATCATCAAGATGGCAGAATCAGAGCAAGCCGCAACGACATTTATCACACCATACGGCCCATTCTGCTTCAACACAATGCCCTTCGGGCTCAAAAACGCCGGCGCAACATATCAGCGCATGACTCAGACATGTCTAGCAAACCAGATCGGCAAAACAGTGGAGGCATATGTAGATGATGTGGTCGTCAAAACAAGACATGTCGAATCCCTTGTAGACGACTTGAGGCTCACATTTGATAACCTCTGAATATACGACATCAAGCTCAACCCGGAAAAATGTGTTTTCGGCGTCCCAGCCGGAAAGCTCTTGGGCTTCATAGTATCCGGTAGAGGAATTGAAGCAAATCCAGCCAAGATCTGAGCTCTGTCACAATTGGATATCCCAAAGGACCTCAAACAAATACAAAAGTTAACTGGATGCGTGGCGGCTCTAAGCCGCTTTATCTCCCGCTTGGGAGAAAAGGCCCTACCCCTTTACCGCCTCCTTCGGCGCACCGAACACTTTGAATGGACGGATGCAGCCACGGCCGGACTCGACGAAATAAAAGCCATATTGGCAACAAACCCAGTCCTGGCCGCGCCAAACATTGGCGAACCAATGCTATTGTACATTGCAGCAACACATCAGGTTGTAAGCGCAGTGCTCGTCGCTGAACGAGAAACGGACAGACACAAATTCCCCCTTCAGAAGCCGGTCTATTATGTGTCCACTGTCCTCACTCCGTGCAAATCACGGTACCCGCATTATCAAAAGATTGCTTACGCGGTATTCATGGCATCCTGGAAGCTACGACACTACTTTCAAGAGTGTTCAATAATAGTAGCCTCGGAAGTACCACTTAACGATATTATAAACAACTGTGACGCAATGGGCTGGATTGCAAAATGGGCCATTGAGCTCCTCCCGTTTGACATAACTTATAAGCCACAGCGAGCCATCAAGTCGCAAGTTTTGGCCGACTTTGTCACAGAATGGACGGAGGCCGAACTCCCTAAAGAGTATGACACATATTCAAATTGGATCATGCATTTTGACGGCTCCAAGATGTTGGCCGGACTAGGGGCTGGCGTCGTTTTGACGTCCCCCACAGGAGACATAGTTCAATACGTACTCCAGATTATGTACACAGACTCCAACAATGCAGCCGAATATGAGGCCCTTTTACATGGTCTCCGGATGGCAGTATCCATGGGCATTCAACGCCTAGAGGTGCACGAGGACTCGAACCTCGCAATATCCCAAATAAATGGAGACTTCGATGCCAAGGATCCAAAAATGGCAGCTTACCGCAATGCCGTCCTAAAAATGTCAGCTCGGTTCGAAGGGCTTGAATTTCACCATATAGCCCGGGAAAATAATTAGGCGGCGGATGTCCTGGCACGCATCGGTGCAAAACGCGATGTAGTCCCCCCCAACATCTTCTTGGAAAGGTTGTTCAAGCCATCCGTAGTATGGGAAGGGGAGCCGATCAATAACAGCCCGGACCCAACCGCACTGCCGGACACCGAACATTCTGACACAATTGGAGGCTCTGCCAATGAAATAACACCTTCAGCCCACGTAATAATGGCCGTCATTGCCCCGTGGACAGAACCATTCCTCGCCTACCTTACTAGGCAGGAACTACCCGAGGACCAAAATGAGGCACGCTGCATAGTGCGGCGATCCAAAGCCTACAAAGTCCACGAGGGAGAGCTCTATAAGAAAAGCACTACCAGAGTCCTTCAAAGGTGCATCTCCGAAGAGGAAGGGCGGAACCTCCTGGCTGAAATTCATGTCGGACTCAGCGGTCATCATGCTGCAGCTCGGTCCCTTGTAAGCAAGGCCTTCCGTACAGGCTTTTATTGGCCGACGGCCCGGGCAGACGCCCAGGACTTAGTCCAACGATGCGTCGGTTGCCAGCTCTTTGCAAACCAAAGCCATATGCCACCCACCGCCCTCCAAACTATCCCCATCACTTGGTGCTTCACGGTCTGGGGGCTTGACATGGTTGGACCCCTTAAAGCTGGAACCCACAAGCAAAAATACTTACTAGTCATGGTGGATCAGTTCACCAAATGGATAGAAGCCAAGCCTGTTAAGACGGCCGAATTCGGACCGGTGATAGACTTTATATCCGGGGTTGTACACTGTTATGGCGTCCCCCACAGCATCATCACTGATAACGGCATGAACTTTACGGCCGACGAGGTAAAACTCTGGTGCAAAAACATGGGCATCAAGCTCGATTATGCTTCCGTCTATCACCCACAAACTAATGGCCGTGTCAAACGTGCAAATGGTCTTATCATGAGCGGCATCAAACCCAGATTAGTGTGGTCCCTCAAGGAATCTAACACGCACTGGGTAGAGGAGCTCGACTCCATACTCTGGGGGCTGCGAACCATGCCGAATCGCACCACCGGATACACACCATTCTTTATGGTGTACGGCGCAGAGGCAGTTTTGCCTTGCGACATAATTCATGACTCACCTCGAGTGCGCATGTACAAAGAAAGAGAAGCCGAGCTCGATCGGCAGGATAGTTTGGACGCATTGGAGGAGGAGCGTGATGTGGCAAAAGCCCGTTCCGCATTCTATCAACAGCAGGCTCGAAGATACCAAAGCAGAGAAGTACGGGCCAAAAATTACAACGTTGGCGAATTAGTTCTACGCCTGCCGGACAAGAAAAAGAACAAACTCAAGCCCAAGTGGGAAGGTCCCTTCATAATTGACCAAGTCCTGACTGGTGGAGCGTACCGCCTGCGAGATGCATCGGATAACCGACTCGAGCTGAACCCATGGAACACAGCCCGTCTCCGAAGATTCTATGCCTAGCGCCGGACTCTGTGTTCGTCTCCTTCCTCTGTCCATTTTTTATATACTGTCTGTCCTACATTTCTCTCCTTCTCCCCTTCCTTTCTCTTATAGCCTTTAAAGGCTCATCAAATGACGTGCTATTTGCACTCGTTAAACCTGGGGGCTTCTTTTAACAGAAGCTTATTTATACGGGCTTCATGCCCAACACATGTGTTACACTTCCGCATGTACCTTTTATTTCACCATTATATGCATCGATATGACTTAAGTTTTGGCCAAGATGGGTTGCCTGGCTCCTGTGCTTACCCCTACGTTCCCGATTATTCGGCTAGGCGGTAAAGGGAGCACCTCTGCGATTGTTACTGCCGGCTCAGTCGGATGTGTACCTCAGACTGGGTGAAGCCGAAAGCTAGCGTTCTTAAGGGAATATTCGGTCGGTGACCTAAAAGATGATCTTTTCACTTTTTTATTTATGCACCCCCAGATGCTTTTTCCTGCGTCTTTTCGCAGAATGGGCATGCACTTTAGGGCATGCCTCCCAGGGAAAGGAACCCCTAACGGAACTATTCTCCCTGGAAGATGTTTCTTACTAACCATGTAATATAACATAACTAGTCGGGCACTTGTCTGTTCACGCACTAATGACCCGTACGCCTGGTCTCCATGCATTCACGGTTCTTATATAACTGCATGGGAATTCAGACACAGTCCGGACCGTCAGGTCCCGAGGCTGAAGCGAAAAGGTCGGCCATGACAAACGATCTACAATCCGGCTAGAAGGCATTATAAATGTCAATTAAATTACATAGTCATTCTGACTGATTGTATTCCTCTTCAATACCATCTAATAGGCTTTCTAATTTACAGTCCTGCTGGGAATACTTTGCGGCCAATTCTACTTGGCTGTATACTAAGCTTACAGGGATCTCCTTCCCATCGGGCCCCACAGGACCGACCTCGCCCATGTGGTTGGGGTCAGCCTTTGTGTACCACGTCTTCACCATGGCCTAGGCCTCCCTAGTGCCTTGACGGCAGGCCGATATCTTCCACAATCGGAAGCACCGCCGTGCTTCCTTCAGCTTCTCCGCAAGCTCTCCAAGACCTTTGGGCATGGAGATGGATGGCCACAAGGCCTGGGTGACGCCTCACATCGCCTGCCGAACTCGTTCGAGCAGTTGTGAGAGCTCGGGAAGAAGGTCACCCATATAACCGGGAATCTCCTCTACAGGACGACCTGTCAGCACACCTACAGACATGACTCTGTTAGTCGACTTCCCCACCGAACTTTTTTTCAAAGGTTCATTCAAGCACTTACTAAATATGCCGCGCCGAAGCCGCTGATTCTTCTTAACGGAGTCTGACAGCTGGGCACGAACATCTTTCAGTTCGACGCCCGGCTTGGTGTTGGCATCTTGGAGATCGTTCTTCTCCCGCCTCACCTTTGTCAGCACCTTCTCACCAGCCTTCAGCTGGCATAGGAGATGTTGCCTTTCTGGATTCAATCCGGCGCCATCTGCAATTTCATTTGTCAGATTCACACCCATGCTGTGCTTGGCAAAATACTTATCTTTCGAAGTGTATATTACCAGAGGGGGTCTCCTTGGGCTCCCCTGTCGCGGCTAGTGCGGCCTCAAGTTGGGCTTTGCACTCTTCCAACCCCTGGGACAGTAGGGAATTCTTTTCTGTAAGAACCTGCATAACAAATGATCCTTAAATCAGTTATTCTAACTGTTTGAAGTCTCGGGGGCTACTGGTATATATATAATTACCAAAATTTTCTTACCCGTATGTCTTTTACATATTGCTCGGTGGCTCTGGCTAGACCATTTTGAGCGGCATGGAGGTACGCATCTCCCGAATTGAAGGCATCTAATGCCTCTTGGGAGAAACAAGCATCACGAAGAATTGTCCGGCGACGCCTGTGGTTCATGGCACTCTCCACCTTAGAGTTGGTAGCAGACAACCTGTCCACATCCTCCTTTGGAGGAGCGTCCGGTGCGCGCCGTGTGTTCGCCTCCGCCTCCGGAACAGGCTTTGGAGCCTGGCTAGTGGAGGCGCGATTGGCAGCCTCTCCGGATATAGTTCGGCGAGGTCTCTTTGTCCTGAAGAGAGCACGAGTGTTAATATGCCTTGAAGGTATAACACCTAGGATAAGAGGGCGCGCCATACCTTTGCACTGACGCCTCGGTCCGGACTACACCTCTTTTCTGCCCACGGGCCCCTACGGCCCCTCGTTGGCTTGTCGCCGCAGGTTCGGCCTCCCGTCTCAAAAACCTCCCCTACAAAGCTCGGTTGTAATCAGGAAACTAAAAACACGAGAGGGCGGACCCCTATTCGGGGTACTGGGACTTCGATCTCAGTTACCTGGGAGGCCAGGATTAGTCCTGGGTAATCGGCCGTAATGGCCACCAAGGCGTTGTCCTTGCTTAATTGATGGAACACTCCATCAATCAGCTCCACTGATACCACCGGATCCTCTTGAGAGGCCGAGTCGAGGGACCGTCCCGGGTCCTCGGGTTGTGGAGGAGGGCTGTTTATTTCTTTAACGGCCTGGTGTAGTTCCTGCGTTGAAATCGTTAGACTGAATGTTTAACAATGGGAATATAAAACGAATGGGCAAGTAAATGTGACCACTTACCCAGCTTGGGGGATTGTACATAGAATATCCACCCTGTGGGTTGACGTGGATAAATTCCTCCTCTTCTCCCTTGTACAAAGCGGACAAGGTCTTTGTTAGAGCCGCAGCCGAATCCGGTCCCTTACGGCCGTAGCGGGTGGCGTCGTCCTCCCCGTTGAAGTCCCACATGGGGTGGCCTCTATACTGTAGCGGCTGCACCCCTCGCAAGATGCACGCGGCCATGACCCCAATCATTGTCAGTCTGGAATGAGCTAACAATCTTATCCGGCCCATCAGGTAAAGGACGTCCTTGTCACTTTCCCTGTGAGGGCTCCGTGGACGCCAACTTAGGCACTTCTTTAGTGGAGCACTGTCGAACTCAGGGAGGCCGATCCGGACAGGGTCCAGCAGCGGGACGTCCTCTATGTAAAACCATTCCGAAGGCCAGTCCTCGGACGCCTTCTTTGGGGTTCCGGATAGATATCCGGTCCCGGCGATGCGCCACACTTCGGCTCCGCCCACTTGATATATTGACCCCTTCTGAGAATGGGGCATTAGGCAGAATAGCTCTTTCCACAGCCCGAAATGAGCCTCAACACCCAAAAACAGCTCGCAGAGGGCTACGAAGCCCGCGATATGCAATACGGAGGTAGGCGTGAGATTGTGTAGCTAGAGGCCATAGAACTCCAGGAGCCCCCGGAGAAACGGATGGATTGGAAATCCGAGCCCTCTTATTAAATAAGGGACAAAGCATACCCGCTCTCCTTTGTAGGGATTAGGGGCACTCTCCGCTTACTCTCCACCATTATAGATGGCAAGACTGGCTCGAACCGGGACCATATAGGCCGGGGGGAGAAATCCCTTGGTCTAGAGCGTCACTAGCTCGCTATGCGGGATGGAGCATCTCTCCCAATATCCAGGCTGAGGGCTGGAAGGGCGAAAGGAGGAGTTGCGACGGCTGGCCATGGTGGTATGGACCTTTCTCGGATGCGCTCTGATGAACACTCGCGAGGGGGAGAAGGTGTGGTTTGGATCTAAATACTCATCCCCTTAAATGGGCGGCTCATTTACGCGGCTAGGGGTGTGGATGTAAAGACACTCAGACTTTTCATATTCATTTGACACGTGGGAGACGACCATTATTGGGCGTAGAAGCCAAGGAGCGCAACATTTACAAGCAGCCGGACTTTATTCAACAGGTACACGGAATTTGGAGGAGAACCCGCCTTGCAATGCCGAAGACAATCTACGCGCCGGACTCATCGTCATTGAAGCCTGGTTCGGGGGCTACTGAGGGTGTCCTGGATTAGGGGGTGTCTGGATGGCCGGACTATACCTTCAGCCGGACTCCTGGACTATGAAGATAAAAGATTGAAGACTTCGTCCCATGTCCGGAAGGGACTTTCCTTGGCGTGGAAAGAAAGCTTGGCGATATGGATATATAGATCTCCTACCATTGTAACTGACTTTGTGTAACCCTAACCCTCTCTGGTGTCTATATAAACTGGAGGGTTGTAGTCCGTAGGACAAGAAACAGAACAACAATCATACCATAGGCTAGCTTCTAGGGTTTAGCCTCTCCGATCTCGTGGTAGATCTACTCTTGTACTACCCATATCATCAATATTAATCAAGCAGGACGTAGGGTTTTACCTCCATCAAGAGGGCCCGAACCTGGGTAAAACTTCGTGTCCCTTGTCTCCTGTTACCATCCAGCCTAGACGCACAGTTCGGGACCCCCTACCCGAGATCCGCCGGTTTTGACACCGACAGGGAGAATGCCGGCAGCTAGAATTCTGGGCTGGAAAAGGAGCAAATAGTAGAGACCTATTCTGGGCTGGAATTCTAGGCTGGAAAAGGGCAAAAGTCAGTTTTGGAATATATTAAAAATATTGGGCCATGAAAGCACCAGAGGGGGGTCACCCACTGTCCATGAGGGTGGAGGTCGCGTCCCCTGCCTCGTGGGCCACCTGGAAGCCCCCCAATGCCCATCTTCTGGTATAAGGTGCCTTTTGCCCTGGAAAAAATTAGAAGGAAGCTTTCAGGACGAAGCGCCGCCGTCTCGAGGCAGAACCTTGGTGGAACTAATCTAGGGCTTCGGCGGAGCTGTTCTTCCGGGGAAACATCCCTCCGGGAGGGGGAAATCGTCACCATCGTCATCACCATCTTCACTAGCACCATCTCCTCTCAAACCCTAGTTCATCTCTTGTACCCGATCTTTGTCTCAAAACCTCAGATTGGTACCTGTGGGTTGCTAGTAGTGTTGATTACTCCTTGTAGTTGATGCTAGTTGGTTTATTCGGTGGAAGATTATATGTTCAGATCCTTTATGCACATGAATACCCCTCTGATTATGAAAATGAATATGATTTGTGAGTAGTTACATTTGTTCCTGAGGACATCGGAGAAGTCTTGTTATAAGTAGTCATGTGAATTTGGTATTCGCTCGATATTTTGATGAGATGTGTGTTATCTTTTCTCTAGTGGTGGTATGTGAACGTATACTACATGACACTTCACCTTTGTTTGGGCCTAGGGGAAGGCATTGGGAAGTAATAAGTAGATGATGGGTTACTAGAGTGATAGAAGCTTAAACCCTAGTTTATGCGTTGCTTCGTAAGGGGTTGATTTGGATCCATATGGTTCATGATATGGTTAGGTTTACCTTAATTCTTCCTTCGTAGTTGCGGATGCTTGCGAGGGGGGTTAATCATAAGTGGGATGCTTGTTCAACGAAGGGCATTACCCAAGCACCAGTCCACCCACATAACAAATTATCAAAGTAACGAACGCGAATCATATGAGCATGATGAAAACTAGCTTGACGATAATTCGCATGTGTCCTCGGGAGCGCTTTCCTTTATGTAAGAGTTTGTCCAGGCTTGTCCTTTGCTACAAAAAGGATTGGGCCACCTTGCTGCACCTTGTTTAATTTTGTTACTTGTTACCCGTTACGAATTACCTTATCACCAAACTATCTGTTACTGATAATTTCAGTGCTTGCAAAGAATAGTTTATTGAAAACTGCTTGTCATTTCCTTCTGCTCCTCGTTGGGTTCGACACTCTTACTTATCGAAAGGACTACGATAGATCACCTATACTTGTGGGTCATCACAAATCGAATAAAGATCTTCTGTGGCCGCTTTTGGAGTTACTCAAGAATAAGATTCTATTTATAGTTTTACCCAAGATGCACATCACATGGCCTCAACTAGCATTCCACTTTCTTGCATGACACTACCTGGACGCTGGATGTCTCACGTGTCAGCAAAAGGAGGAAAAACTCGACCAAATATTCTCCACATTTAGACTGGAGGAGTAGGAAACACGGCAAGCCCTGTGCATACATCATACTACGTACAAGCCCACCTCACGGAGTCACACTATCACCATATTTCTCGGCCTCCGTGCGACACCTAGCTCTAGTTGATCTAACTAGAACTAACTATTGTGCTAGCATACTCCAGTATTAGGTTGGCTCTATGTGATGTGGCAACTTCATATAACAGGATGCTGGCTATATTACTACGGTACTCACACTCCAAGAAGTGAGTCGAAAACCATTCATAAATTGAGTTTGTGACATGGATATGCAAATGTATCATTCATTACATACAACAAGTCATCAACACACAACGACAACAAGGATACATGTTGGATTATAGATTAGTTCCAACAAAACTTTCTGGTAATACTAAAGTTTTCATCACACAACAAATAACAAGCAATGAAATGACCTTTAGCTCAACCAATCCTCGATGTTGGAAACGCTTGCTTTGAACCATAGGTAAGCCTGTGGGAAGGGCCAGCTATTGTCAATCTCCAGACCAACGCATGACTGATCATCCAGGCTGAAGCGGCCTATATCAGGACGCATATTGTGATAGCCACGGTAGGGAACCATAGCAATGTCCGAGGGATAGATACAGATGCTTCTAATAAATGGTAGTAACATTGTGTCAACAACATATGGATCGCCTTTCACCATCATTGGATAGTTTTGTCCAAGGAAGAGAGAGTTTTCTCCAAGACTATCAATACTGAACCAGGGAGAAGGTGTTGGCGCCAGCACAATAGTATCCATCCCGAATACCCTGCAATGAAAGTTGGAATAGGTCAAGAGAGTGCGACCATGAGAGACAACACCTGCTTCCTTCGTAACATCAGCAGTGCCCTGTATACAGAAAAGAATTGGT
Organism: Triticum dicoccoides; assembly: GCF_002162155.2. Classification (NCBI taxonomy): domain Eukaryota; kingdom Viridiplantae; phylum Streptophyta; class Magnoliopsida; order Poales; family Poaceae; genus Triticum; species Triticum dicoccoides. The sequence goes on from NC_041382.1 coordinate 253,319,988, forward strand.
GATCCATCGGAATAAGTTGCCAGGTGCCACTGAGTATATAGGTCCTGCTTGTCCTCATGCTCGTGATCATCACCATCGTCATCTCCCCATTGGTTATTAAAATTTTCAAGTATATGTGGTGGAATGTTCACAGGACCTTGGAAACACCAGAAGGTTAATTAGTAAAGGGAAACTAGCTAACCCGCATGCATGTGGATGAAACAATTATAATTACGGTGGAAGATAAACGTACCGAAAGCATTAGGATTCCATGAAAAAACAGTGCCATGAGTGGTGCAGCAAACACAAGACCCTCGGATTGAATTGCATCACAGTACACATCCGTGTACATGAACTGATTTTTGAGCAATATCCATGGAGGCATGGAAGTAAGGACAGTAACAAGCTTGTCGAAGATAGCAACAACTTCATAGTTCATGTAATCCCAAGAGCGGTTGGGAACTTGACAAATTGCTATCTTTTGTAGAAGACAATCACCATGATCGTACTTGAACGTACGTAGAATACCGACGTGGTCAACCTCATGGCAGTCTGAGATTTTTGGAAGTGGAACCCGGTGACGAGTGTACACATTCACAAGTTCCAACTCGCAGTTGTGCACAATATAAACAACCCAATCTCCATCTGCGCCTGCCCAGGCCTTATACTTAAGCGATGGCATCTTAAAATCACACGTATCATTATCAAGCGGCATCAACTTGCACAAGGCAAGGCTTCCATCATACGCGCACCAGTGAGCAGGGTCATGGCGAAGAAGATAGGGTAGATCAAACCGCTCCTAGACCCTTGGGTTCTTTGTAATGATGTTATTAGTTGAGTCAAGAATGGTCTTGAACGAACCTGGCATGCTAGCCGAGGTGATGATGTCGCACTGATCAATGAGTTCCTCCACCACGTCATCTTTCAGATCGGGGCAAGAATAACGGGGTCGTTTCCGGCCTGTTCCCTCCATGGAGAAGAAGATTGAACAATGGCAGAAGGAAGGTTGATGGCAAATGGAGGAGGGAGGAAGAGCGTGTGACAACAGTTCCATATCAAGATGGAAAGGCGAAGAGGCGGTGGACGGTTGCCACGGTACACGAAGAGGCTAGTGGGGAATGGACGGTTGCCACAGAGGTCACACACTGACGACAGGGCCGTCCTATCAGACCTAGCGCCCGCGTGGGATGGCATCCGTCCCCAACATGAGCGAAGCCACTTTGCACCCCCACACGGTTGGTCTACCACGCCGCTAGGGAAACATGTGATGTCTTGCATCTTCACTTAGGCCAACTCCAACGCGTGCAGCTCGAACATGCACTCGCCCAACCCCCTTTCCCTTGACGCCCCCGAGTTACCCAACCACAGCTACCTATATTGCGCACCCGGCGGCCGGATTTGGAGCGGATCCTGTCAGTCTTGAGCTCGCCCGGCGGTGGGAGGCCACGCCACGCCATGGACTGGCCGGGCACCGGGCTGGAAGGCCCCGACAAGGCCGCAAGGCCGCATGCATGTACCGACTCCTCCTCTAGCCGCTCGGATCTACACCGTCGGTGGCCCGATGGTAGATACATGAATGGCGGTCGGCCGGGCTCAGTGCTGGCCCAAAAGCTCATCGGCGCACCATTGCCACTCATTACGTGCGACGACTTCCCAAAGAAGGTCTTGCGCCACGTGTCTACAATGCCGGAACATCCCAGATGGGTGTTCATCAAGTGCTCAACCGATGGGGCATGTGCTACTTTAGCTTTGTGAAACGCCCTCGATGCGGCTATAGCTCCCACGTGTCGAGGCACGACTTAGAGGCATAACCGCATTGAAAGCAATGTCGCAAGTCAGGCAATCATTACAACATCCCATGTATAAAGAACAATAAAGGGGAGAACATAGTTGGCTTACACTCGCCACGTCACATCAAAGTACATAAATAACATCCATCATACAAACACTCATGGCCCAACTACGGCGCCAAAATGGAAAAGAACCCAACATGCGACAAGGCCCTGAATCAAACCCCAACTAGGCACCACTACTGATCATCGGGAAAGGAAACATAATAACGCTGAGAGTCCTCGTCGAACTCCCACTTGAGCTCGTACTCGTCACCTGGAGCGGAATCACCTGGACCTACAACTGGAGTTATAGTAATCTATGAGCCACAGGGACTCAGCAATCTCGCAACCTCGCAATCAAGACTATTTAAGCTTATAGGAATGGTAAGGCAAATATATGTGGAGTTGCAGCAAGCGACTAGCATATATGGTGGCTAACTTATACGCAAAAGAGAGCGAGAAGAGGAGGCAAAGCGCGAGCCAGAATCTAGAAGAACAACCTGCGCAAGCATAACTCCAACACCGTGTCCACTTCCCGGACTCCGCCGGAAAGGGGCCATCACGGTAACACACACGGTTGATTCATTTTAAGTAATTAAGGTTCAAGTTATCTACAACCGGACATTAACAAATTCCCATCTGCCCATAACCGCGGGCACGGCTTTCAAAAGTTCAATCCCTGCAGTGGAGTCCCAACTTAGCCCATGACAAGCTCTCACGGTCAACGAAGGAATAGACCTCCTCCCAAGACATTCCGATCAGACTCGGTATCTCGGTAACTCAAGACACTTCGACAGGTTAAAACAAGACCAGGAACACCGTCCGAATGTGCCGACAAATCCCGATAGGAGCTGCACATATCTCTTTCTCAGGGCACACTCAGATTGTCTTAGGTACGGGTAGGCCAGCCCAGAGTTGCCCCTGGTGGCCACCGGCAGCTGACGGGTGGACCAACACTCAGAGGAGCACTAGCCCGGGGGGGTAAAATAAGATGACCCTTGAGTTTGCAGAACCCAAGGGAAAGAAAAAGGCTAGGTGGAAAATGGTAAAACCAAGGTTGGACATTGCTGGACAAGCTTTAATCAAGGCGAAATATCAAGGGGTTCCCATTATAACCCAACCGCGTAAGGAACGCAAAATCCGGGAACATAACACCGATATGACGGAAACTAGGGCGGCAAGAGTGGAACAAAACACTAGGCGAGAGGCCGAGCCTTGCACCCTTTACCAAGTATATAGATACATTGAGATAACATGGCAATATAATGATATCCCAACAAGTAAATAAATTGATGTTCCAACAAGGAACGGCCTCCAATCTTCACCTGCAACTAGCAACGCTATAAGAGGGGCTGAGCAAAGCGGTAACATAGCCAATCAACGGTTTGCTAGGACAAGGTGGGTTAGAGGTTTGACATGGCAATTGGGAGGCTGACAAGCAAAAGGTAGGCATCGTAGCATTGGCATAGCAAGAGCAAGCAAACTAGCATAGCAAAGATAGTAGTGATTTTGAGGGTATGATCATCTGATTGGATCCTCACAAGCAAACTCAACGGGCTCCTCGGTAGCGAACTCGTCTCCCGGCTCTAACCAAACAATACAAAGAAGGAACAAGGATACAATCAACCACGTGCAAGACCAAGCAATATGATGAAATGATGACATGCTATGCGGGATGCGATGCGGGATGCAAAATGCAAGATATGACAGGAAAATGCATGAATCTGGCCTCATCTTGGAATTCCAAGGGTGCCACTGGAAAGATGAGATGAAAACTCTTGAAAACAATATAAAGAACGCCGGAATCGGAGTTACGGTTTGGAAATGGCAAGCGTTTTAAGATATGACACCGGTCTGCGATTTACAGCAAGTAGGCATCTAAATGCAACGAAATGAACATGCTACAGCCACCAAACATGACAACAAAATACATGGCAGGGATGCACACAAGATGCTTATCAAAAGACTAGCACTGAGCCACGGCCAATTCATCCATTATGAGGTTCAAACAAGCATGGCAAAAACACAAATGCAAAACAGATTCCAAACTTAGTGAAATTAACACTTGTCTGAAATTTCAGATCATGATGCTCTCTTCGGAGCAGCAAAACAACATGATACATGACCTGAACATGACAAGTAAGAACATGGCATGGAGCTACTCAACAAGCTTAACAAAAGACCCAAAGTGACCTGGGGCCAAAAGTGTTCACAAAATATATTAACGGGCACACGAACATAGCTAAAACACAATCAGTTTTCACACAGTGAAAACTGAGACATGCTGAAATATAACTCACGAAGGCATGTAAACGAGCTCAATGCACTCACCACGGTGCAAGTCATGGCAAGGCAGGCATACACCCATAAAGAAGGCACAAAATGCTAGCTAGACATGGCAAGAACAATCGCATAGCATGCACGGATCAACTACAACAATGCCGGCAAAATCGCAAACGAGTTGACGATCTGCCCAGATTCACCATGAAGCAAAAGTAGAGCTCGATTGACTCAAGCTAGGGTGCTCCACAATTGCAAACAAAGACATGGATGGATAGAGCATAACATAATTAACAAAACTCCTTTACTAACCATCCTCAAAAGAGGCACGGATCACTAGGAAACAAGCTGAATATATGGCATCATGAACTAAAATAACCCAGACTTAGTGAAAACAAAAGTCCCTGAAAACAGAATTACCGGGTGCCTCACTTTGCAAGCTTGCACAAGTCACCACACACATCCTAAAAATGCGTGGGTTGCACCTCTGGAAAGAAGACAAAATGCTTAACAAAACATATGAAGGACTCACAGGCATAGCATGCACACAATGATCATGGCAAAAATGACAAAAGTCTAAGATGAACTAGCAGATCTGACAATTAACTCACGAAGCCTCCTTATAACAGCATTTTGGGCACCAAGATGAACTCAAATGAAAATGATGCAATGGAAAGAAATGATGTACTCGTCGAGGCGAAGATTTTGATATATTATATGCCCAAATCGGAGCTACGGATGCAAAGTTATGCGCGGTCAAAGTAGGCATAAAAACTTAGGGGGGAGAGGGAAAAGTCAACCGGCTAGGTTTTTTGGATCTAGATCTGGGTGACACTGTAGCAGGTACTGTTCATCCGAGCGCGAATTCCGAGGATGGCCGGCCTTGGAGCTCGCCGGACTTGCCGCCGGAGTGGAGCGAAGAGGGGCCGGGCGGCGTGGAAGCCGAGGCGGCGTCGGTGGTCGGCGACGGGCACCGGGCGGCCGAGGGGGCGACCCGGCGCGGGCGGCGTGGCGGCGAGGCGGTGCCGGAAGCGGGCGCGCGCGGAAGCTCCGGGCTCCTACGGCGGCCGGCCGCAAGGACGAAGACGACGGGTGCGGGCGGCTTGCGGGAGAGGAGGCGGCGGAGGGAGTTGGGCCCCGCGGGCCAGACGCGGGCCCAGCGGGCCTAACGCGGCGGGAGGCGGCGAAGTGGTCTCGGCGGCGGCGGCGAATCACGACGTGACACGTGGCGGCGGCGGGCTATCCGGACATGTCCGCCTCGCGCGGTTTCGTCCGGCGGCGGCGGGAGAGATGGATCTAGGGTTAGGGGTGGTAGAGACCCGGGATTTTTGAGGGGGGTGTATATATAGGCATAAGTGGAGCTAGGAGAGTCCAAATGAGGTGCGGATTTCGGCCACGCGATCGTGATTGAACGCTCTAGGACATGGCGCAGAGTTTGGTGGGTTTTGGGCCAAATTAGAGGGGTGTTGGGCTGCAACACACACGAGGCCTTTTCGGTCCCTCGGTTAACCGTTGGAGTATCAAACGAAGTCCAAATGATACGAAACTTGACAGTCGGTCTACCGGTAGTAAACCAAGGCCACTTGGCAAGTCTCGGTCCAATCCGGAAATGTTTAATCCCCACACACGAAAGAAAGCTAGAATTGACCACCGGAGGAGAACAAAGCGCCGGAATGCAAAACGGACAACGGGGAAAATGCTCGAACGCATGAGACGAACACGTATGCAAATGCAATGCACATGATGACATGATATGAGATGCATGAAAACGAAAACAACACACGGAGACAAAGACCCGAACCCGAGAAAATAAATATAACTTAACGCCGGAAACGGCAAGAGTTGGAGTACAAATAGGGAAAGTTACATCCGGGGTGTTACAACACTCCACCACTACGAAAAGATCTCGTCCCGAGATCTAGGACTGAAAGAACTCCGGGTACTCAGAACGGAGGTGATCCTCGCGTTCCCACGTAGCTTCACGGTCGGAATGGTGCGACCACTTGACTTTGAGAAATTTGATTGACTTGTTGCGAGTCTTGCGTTCAGTCTCTTCAAGAATAGCAAGTGGGTGCTCACGATAAGAGAGATCTTCTTGGAGCTCAATGTCCTCAAAGTTGACGGTGCGGTCAGGTGTCTTGAAGCACTTTCAAAGCTGAGAGACGTGGAACACATCATGAACATTTGCAAAGTTTGAAGGAAGCTCGAGTTGATAGGCGAGGTCGCCTCTCTTGCTGAGAATCTTGAAAGGTCCCACGTATCTAGGGGCAAGCTTCCCTTTGATACCGAAGCGACGAGTACCTTTCATAGGAGAGACACGGAGGTAAACATGATCTCCGATCTCGAAAGCCAAATCACGGTGCTTACTATCATAGTAGCTCTTCTGGCGGGATTGGGCTGCTTTGAGGTTATCAGGAATGACTTTGCACATTTCTCTGCTTCTGTGATTAAGTCATTACCCAGCAGCTGACGTTCACCGGTTTCAGACCAGTTGAGAGGGGTACGGCACTTCCTGCCATACAGAATTTCAAAAGGGGCCTTGCCCGAACTTGCTTGAAAACTGTTATTTTAGGAGAATTCAGCATAAGGAAGACAATCCTCCCACTTCATGCCAAAGGAGATCACACAAGCCCTGAGCATATCTTCAAGAATCTGGTTGACACGCTCGACTTGACCGCTTGTTTGAGGATGGAAAGCAGTGCTGAAGCGGATGTTAGTGCCCATAGCCTTCTGGAAAGAATCCCAAAACTTGGAGGTAAAGATGCTGCCACGGTCTGAAGATATCACTTGAGGAATACCGTGCAGAGAGACAATGCGAGAGGTATAGAGTTCCACCAATTGAACTGCAGTGATCGACTCTTTGATAGGCAGAAAGTGAGCCCCTTTGGTGAGTTTATCGATGACAACAAATATAGCATCATTGCCACGCTTGTACTTTGGAAACTCAGTCACGAAGTCCATCTCAATGTGGTCAAACTTCCATTCTGGAATGGCAAGAGGTTGGAGGAGACCTGCTGGCCTTTGGTGTTCTGCCTTCACTCTTCTGCAGACATCACATTCATTCACGAATTGAGCGATCTCGCGCTTCATTCGAGTCCACCAATAAGCTTGCTTAAGGTCCTGATACATCTTCGTGCTCCCAGGGTGGATGGAGAGGAGAGAATTGTGAGCCTCGTTCATGATCACTTTACGAAGTTCACCTTTGGGCACAACAATACGATCCCAGAAGAAGAGAGTGTCCTTGTCATCAAGGCGGTAGCACTTGTACTTGGACTGACTCTTGGCAATCCAAATCTTCACCTTTTTCACCATAGCATCAAGAAGCTGGGCTTGGCGAATCTGGTCTTCTAAGGTAGGAGAGACTTGAAGGTTGGCAAGGAACCTTGAGGAACAACTTGCAGATTAAGTTTGCGGAAAGCTTCACAAAGCTCGGGTTGATAAGGCTTGAGAATCAGACTGTTGCAGTAGGCCTTTCTGCTCAAAGCGTCAGCAATCACATTGGCCTTGCCTGGAGTATACTTGATACTCGGATTATACTCTTGAATCATTTCGACCCATCGAGTTTGCCTTAGGTTGAGATTAGGCTGAGTGAAGATGTACTTGAGACTCTTGTGATCAGTGAAAATGTCCACTTTTCTTCCCAATAGAAGATGTCTCCAAGTCAAAAGAGCATGCACAACTGCCGCCAACTCGAGATCATGAGTGGGGTAGTTCTTCTCATTAGGCTTCAACTGGCGAGATGTATAAGCAACAACTTTCTTCTCTTGCATCAATACTGCGCCAAGACCTTCGAGAGAGGCATCACAAAAGACCTCGTACAGCTTGGATTCATCAGGCGGAGTCAAAACTGGAGCAGTGATCAACTTCTCTTTCAAAGTGTTGAAAGCAATATCACACTCCGGAGACCAAACGTACTTGACGTGCTTCTGAAGAAGATTTGAGAGAGGCTTCGCGATCTTAGAAAAGTTTTCAACGAATCTTCGGCAATAGCTTGCGAGACCGAGAAAACTGCGGAGTTGCTTCATGTTCTGAGGAGGTTCCCAATTCACAATTGCAGACACCTTCTCAGGATTCACAACAATGCCCTTGGCAGAGATGATATGACCAAGATAAAGAACCTCATCGAGCCAAAATTCACACTTGGAAAACTTGGCGTAGAACTGATGTTCCCTGAGCTTATCAAGAACCAAACGCAAGTGCTTGGCATGATCTTCCTTGTTCTTCGAGAAAACTAGAATGTCGTCGAGATACACCAAAACGAAGTCATTGGTGTAGGCGTTGAAGATGAAATTCATCATGCGAGAGAACGTCGGAGAAGCGTTGGCGAGGCCAAAAGACATGACAGTGTATTCATATGAACCAAAGCTTGTTCTGAATGCTATCTTGGGAATGTCTTCTTCACGAATGCGAATCTGGTGATAACCCATATGGAGATCAAGCTTGGAGAATACTTGGGCACCTTTGAGTTGTTTGAACAGCTCATTGATGTTGGGAAGTGGGTATTTGTTCTTGATGGTCTTCTTGTTCACTGGACGGTAATCAACACAAAGTCGGTCCGTTCCATCCTTCTTCTTCACAAAAAGAACACCAAAACCCCACGGAGAAGAACTAGGCCGAATGAGACCCATTCTTTCTTGCTCATCAAGTTGCTTCTTCAGCTCTTTCAATTCTTCAGGTCCGAGCTTGTAAGGACGTTTGCACCCAGGTTCCGTGCCAGGCTCAAGTTCAATAACGAATTCCACTGGCCGGTGCGGAGGCATTCCTGGGAGCTCTTCTGGAAAGACGTCTTGATATTTGCAAACGACTGGAATTTGCGAGATGGCATTCAATTCACCCTTCTCATTGAGAGAAAACAGACGGATATTATTATCCCGAGCGGCAAAGACAATTACATCCTCAGACGAATGAGTCAATTGAATCTGCCTGGCTGCACAATCAAGCTGAGCCTTGTGCTTAGAAAGCCAATCCATCCCAAGAATAAGATCAATATCCGAGTCACTGAGAACCGTTGGAGAAGATAGAAACTTGTAGTCACCCAAAGTGATAGAAACATCCGGAACTATGGAGTTAGCCTGCATGCGCTTACCGGGAGAGACAACTGCTAAAGGACTAGGCAAAATTTGCAAAGGCAAACCATGCTTAGATGAAAACGGTCTCGAGATGAAACAATGCGATGCACCCATGTCAAAAAGAACTTTTGCAGGAATATCATTAACAGGAAGGTTACCCATGATCACATCTGACGAGTCCTCTGCCTGAGCTGCATTCATCAAGTTGACCTTGGCGGACTTGGGGTTATGCTTGACCACAGCTGTACTTGCCGATCTGACAGGAGGAGGAGGAGGAAGACGCCTCTGGTTGAAACACTTGTTGGCATAGTGACCCTTCTGTTGGCACTTGTTGCACGTGACCTCTGAAAGCGGATGGTGATACGGAGCACTCGATCTTGGAGCTTGAGACGAAGTCTTGTTCTGAAAGCTTGGGTTGGGTGGGTGGGAAGAACCACTGCCACCTTTACTCTTCTGCTGATACGGCTGACGGAACGGAGGAGGAGGAAGCCAAAACTTCTGCTGCTTGGCCACTTGAGTAGAGGAAGAAGGAGTAACATCTCTGACTCGCTTCCTAGAAGCATCACACCTCAACTGAGCAGCCTCTTGCTTCAGTGCCATGTTGTAGAACTCATCGTACCTCAAGGGCTCGAAGAGGACAAGAGCGAGCTGAATATCTTCTCTGAGACCACCCCTGAACTGATATATCATGCTCTTCTCATCAGGCACGTCCTGCTTGGCAAAGCGAGCAAGCTTCTGGAACAACTTGTTGTAGTCATAGACAGACAAAGAGCCTTGCTTCAGATTGCGGAATTCCTCACGCTTGCTTTCAGCCACGCTCTGCGGAATATGATGAGCTCGGAAATCTCGATGGAAATCATCCCAAGTGATAACACGTCCACCCCTGGAATCCTTGTACTGCTGGAACCACTCTGCAGCTTGATCTTTGAGTTGGAAGGAAGCGAACTTGACAAAGTCCTCAGGCCTGACATTACTGCACTTGAAATGCTTACACAGATCCACAAGCTAATCGTCAGCATCGGTTGCCTCAACACAATTGGTGAAAGTCTTTGGCCCGTTAGCAAGGAACTGGTTGAGTGTAGCAAAGTGACTCTGATTGCTGCCTTGATTCCCTTGACTGCCTTGATTGCGCTCATGAAGAATTTGCATGATCAGCTGAGTGTTTGCATTGGTTGCGGCCATCACAGCTTGCCATGCCTCTGGAGGAGGTGGAGGCGGTGGCGGATCAGGATTCGGAGTCGTGCGCGTTGGAGGAGCCATCCTGAAGAGGTTGACCACCATTAGCACATTGATATACAAATATTGAAGCTGAATCCAACGGAATGAAAATTGCAACATAAAGTCTTCACATCCGAACAAAATGAACGAATGCATTTCTCTTGAAGTGGTCACATATCCCTAAATTGCGAAGCCACGAAGAATGAAGGTAGAAGAATTAAATCAACAAGGTACGGATCAAGAACGAATAATCGGTAAGAAATCCCAATCTCAAACCAATATCCGTGGAAGAAGAACTAGAGCTACGAGAATTCCCACCTATGAAACTCCCGAACTTTTCCGATTATGCAATCAGGTGTTGGGGATACAGGGGAAGCATAATATCTCACCCAAACTAGCAAATCCTACATCCAGCTGTACCCATCCTTCAACACATAACCAAGAAACCTTCGGAAACCATCTACCTCAACCTTCGAAAAGCATCCGTTATACAAGTTATGGCGATACTCCCGAACTCCCGCCCCAGTACTGGGTGGCGTCGAGGTTATCTCACCAACGAACTGCATAAAAGAGATTTTCGATGTCGGCGAACATATCTCAAGTATTCCAGAATTGCAACGATAAAATTATGATGACAACACCTCAGAGCTCAACTCCCCGGGACACTTCCACTAAACCCCTGACAGGAGGCACCAAGACAATGTTCTCATCATAAGCCATCGGAATGATTCCAAGATACTCGCGTGATCCTAAATTTTTTTTAGTGAAATTTGAGAAGAGAAGAGTCAAAACTCTACGTCAGGATGCCTTACGAGAGCGATGAGGAGACTGGGAAGTAAAAAGAATTCCTAAGCTCTCCGATATATAATTCCTAAGTGACTCAAAACATTTTTCTAAACACAACTCGGCTGCTAAAAATGATCAAGCAATGGGGCTCCTATGGTCGGGGAAGGCTCTGATACCAACTTGAAACGCCCTCGATGCGGCTATAGCTCCCACGTGTCGAGGCATGACTTAGAGGCATAACCGCATTGAAAGCAATGTCGCAAGTCAGGCAATCATTACAACATCCCATGTATAAAGAATAATAAAGGGGAGAACATAGTTGGCTTACACTCGCCACGTCACATCAAATTACATAAATAACATCCATCATACAAACACTCATGGCCCGACTACGGCGCCAAAATGGAAAAGAACCCAACATGCGACAAGGCCCTGAATCAAACCCCAACTAGGCACCACTACTGATCATCGGGAAAGGAAACATAATAACGCTGAGAGTCCTTGTCGAACTCCCACTTGAGCTCGTACTCGTCACCTGGAGCGGAATCACCTGGACCTGCAACTAGAGTTATAGTAATCTGTGAGCCACAGGGACTCAGCAATCTCGCACCCTCGCGATCAAGACTATTTAAGCTTATAGGAATGGTAAGGCAAATATATGTGGAGCTGCAGCAAGCGACTAGCATATATGGTGGCTAACTTATACGCAAAAGAGAGCGAGAAGAGGAGGCAAAGCGCGAGCAAGAATCTAGAAGAACAACCTGCGCAAGCATAACTCCAACACCGTGTCCACTTCCCGGACTCCGCCGGAAAGGGGCCATCACGGTAACACACACGGTTGATTCATTTTAAGTAATTAAGGTTCAACTTATCTACAACCGGACATTAACAAATTCCCATCTGCCCATAACCGCGGGCACGGCTTTCGAAAGTTCAATCCCTGCAGGGGAGTCCCAACTTAGCCCATGACAAGCTCTCACGGTCAACGAAGGAATAGACCTCCTCCCAAGACGTTCCGATCAGACTCGGTATCTCGGTAACTCAAGACACTTCAACAGGTTAAAATAAGACCAGCAACACCACCCGAATGTGCCGACAAATCCCGATAGGAGCTGCACATATCTCTTTCTCAGGGCACACTCCGATTGTCTTAGGTACGGGTAGGCCAGCCCAGAGTTGCCCCTGGTGGCCACCGGCAGCTGACAGGTGGACCAACACTCAGAGGAGCACTGGCCCGGGGGGGTAAAATAAGATGACCCTTGAGTCTGCAGAACCCAAGGGAAAGAAAAAGGCTAGGTGGCAAATGGTAAAACCAAGGTTGGGCATTGCTAGACAAGCTTTAATCAAGGCGAAATATCAAGGGGTTCCCATTATAACCCAACCGCGTAAGGAACGCAAAATCCGGGAACATAACACCGATATGACGGAAACTAGGGCGGCAAGAGTGGAACAAAACACTAGGCGAGAGGCCGAGCCTTCCACCCTTTACCAAGTATATAGATACATTGAGATAACATGGCATATAATGATATCCCAACAAGTAAATAAAATGATGTTCCAACAAGGAACGGCCTCCAATCTTCACCTGCAACTAGCAACGCTATAAGAGGGGCTGAGCAAAGCGGTAACATAGTCAATCAACGGTTTGCTAGGACAAGGTGGGTTAGAGGTCTGACATGGCAATTGGGAGGCTGACAAGCAAAAGGTAGGCATAGTAGCATTGGCATAGCAAGAGCGAGCAAACTAGCATAGCAAATAGAGTAGTGATTTCGAGGGTATGATCATCTTGCCTGCACAGTTGTCAGAGTTGACTGGATCCTCACAAGCAAACTCAACGGGCTCCTTGGTAGCGAACTCGTCTCCCAGCTCTAACCAAACAAGACAAACAAGCAACAAGGATACAATCAACCACGTGCAAGACCAAGCAATATGATGAAATGATGACATGCTATGCGGAATGCGATGCGGGATGCAAAATGTAAGATATGACAGGAAAATTCATGAACCTGGCCTTAACTTGCAATTCCAAGGGTTCCATTGGAAAGATTAGATGAAAACGCTTGAAAACGATATAAAGAACGCCGGAATCGGAGTTACGGTTTGGAAATGGCAAGCGTTTTAAGATATGACACCGGTCTGTGATTTATAGCAAGTAGGCATCTAAATGCAACGAAATGAATATGCTACAGCCACCAAACATGACAACAAAATACATGGCAGGGATGCACACAAGATGCTTATCAAAAGACTAGCACTGAGCCACGGCCAATTCATCCATTATGAGGTTCAAACAAGCATGGCAAAAACGCAAATGCAAAACAGATTCCAGACTTAGTGAAATTAACACTTGTATGAAATTTCAGATCACGATGCTCTCTTCGGAGCAGCAAAACAACATGACACATGACCTGAACATGACAAGTAAGAACATGGCATGGTGCTACTCAACAAGCTTAACAAAAGACCCAAAGTGACCTGGGGCCAAAAGGGTTCACAAAATATATTAACGGGCACACGAACATAGCTAAAACACAATCAGTTTTCAGACTTAGTGAAAACTGAACATGCTGAAATATAACTCACGAAGGCATGTAAACGAGCTCGATGCACTCACCATGGTGCAAGTCATGGCAAGGCAAGCATACACCCATAAAGAAGGCACAAAATGCTAGCTAGACATGGCAAGAACAATGGCATAGCATGCACAGATCAACTACAACAACGCCGGCAAAATCGCAAACGAGTTGACGATCTGCCCAGATTCACCATGAAGCAAAAGTAGAGCTCGATTGACTCAAGCTAGGGTGCTCCACAATTGCAAACAAAGACATGGATGTATAGAGCATAACATAATTAACAAAACTCCTTTACTGACCATCCGCAAAAGTGGCACGGATCACTAGGAAACAAGCTGAACATATGGCATCATGAACTAAAATAACCCAGACTTAGTGAAAACAACTAAGTCCCTGAAAACAGAATTACCGGGTGCCTCACTTTGCAAGCTTGCACAAGTCACCACACACATCCTAAAAATGCATGGGTTGCACCTTTGGAAAGAAGACAAAATGCTTAACAAAACATATGAAGGACTCACACGCATAGCATGCACACAATGATCATGGCAAAAATGACAAAAGTCTAAGATGAACTAGCAGATCTGACAATTAACTCACGAAGCCTCCTTATAACAGCATTTTGGGCACCAAGATGAACTCAAATGAAAATGATGCAATGAAATGAAATCATGCACTCGTCGAGTCAAAGATTTTGATATATTATATGCCCAAATCGGAGCTACGGATGCAAAGTTACGCGCGGTCAAATTAGGCATAAAAACTTAGGGGGGAGAGGGAAAAGTCAACCGGCTAGGTTTTTTGGATCTAGATCTGGGCGACACTGTAGCAGGTACTGTTCATCCGAGCGCGAATTCCGAGGATGGCCGGCCTTGGAGCTTTCCGGACTTGCCGCCGGAGTGGAGAGAAGAGGGGCCGGGTGGCGTGGAAGCCGAGGCGGCGTCGGTGGTCGGCGGCGGGCACCGGGCGGCGGAGATGGATCTAGGGTTAGGGGTGGTAGAGACCCGGGATTTTTGAGGGGGGGGTGTATATATAGGCATAAGTGGATCTAGGAGAGTCCAAATGAGGTGCGGTTTTCGGCCACGTGATCGTGATCGAACGCTCTAGGACATGGAGCAGTGTTTGGTGGGTTTTGGGCCAAATTAGAGGGGTGTTGGGCTGCAACACACACGAGGCCTTTTCGGTCCCTCGGTTAACCGTTGGAGTATCAAACGAAGGCCAAATGATACGAAACTTGACAGGCGGTCTACCGGTAGTAAACCAAGGCCGCTTGGCAAGTCTCGGTCCAATCCGGAAATGTTTAATCCCCACACACGAAAGAAAGCTAGAATTGACCACTGGAGGAGAACGAAGCGCCGGAATGCAAAACGGACAACG
The DNA here is from genome assembly GCF_002162155.2 of Triticum dicoccoides. Classification (NCBI taxonomy): domain Eukaryota; kingdom Viridiplantae; phylum Streptophyta; class Magnoliopsida; order Poales; family Poaceae; genus Triticum; species Triticum dicoccoides. The sequence goes on from NC_041382.1 coordinate 253,335,105, forward strand.
GGGAAAATGCTCGAACGCATGAGACGAACACGTATGCAAATGCAATGCACATGATGACATGATATGAGATGCATGAAAACGAAAACAACACACGGAGACAAAGACCCGAACCCGAGAAAATAAATATAACTTAATGCCGGAAACGGCAAGAGTTGGAGTACAAATATGGAAAGTTACATCCGGGGTGTTACACTTTGGTTGTGCTCTCGGATTTGACTAGTTGTGCTAACTTAAAATTTTATTGTGTAGAATGGATGCAAGTTCTGGTATTGGGAAGAAGAGTACATCAATATATTGATAGAGCACAATTTAGTATATGTTCGTGCACTTTTAGCTAGCATACGGGCTAGAGATGAGACTAGTGCACTTGTTGATAAAATAGAGGCTAGACATGAGACTAGATGGGAGGGAGCAACGTATACTTCTTTACACTCGAAGAAGAAAGAAGCACACAAGATCGAGCCTCCGCGGATCAACAATGAATGCATTGAGAAGGCACTAATCCAACTTACAGGAGTAGTTATGGAAGTTGTATATCTTCTAAAATGTATTCTTTCGGTTCTTGGATTCTTTGGTCTTACTTTTATAGTCAAAATTTGGTGATGTATTTCCATGTAGCAAAAATCAATGATGAAAAAAGATATGTGTTTGCAAATAAAAATGTACGCGGAAGGGATGCGGCCGGGATGCGGCCGCGCATTGGGCGCACGGCCACCGCATCCAAGAAATGGCCCGGACACGACTCCATTACCCTACCCAAACACACAAAATCCAGGCAATACGGACGTCCGTTTGGGGTCGTGCGCTAGAGTTGGCCTTACAAGCGGGACCGCAGTTGAGGAAACCGACTATCGACAAACCCCCACCTCGCCCACCACGCGATGGCTTAGTTAGAGAAACGGGGAGGTTGAAGAGATAGTCGTAGCACGGACTCCAAGAAATATGGTGTTAGATGGAAGTCATGCTGGTGCCGTGTGTCGTACTCCTGGACATGAATGCTTGTTCTAGCCCATGCCACCCTACTATATATATCGAGGATTCAAGGTGTTGGTTACGCATAGCGAACACATAAACATATGGCCCACCTCACACTCACTAGTAGAAACACGGCTATTTGTCCCGGTTTGTAAGGGCCTTTTGTCCCGGTTTGGGAACCGGGACTAAAAGGTCGTTACTAATGCCCTTGGCCTTTAGTCCCGGTTCTTACACGAACCAGGACAGATTGGCCTCCATGTGGTCGGTGCGGCGAGCCCAGGCAGGAGGCCCTTTTCCCCCAGTTGGTGGCACCAACCAGGACCAATAGGCATCCACGCGTCAGATGTTCAGGGGCTAGGGTTTTTGTTTTTTTCTGAAGGGGGGGGGGGTTGGGGGTTTTGTGGGGTTAATTAAGGTGGTTCATATATTGTGTTAGATAGCTAATTAATTAATAGAGAGAAGTGTCCTCTCTTATCTCCGTGCATGGTCGACGGTACGTACTATACGTATAGAGAGCACTCGACACGCTAGCTAGTAAGCAAAAATGAAGGAAACAGAAGATCGTCATGAACATATGCATACAAAGAGAAGTGATATCGACCTCTCCTTGTCCGAGAGATTGGTCGAACAACAAGTTTTCGTATATCTATCCGACGCTACTGGCTACATATATACAATATAAGATCTCTTACAATATAATCCCCTAATTATATATGAACACAGGGTCCACATAGTATTCTCCATCTTTATTGATCACGTGGTCAAGAAAGAATGCCGCCAATTCCTCTTGAATTCCTCGCATGCGATCTAGTGCTAGGAGTTCATCCCGCATACGAAACATCTAATTTGAAGAACATGGTCAATACATATATATGAATGATTGAAACACAACACAAAAGATGGTAAATAAAGTTAAATTCTGAATATTATTGCTTACGCACTTCATATTGTTTTTTAGTGTAGCCCCGCTCAGAGGTCGTGTGGCGGATGGACTCGCAAACATAGTATCCACAGTAATTATTCCCGGCTTCCTACCACAACCACTTTACAAGAAATAGAGGTCAATCAAACTGATAAGAAAGCATGCTAAAATGGTATTGATGAAACTAGCACTTGAATCACTAGGAGATGCGCGGAACATGCTAGTAGTACTTACTTTGGGGTGTTTAAATTCCAGCTTCTTCGGCAGTCCCGGAGCTTTTGAGGTGAATTTTTTCCAAACCCTGCAAGACAAAGAAAACAATTACTTGATATCAGGAAGTGAACAAAGTTGCTGATATGGTGCGATAATGATCGATTTAACTTCTCGAGAATTTCAGTCATGTCCGCATACTCCTTGGGATCTTTTTGTCTCGAGTCTAAGACGGTTACTAGTCCCTGCTCGAGCTTAATCTCTAGGAGAATATAGTGGAACCTGAGCACGCATGCATAACTCATCAATTAGATTACTATAACCTTGACTAATAAGGGAAACTAAATATGCACAAGAAAGTAACACTCACTTGAAGTTGTAAGGAAGGAGTATCATAGCTTCGTTTTGATTTAATACCAACGATCGTAGCAAGTTGGCCTTGTTTTTTTTCTTAAATTCAATCGAAAATGCATCTATGATATTTGTGTTAATGAACCCAATATCACCGATTTGTCTTTTCTTCAATTCAGTGATCTTCAATCTACATAATATAGTGAGGATAATTATAAATACATGCAATGAAGGAGCTGACCTATATATAGAGACTTAATGACAAAAGTAGTACTTACAGACAGTAGCAAGTGACCGTTAATTTACTGAGGGCCCTCTGATTGAAAAACTGGAAGAACTCCTCAAATGGAACGTCAACAGATCAGTTCCAACGAGGTCATGCTCCTCTTTAACTCTCAGCATCAAAGTATTTCTCCCCCCAGACCCTCTGCAGGTTTTCATGTACCGATCATGGAATCTTCGCATCATCGTTGTTAGAGACCTTTCATCTTTGACAAGAGGCTTCCCGTACTCGTATCTGTGTTCTTCCACCTCCAAGAATTCATAAGGTACATCATTAGACAGGTAATCATCAAGATTGTTGTAACCGGGCACCATCCTCGAATTGTTAGCGATGATATCGCTAGACACCTTGAGCGGGGGGAACGATTGGTTTGCTTATTCGCCTAGTTGGGCAATTTTTTCCCATCTCGTTGTTCCGTTAACCTTTGATCACTGACAGTACTTCCCGACCGCTCCGCTTCGATAAATGACCTTTCAATAATGCGCTCATAGTTGCCTTTCGGTGGAGACTTTGGTGGTTTCTTTAGAGCTTCCGAAGTGCGCTTCGCTTTCACCGGATCTACCTTCTCCTCCAGAGGTGGATGTTTCTTTTCTTTCACCCATTCAAAGAAGTTCCTCACTGCTTCGATAAATGACCTTTCAATAATGCGCTCATAGTTGCCTTTCGGTGGAGACTTTGGTGGTTTCTTCAGAGCTTCCAGAGTGCGCTTCACTTTCACCGGATCTACCTTCTCCTCCAGAGGTGGATGTTTCTTTTCTTTCACCCATTCAAAGAAGTTCCTCACTTTGTGTCGCACGATCTTCTCGTTTTCCTCCGGGGTCATCTCATATGGTAACTTCTCTGGAGTCTTCTAAGAAGGACCGAATCTGTATTGCCTCCTGCCTCCAGATGTACTGCTAGATGCTGAAGCAGACGGAGCGGCTGCGGCTGTCTTCTTTCCTTGCTTAGGAGTAGGAGGACTATGATGCACCGGAGCAGCCGGGGCGGCGACAGGTCTCTTCCGCCCTTGCTGGCGAGGCGGAGGAGGAGGCTGGTGGCTGCTCGGGCGCGTCGACGCAGGCGGAGAAGGAGGCGGAGTGCAGCCACGCGCCAGAGAAGGAGGCTGAGTGCCATGATCACTCGCCAGAGGAGGAGGCAGTGGAGGAGGCGGAGTGCCCTGACTCGCCGGAGGAGGAGGAGGAGGAGGCGGAGGCGTCTAGTTCGGATGGTTGATGAGCTCCTTCCGCCATAGGCATGGAGTCTTCAGACAAGAACCCATTCGAGTCTCCCCGACACCCGTAGGGTGGTCAAGCTGGAGGTCCTCAAATCCTTCTGTGATTTCATCCACCATCACCCTAGCATATCCTTCTGGAATCGGCTGGTAGTGAAAAGTTGTGCCATGTTCAGGAGGTGCAACAGAGCCAACAGCCGCCTTGACTTTAAATTCCATCCACTGCATCATAAGGTGGCAATTCTGAGACTCTATGATAGCATCCACGGGGTAGCTAGCAGGAGCCGTGAAGACAGGCTCCTGAAGCAGCTCCGTGGAAGCCACGCTGCTTCTCCGCTGAGATGGCGGGGTAGCTTCGGGTGTAGCAGCTTCGGCAGGTCGCGTGCTGCGGGCCTCGTCTCATTCCTCTAGCGCTTGTACCCTTGCGTGCGGGGCCTATAGTTGGGTCAACTCCTTTTTCTTCTTCCTCTATCGGCGTTTGTAATCACCTGCGTCGGGAAATCCAGCCTTACATGAAAGGGAGCCTGGCGTGCCTCGTGTCCGTCCGGGGTGCTCAGGATTCCCGAGGGCCTCTTTGAGCTCGTCGGTCTCTCTATCCGGAACGAACGTCCCTTGTTGTGCCTTTTCGATATACTCCTGAAGCTTCTCGATGGGTGTGTTCAGCTGCTCGTTGGTCCAAATGCACTTCCCTGTTACAGGGTCCAATTTTCCCCCAACCCCGAAGACCCAAGTCCGGCAACGGTCTGGCCAGCGTCGCACCTCTGGTTCGACCCCTTTATCAATGAGGTCATTCTTAGCCTTGTCCCACAACGCCCGGGATTTCAGGTAGCCACCTGACCCCGTGCGATGGTGAAGCTTCTACTTTGCAACATTTTTCTTGTTTGTTGCTGACATCTTCGCTGCTCTCTCAGATTTCTTTTTGGTGAAAAATGTGGGCCACTGATCTTTGATCTTCTCAAATTGGCCGATGAATTCTGGAGTCTTGTCTTGGTCGACAAAAGATTATTTCAGGTCATTCTTCCACCTCCTGAATATTTAAGCCATCTTCTTAAGAGCATAATCCTTGATCATTGGCTTTTTGACTGGATTCTCCGGATCCTCCTCTGGCGGGAAGGTGAAATTTTCCTGCAGCATGGTCCAAAGATCAGCTTTCTGCCTATCGCTGACATAAGACACCTGAAAGTCTTTATCCTTAGGCTTCAACCATTGCTCGATGTTGATCAGGATCATGTTGAGAAGATAAAAAATGGGACGTAATCCACATATGCTGCCTGGATATTTGTTGCTCTAGGAAACCATACCTCCCTCACCACTCTATGCATCCGTGTAGGTACATCATACTAGTGTGCCCACTGTCCGAATGGGTCTCCCATGCTCTTATTGCCACTTTTTTCTGTTAGTATAACGCCAGCGGTGAAGTCAAGCAATGCTACTGCTAAAGTGAAGCCACATTTAACTAATGCCGTACTCAGTCTAATGCCACCGATAAATTTAAGCAATGCCATTTAATGTCACTGGATTATTTTAGGGTTAGCTGTTGATTGTGGATGTATTAAATACTTTGCAGCTAAGGCATTCTAATGCTATTGCAGAGCCAGTATACCAACGATGAAACTTGTTACTACCTTCAGATTTTTGCATTGTTAATGCTTATAGATTACATACCTGACTTTCATGGGATAAGTCAAATTTTTTTGTGCAGTGTCATCAAAATGCCAAGGCGCTGATGCCATTTTATTTTTGTTAAACTGCACACAAAATTACGAAGACAAGAGGAAAGGTCAAGAGTGGGCACCTCCTCCTCCGGCTGTTCTCTTGATTCGTTTAATCAAGTTTTTATGTTGGATCGATTATCAAGATTCGGATAACAATTTTCATGTCCCCCCGAGTTCGAAATGATATTTACCTTGAAGGTACATGGTTTGCAATTTCTCTATACTATCATTAGTTAATAATGCTAGTTACCTTCACACTTTTGTATTTGGTTTTAATGTTGTTGCACAGCTATTATACCAATGCTGAAAATTGTTACCTTTACATTTTGTATTATTAATGCTTATAGAAATCTTCCAGTGCTAGCTTATGGAAATCTGTTCAGTAAAACCATTGTACTATACCCCGTAATAAAAATACTCTATTGTTGCACTAGCCACTGGATTAGTGTATATTTGTACTATTCAAATGATGTTGCATTAGCTATGGACATATATAAAGTGTGGCAAGCTTTCCCAGATATGTGCTCAAGAAAACTACTACCTATTTTTGTAAATACTAGACGTTTGGGTACTTTAAATTGAACTGCAAAAACATCTTATATTAAGGAAGAGAGGGTGTAGAGTTCACTCAAATTATCCACACCTTTGTTAAAATTAATGTTCATTATGTTATTGGAGGAGGTATGTATGTTTGTCTGTAATGCTTGTCGATTACATACCTAACATCATGATGTAATGTTAAGTCATTTCTTTTTGTACAATGTCACTGAATTGTCAAGGCAGTGATGGCATTTTATTTTAGTTGAACTTCACAAAATATGCTCAAAAGAAGTGGAAAGGTCAGGAATGGTTCAGTTTTTAAGAAAATACTATGTATTCCTTCAAACAGGTGGTTAGAAACAGTCTTGCTACCTTTTTCCTTTTAAGAAATTGGAATGCTTATATTTGTGAGTCTATGCTTCAACAAGTGCCACTTTTATAGTAATCACGCTTTCAATATCTATGCAAACAAAGATGCTCGATTTTAGTGGAACTGCACAAAAAGTCCAAATGGTTCAACATTAGGAGCATGTTTTCTTCCAAACATTTCCAATTGGTGGCACTATGAGCTGTTCATTATGAAGGTACATGGTTTGCTACTATCTTGCCACTCTTTTTGTACTGTCATTAGATAGTAATATTAGTGGTTTGCAATATGAATTTATTGGTAGGGTGGACCTACATTGGAGGTGCATGACATGATTCAATGGTTGGATGCTCAATTTCGGTTGTATCGATTTCAGCTCTTGCATCACTGCAAACATGGATATCCTTGGTCTGATGAAGAATAGGCGCTATTTTTCTGCTCTGTACCAGCAAATCAATTCAGCACAAAATTAACCAAGGAAAAACATGACAGTATGTGACACCCCGAGACCGACGCTCTCGAAGCCTTCCTTGTTCCTCTTTGTCGTCGTGTGCTTTATTTTTGTTGTTGTTGTTGCATTTCATCATGTCATAATGCATATCGCATCGCATGTTTACAAAAACTTGCATCCCCTTGTAGTTTCCGCGTCCCCCTTGCTTTTGTTTACCATTCCGAGACCAACCTTGTTCTTTGTTTTCCCTCTTGCCTAAACCGGAGTCTCTTTGCACTGTGCATCGACCCCTCGCCCGTGTCCGAAACTTCCCCGAACCCGAACCGACTATCATTACCGTTGGGTCTGGATCATCCCCAAACATCTATAAAACATCTCTATTTTCTTAATTGGACTTCCTAACCTATGTTTTCTCAGCCGTTCGATTATGATCATAGGGACGTGATATCCCCTAACCTAAATTCATCTGAAATAAATATCAGTCTAACCCTAGATCCTAGGGTCTTGTCCCATCCACCTGTCGCTACCACCACCTACCTTTCTTCCTCGGGATCAACCACAACCACCTTCCTTCCTTGTTTTCAGATCCAGCCAACCCACCGCAGTCTCGCACCCAGCCTCATCCTCCCCGATCCAAAAATCCAACCAATCCCGTGGATGCCCAAGCCACCGCACCTTATCTCCATTGACGCATCCATGTGCCGCCAGATGTCGTGCCCCTTCTCGCTGGAGCCCTTGAGGAGAGGAGCTCCTTGAAGCCGGCATCGTGCTGTTCCAACACCTAGCCTCGACAGGACTGACCCCTGTCGGTGACCAGCACCACCACCAGGCTGCCCTCTCTTGACCCTGGCCTCTCCCGTCCATGCCCATCGGAGAAGAAGCTCCCCGTGCCTAAGCACCTCCTAGAGCTCAATTTCATGCGCGCCCCATCTTCCTCGTCGACCAGGACCAGCCTCGTCCCTCTCTCTCCCTTCGTTATCCTCCTTCTGTCTCTCTCGCTCACTCAAATTCTCTCTCTTGCCAGGTACAGGAGCAACAGGAGGTCGCTAGGCTGCCATGGCCATTGTTCTGTGCCATCGAGCCTCGCCAAGTCCTCCCCCGCGCCTGGATCCGCGCCCCTTCGTTCGCTGCGCCACCGCAGTTCCCCATCGTCATCGTCCTCCATGCCCCATTGCTGGCCTCTACTTGCTCTGCATCGAGCAGAGGAGCTCGAACCGCCCGCCCACCCATTGATTGTGCCCCTCCTCGTCGTGCACTAGGCCCGCCTCGAGCGCCCTCGTGGGCTGCCTCCCACGCGAGGCCCATGCCTGCTACCTCTTCCACCCGCCGGGCCAAGGCCCACTGGGTGTGGCCACACCCCCAGAGCCCCTCCTCTTAATATTTTCCACCTATTGGGCCCGCGCATGTTTTTTTAGCGTATGCAAATTTGCCTAATTATCCAGAGAATGTCAGATTTGCAGAAAAACCCTATTCTTCATGCATATAATAACTTAACAACCGTGCATCATATGTAATTACTTTATATATGTAAAATGCTTAGAATTTTGTCTAGTTTCATAATTTCCAACTTTCATCCATGTTTAAAATGTTAAACTTTCTGTTTGCATTAATTTGCTCAAATTCCATGTTAAAGTGATTTATTTCGTAATTAAATAACCGAAGCTCCGAATTTAATAATACATATATGTAAATGGGGTGAAAAAATGCATTGATTAACATGGTCACATTACTTTGCATGTTTAACAACTCCAAAATTGCGTATAGGGCAGAACAGTACCAAATTCGACTATTGCATATGGGGATTTTCCAGAATTGTTGTTTGTTGTTCCGGACTCTTTTAATCTTGCCTAGATAGGTAGTTTTATTATGCCTCTCCTCTTGCCATGTTAACCAACATTTAATTTTTTGAGTATCTTAACGAGAGTGAACTAAATAATTGATGTGGTGCTTCTTCAATATGCAACTCGTTGCATATTGAGCTCCACTTAACTTGTAGTATTGTTTGTTGCACTTTGCTTTGCCATAATTTTAAACCAGACATGCATCATACTTGTTTGTGCATCATGCCATGTTTATGCTTGTGTGTTTACCATGTTGCTTGATTCTTTCCGGTTTCCTTCTCTCATTAGCTTCAGTTTCGTTCCAGAGTTGTGAAGATTTGTTCGACTACGTCCGTTTGTCTTCTTCATGGACTCGTTCTTCTTCCTTGCGGGATCTCAGGCAAGATGATCATTACCCCCGATATCACTTCTATCTATGCTTGCTAACTATTTGTTCTATCGCAATGTCGCGCTACCTACCACTTGTTTATCATGCCTCCCATATTGCCATGTTAAGCCTCTAACCCACCTTCCTAGCAACTATTGTTTGGCTATGTCACCGCTTTTTCTCGGCCCCTCTTATAGTGTTGCTAGTTGTAGGTGCCTTGCAGGTTGTTCCATGTTGGAACATGAATATGTTGGGATATCACAATATCTATTATTAAATTAATGCATCTATATACTTGGCAAAGGGTGCAAGGCTTGGCCTTTTGCTCGGTGTTTTCTTCCACTGTCGACGCCCTAGTTTCTATCATACCGGTGTTATGTTTCTTGATTTTGCATTCCTTACGCAGTTGGGGTTATGGGACCCCCTTGAAAGTTCGCTTTGGATTAAAACTCCTCCAGCAAGGCCCAACCTTGGTTTTAACATTCGCCTAATAACAACATAAAAATTTTCCTAGGGATTAATTAACCCGAGGATCATCTTTATTCAACCCCCCCCCCCCCCGGGCCAGTGCTCCTCTGAGTGCTGGTCCGAACCGGGCAGCCTGAGGGGCCACCTCGGGAAAACTGGAGGGTTGTTTTACTCATAGCTTGTCCCATCCGATGTGCCCTGAGAACAAGATATCTGCAGCTCCTATCAGGATTTGTCGGCGCATCGGGCGGTCTTTTTGGTCTTGTTTTGCCATTGTCAAAATGTCTTGTAACCGGGATTGCGAGACTGATCGGGTCTTTCCGGGAGAAGGAATATCCTTCGTTCATCATGAGAGCTTGTAATGGGCTAAGTTGGGACACCACTGCAGGGTATAAACTTTCAAGAGCCGTGCCCGCGGTTATGTGGCAGATGGGAATTTGTTAATATCCGATTGTAGAGAACTTGACACTTGACTTAATTAAAATGCGTCAACCGTGTGTGTAGACATGATGGTCTCTTTTCGGCGGAGTCCGGGAAGTGAACATGGTTTGGGTTATGTTTGAACGTAAGTTGCTCAGGATCACTTCTTGATCACTTCTAGCTTTACAACCGTTGCATAGCTTCTCATCTTACTCTTTTTCGTATGTCAGCCACCATATTTGCTTAGTGCTTGCTGCAACTCCACCTCATTACCTCATCCTACCCATAAGCTTAAATAGTCATGATCTCGCGGGTTTTGATATTGCTTAGTCCTCGTGACTACCAGATACTACAAAAATAGTTGTAGGTGCCGATGATACCATTGCATGTGATGCTACCGAACTCAAGTGGGAGTTCGACGAGGACCTTGGCTATTACGACGTGTCTTTTCCTGATGATCAGTAGTTGTGCCCAGTTGGGACGATCGGGGATCTAGCAGTTGGGTTTATCTTCTTTTCATTTGGATTTGTCCGTAGTCGGACTATGTGTGTACTATGAATGATGTATGAATTATTTGATCATTTTGTGACATGGCGATTGTAAGCCAACTATCTATTTATCCCTTTTTTGTTCATTACATTGGATTGTGTGAAGATGACCCTTCTAGCGACAAAACCAACATGTGGTTATGCCTCTAAGTCGTGCCTCCACACGTGGGAGATATAACCACATCTTCGGTGTTACAAGTTGGTAATCAGAGCCATCCCCGACTTAGGAGCCCCCTGCTTGATCAAATTGCTGACGTTGCTGAGTCTAGAACAAAGTTGTTTTGAGTCCTAGTATTATATATATATATATATATATATATATATATATATATATATATATATATTAGAGAGTATGATTCTTTTTACTCCTCAATCCCCTTTGTCGCTCTGGTGCGGCCTCCTGACGTAGATGTTTTGACTTTCCTCTCCTCATTTTCACTAAAAAAAATTAGGATCACGCGGGTATCTTGGGATCGTTCTGGTATCCTTGTGATGAGAACACTGTTCTTGGTGCCTCCTAACATTTAGGGGTTTAGGGAGTGTCCCGGGGAGTTGACCTCTGAGGTGTTGTCGTCACAATTTTTGTCATTGCAGTTCTGGAATACCTGAGTTCAACGACATCGAAAATCTCTTTTATGCAGTTAGTGGTAAGATAACCTCGACGCCACCCAATACTGGGGAGGGAGTTCGGCAGTATTTACATAGCTCGTATAACGGATGCTTTTCTAAGGTTGAGGTACATGATTTCCGGAGTTTTCTTGCTTATGTGTTGACGGATGGATACAGTTGGAGCGTAGGGCTTGTTAGTTGTGTGATATATATTGTGCCTCCCTGTATCCCCAACACCGGATTGCATAACCAGAAAGTTTCGGGAGTTCTTAGGTGGGAATTCAAGTATCTCGTAGGATATCTTTCCAACAGACACATGATATGATATGGGGTCTATCATATGTTTGTTCCGGCTTATTCTGCAAGCCAAGTCTTTGTTTTGTTTTGAGTTGTGGTATTCGAGTTGCTTCAATGTCAAGTGTTGATTCCATACCTTTCCTAAGTGGTGTTCTCATATTCCTATGTGAATACTAATCCTTCTTATTTATCGAGATTGTCATCCCAATTCTATTTGCAACCGCTACGCTTCTCTTCGAGATGATCCCATCATTCTCCCCATCCGCAAGATCAATTATAAGTTTTCTCAATGGTGTTTGTTCCATCCGTCCCAAGTTGCCTTTGTTTTCCCTCCCTCCCACCCTTTTCTTGAAGGACTCGGATTTCTTAATCAAGTATCATTTTTATTGGTGGGAAGTCTCTCCATTCTTTTCCGTCAATGTTCTTATCCGGTGATTCTCACGAAGATACTAAGGAAGCTTCAAGTTTATCATTCTTCGTTCTCTTTTATTCTCCGGTGGATTCAATTCGAACTTTTGGTGTTGATCATGCCATTTCCTCTTTTTCCCTAATGCTTTCTCATGCCGGTGCACCCCCTAATCATTCACCTCTCCCTATTCATTTGTTTCAGAGTGCTAAAGATATCTTAGAAGGCTCATTTCTTCATTCAACATATGTGCGTTGTATTTTGTGTTTCTTATCTCATTCAAGCCATTTAATCCGACCAATGCAAACTTTATTTCAAGCATGTATTTCTAATGGTGTTTTCTTTTGAGTGGGCCCTAACCCATAAGTCTTTTCCCAGGATCTTACCTGACTCAAATTCTTTTCAAAGTTTGACATAAGAATGAATCATCATCAGCCAGATGACTTCTCCAAGATTGCTTTCAAATTCTTTCATCGTTGGTTCAACCTTTCTAATTTTCATTCTGGAGTGCCTCAACAATTCATGGTGGTGTTTCTCATCGGCATTCTCAACACAAAAGAACGAGGAAGAGATTTCCTCCAAATCTTATCCGTTATCTCAAAGATTCATGGTTCTAGCTTTATGCCATCCTCTCATAATTGTTTTTGATTGTGAGAATTCTTTTCGCCCATCCAGAGCAATTCAAAAGTCTTTTCAGTTTGAATTCTCCGGAGCCAATCATCTCAGAATATTTATTCGTTTTCACCTTTCAACTCGCGCTCAACAATTCTCCTAAATTGTTGTTTGTCCATTCATCTCCAAATCTTATCGGTGCATCGTTGAGGTATTCTCTAGTCTGCTCGTCATCTCTTCGTTCTCTTGCATCTAAATTCACTCAAGTATCCTTGTTCGTTTTCTAATTCTACCCGGTGTTTCATTCTCTTTTCCTCAGTCATATTCAGTCTTATGGTGGTTCATTTAACATTCCTATTCCTTTGTTATCATATAGATTCATTCAATCTTTCCAAAATCCTACCAGTGGATCTTTGAAGACCTTCCTCAAGTTTGCGCTATATATTTCCTTAACCCCTTTCAACGAGAATAAGTAGTATGCCAAATCCATTGTTTGACATCAATTTAAGTTGATGAAGGATAAGCATACAACAAATCTTATTCTTGTTTCCCTCGAGGCGATTTCAATTCCTTCTTCTGGAGTTTGCTCATAATGAAATAATTCTCGGTTCCAAGTTATTCATCTTTCTTGTCCGGAGTCCGAAGTTTTCTCATTTTGTAGCTCCATCTAAATCATTGCAATGCTTCCATCGGACTTCTATTCAACTTTACTTTCGTTTGATCATTCTTTTATTGGTGGAGTTCTTCATGGAGGCTCTACATGGTGGTTCATCAAGGGTTCCTTTCATTCATCAATTGTTCTTCAAGATTTCTCTCAGAGTTGAGATCTGCCAAGCTATACTCTAAATTAAACATGGTGCTCAACACATGTTTTGTTCTGAGGAGTTGAACTATTCTTCTTCTTGCATTTTGAAGTGCAATTCTTTCTACCTTATCTATTGAGATGGTGATATGTCATTCTTGACAATTTCCGTTCGTGCTTCATGATTCAAAACTAGCAAGACTGGGATATTTTAAATCCATCAATCTCTTTGTTGGAGTGATCTTGGGTGATATTTCATATACAGCCTTCCCTAAGGAATATTGCTCTTTGTGTTGATTATCTATGATCCAAGTTTTCTCTTTATCACCTCGGTGGAAGAAGCTTTCTATCTTTTCTAGCTCTCAATCAAATCTTTTTTCCCGTGAGTGGCAGGTTGTCAACTCATAATTTTGAGATGTTTTCCATAAGCCCACAACAAGCTTATCCTTTCGTTGTTGATAATCCAACAACTCCGTTCTAGCATTTCTTGTAAGTGTGCTCTTTCAAGATCTTGTTTCCCTCCGTTCATTCCATTCCATTCTTTGTTTTTTTCTGGAGGCATTGTGATGTTGCTCTCTTAGACCCATCATCTTGTTTTGTCAAGATCATGTTCTTTTATTGCTTACCCATTGAACCGGAGTGTTGTGTCTACCATTCCTCTTTTAATTGGAGTGTCATCCAAGTTCTTTCATTTTGCCAAGTTCATATTCTATCCCTTCCATTTCCAACCGGAGTGTTGTCATAATTGTTCTTTATCATTCCTTGTACATCTCGTCAACTGGAGTGCTTGCATGTACTTCTGGTCCATTGTAACCCTTTTCTTATGTCTTTCAACCTACAAGGCTCTTGTAATGTTCCTTGTTCCTCTCATGTAACTGAGTGTTTTCAACTTCATTCATCTCCAACATATTCTTTCCTTGAAATTGTTTAACCTCTCAAGGTTCGTGGTTTCACTTGTTTGTCAAAGAAGCAAGTGTTTTTACCTCTTGCTCTTCCGCTTCTCTCCCGTGCCATCCCTAGATCGTAGGGCAAGATCTCTTGTAAGTGGAGGAGTGTGTGACACCCCGAGACCGATGCTCCAGAAGCCTTCCATGTACTTCGTTGCTGTCGTGTGTTTTATTTTTCTTGTTGTTGTATTTCATCATGTCATCATGCATATTGCATCGCATGTTTTCAAAAAACTTGCATCCCCTCATAGTTGTCGCGTTCCCCCTTGCTTTGGTTGACCGTTCCGAGACCAACCTTGTTCTTCGTTTTCCCTCTTGCCTAAACCGGAGTCTCTTTGCATAGTGCATCGCCCCCTCACCCATGTACGAAACTTCCCCGAACCCGAACCGGGCTATCGTTACCGTTGGGTTCGGATCATCACCAAACATCTATAAAACATATCTGTTTTATTAATTGGACTTCCTAACCTATGTTTTCTCAGCCGTCTGATTATGATCATAGGGACGTGATATCCCCTCACCTAAATACGTCTGATATAAATATAAATCTAACCCTAGATCCTAGGGCCTTGTCCCATCCACCCGTCGCCACCACCACCTGCCTTTGTTCCTTGAGATCAACCACAGCCACCATCCTTCCTCGTTTTCAGATCCACCGCAGCGTCGCTCCCAGCCTCATCCTTCCCGATCTAAAAATCCATCCAATCCCGTGGATACCTGAGACACCGTGCCTTGTCTCCATGGATGCGTCCATGCGCCGCCAGATGGCATGCCCCTTCTCGCTGGAGCCCACGAGGAGAGGAGCTCCCCAAAGTCGTCGTCGTGCTCCTCCAACACCTAGTCTCGATGGGAGACAGCCCTGTCGGTGACCAGCACTGCCACCAGGCTGCCCTCTCTTGCCCTGTGGTTTCTCCCGTCCATCCCCATCGGAGAAGAAGCTCTCGTGCCCGAGCACCTCCTGGAGCTCAATCTCATGTGCGCCCCGTCTTTCTCATTGACCAGTACCGGCCTCATCCCTCTCTCTGTCCCTTCGTTCTCCTCCTTCGGTCTCTCTCGCTCTCTCAAATTCTCTCTCTCTCTCTCTCTCTCTCTCTCTCTCTCTCTCTCTCTCTCTCTCTCTTTCCTGGTACAGGAACAATAGGAGGTCGCCCGACTTCCATGGCCACCTTTCCGTGCCGTCAAGCCTCGCCAAGTCCTCCCTCGCACCTGGATCCGCGCCCCTCCGTTCGCTGCGCCGCCGGGGTTAACCCTCGTCGTCGACTGATACGTTTCAAACGTATCTATAATTTTTTATGTATTCACGCCATGTTTATAATATTTCTCCATGATTTTGGTATGATTTGGTTAGAACTAACCCGGACTGACGCTGTTTTCAGCAGAACTACTGTGGTGTTGTTTTTGTGCAGAAATAAAAGTTCTCGGAATGCGCTGAAAATCAACGGAGATTTTTTCTGGAAAATATAAAAAATAATGGAACAGAGAGTTACTAGAGGGAAGGCCCATGGGCACCACGAGGGTGGAGGGCATGCCCACCCCCCTAGGGCGCGCCCCCTACCATGTGGATGACTCGGAGACCCCCTGACGTGAGACCAACACCAAAAATTCCTATAAATATAGAAACCCCCCAAGAAACCTAGATCGGGAGTTCCACTGCCACAAGCTTCTGTAGCCACCAAAAACCAATTGGGGCCCTATTCCAACAGCCTAGCGGAGGGGGGGAATCATCACTGGTGGCCATCTTCATCATTCCGACGCTCTCCATGATGAGGATGGAGTAGTTCACCCTCGGGGCTGAGGGTATGTACCAGTAGATATGTGTTTGATCTCTCTCTCTCTCTCTCTCTCTCTCTCTCTCTCGTGTTCTTGATTTGGCACGATCTTGATGTATCGTGATCTTTGCTATTATAGTTGGATCTTATGATGTTTCTCCTCTATCTCTTGTAATGGATTGAGTTTTCCCTTTGAATTTATCTTATCGTATTGAGTCTTTAAGGATTTGAAAACACTTGATGTATGTCTTGCGTAGGATACCCGTGGTGACAATGGGGTATTCTATTGATTCACTTGATGTATGTTTTGGTGATCAACTTGCGGGTTCCGTGACCCTGGGAATCTATGCATAGGAGTTGGCACACGTTTTCGTCTTGACTCTCCGGTAGAAACTTTGGGGCACTCTTTGAAGTTCTTTGTGTTGGTTGAATAGATGAATCTGAGATTGTGTGATGCATATCATATAATCATACCCGTGGATACTTGAGGTGACATTGGAGTATCAAGGTGACATTAGGGTTTTGGTTGATTTGTGTCTGAAGGTGTTATTTTACTACAAACTCTAGTGATGTTTGTGACACTTATAGGAATAGCCCAATGGATTGATCGGAAAGAATAACTTTGAGGTGGTTTCGTACCCTAAAATAATCTCTTCGTTTGTTCTCCGCTATTAGTGACTTTGGAGTGACTCTTTGTTGCATGTTGAGGGATAGTTATATGATCTAATTATGTTATCCTTGTTGAGAGAACTTGCAGTAGTGAAAGTATGAACCCGAGGCCTTGTTTCGAAGCATTGCAATACCGTTTGTGCTCACTTTTATCATTAGGTACCTTGATGTTTTTATATTTTTAGATTAGAAAAACCTATATCTACCATCCATATAGCACTTGTATCACCATCTCTTCGCGAACTAGTGCACCTATACAATTTACCATTGTATTGGTTGTGTTGGGGACACAAGAGACTCTTTGCTATTTGGTTGCAGGGTTTTTTGAGAGAGACCATCTTCATCCTACGCCTCCCACGGATTGATAAACCTTAGGTCATCCACTTGAGGGAAATTTGCTACTGTCCTACAAACCTCTGCACTTGGAGGCCCAACAACGTCTACAAGAAGAAGGTTGTGTAGTAGACATCAAGCACTTTTCTGGCGCCGTTGCTGGGGAGGTTAGAGCTTGAAGGTATATCTTTAGATCTTGCAATCGAATCTTTTAGTTTCTTGTTTTATCACTAGTTAGTTTATAAAAGAAAACTACAGAAAGAAAATGGAATTGAGGGTGCCTCATATGCTGCATCTTTTTAATGTCTTTCATGGAAATAAGGATTCTGATAATTGTGCAAAAGTGTTAGAAGAAGAATGCAATAAAATGTTTGGCATACACTTTTTGAATGATGAGCATGATTGCAATGTTGTTAGTATGAACACTTTGAATATCCATAGTACTAATGATGATTGCACTAGTAATCATAAAAATGTCTCTTATAAGCATGTCAATTTTTGTGGAGTGAATAGAGCTTGCTAGCACACACTGTCGGTGTCAAAACTGGCGGATCTCGGGTAGGGGGTCCCGAACTGTGCGTCTAGGCGGATGGTAACAGGAGACAAGGGACACGATGTTTTTACCCAGGTTCGGGCCCTCTCGATGGAGGTAAAACCCTACTCCTGCTTGATTAATATTGATGATATGGGTTGTACAAGAGTAGATCTACCAAGAGATCAAGGAGGCTAAACCCTAGAAGCTAGCCTATGGTATGATTGTTGTTTGATGAAGTTGTCCTACGGACTAGAACCCTCCGGTTTATATAGACACCGGATAGGGTTAGGATTACATAGAGTCGGTTACAATGGTATGAGATCTTGAATATCCGCATCGCCAAGCTTGCCTTCCACGCCAAGGAAAGTCCCATCCGGACACGGGATGAAGTCTTCAATCTTGTATCTTCATAGTCCTAGAGTCCGGCTGAAGGTATAGTCCGGCTACCCGAAAACCCCCTAATCCAGGACTCCCTCAGTAGCCCCTGAACCAGGCTTCAATGATGACGAGTCCGGTGCACAGATTGTCTTCGGCATTGCAAGGCGGGTTCCTCCTCCAAGTCCTTCAAGAAGATTTTAAACACCAAGGATAGTGTCCGGCTCTGCAAAATAAGTTTCCACATATTGCCATAGAGAGAATAATATCAACACAAATCTAATATGTTGATGTATTCCGCAGCGTGACATCACACTACGGCCAAGTCCTTTACTCGAATCATTTTTTACTTTTCCACCTCAGCACATTTAGCGAGGCGGTTTCCTTGGCACGTCTTGTAAAAGCAGAGATCGTGTCCCCCCTTTTACGGGATTCTCATCAATACGGACATGGGTAACCCAATCGTGCCCGTTAGCATGTCTTCTCGATTAAAGGCGAGTCCAAAACGGTTACGGGGAGGGCTCCTGGTATTCAACCTCTTATAAAGAGACCAGGGCCTTACTCCTTTTCCCCAATCTCAAAACAAGTTCTCCTGTCGCCTCGAGTTCCAACACCCTAGGCTCCAGATTCCAGGCGCTTCGGACCTTCGACAATGTCCGGTTCCGACCTTCAAGGGCGATGGATGCCCTCCTCCGTCACGGAGGAGGACGTGCTAAAGTTGAGAGAGGCTAAGTTCTTGACCGCCCAAATTTCGCATAGGTTTCCTGCTCAAAGGCAGGCTATTCCCAGTCCCCAGCCCGGTGAGAGCGTAGTGTTCATGTCTCACTTCCTTCGGGGGTTAGGCTTCCCAATGGATCCCTTCGTGAGGGGGCTGCTGTTTTATTACGGGCTGGAATTTCATGACTTAGCTCCGGAGTCCATCCTCCACATTTCCTCATTCATCGTTGTGTGCGAAGCGTTCCTCCGTGTTACTCCTCACTTCGGATTATGGCTCAAGACTTTTGGAGTGGAGCCGAAGATGATCGAGGGACGGCACGCAGAGTGCGGAGGCGCTGTCATAAGTAAGAATGCTGATGCTCCATAGCCCGAGGGCTCCTTTCAAGAGGATCTCGGCTTGTGGCAACAAGAGTGGTTCTACATCACCGCTCCCAGGAGCGCCAAGTGGGTGGAGCCTCCTGCCTTTCGCTCGGGTCCCCCATCACGGCTAGCATCATGGGTCAACAAAGGATTAGATTGGGGGTTATCCAAAGACGTGCCCTTGTTGCAGGGCTGCATCAGGGATCTCTTAGAAAGAGACCTCAACCTGGTCAAGGTGACGCAGGTCATGCTGATTCGCCGAACACTGCCTGGCAAACGTCGCTCCCTTCGTCTGTGGGAGTTTAATCCGGAGGGACCACGAGCTCTCCAGCATTTTATGGGCGCAACGCCCGTGGAGATGTATAAAATGTTCTTCGGATCACAAGCAATGTGTCCGGATTTGACCGAGGACGCAGGTTTAAGCTGCAATCGCCCGGATACTCAAGTAAGTAACCTTGTGCCCGGACTCGCTATCCGTAAAATTGTCATAAATTCGCCCCTAAAAGAGCTGTCTTTTAAACAGGAGTGGATAGCGAAGGCAAAGCTGATCAGGTGTCCGGCTCCCCTTCCTGAGACCAGGCCGGATCGCGTGCTAGTCAGGATGTTGAAGATCGTGCCTTTGGAGGGAAGTGAGGGGGAGGACAAGGAAACTATGGCCTCCTCGAGGGAGGCTGCTCTGAAGGGAGGAACCGACAATTCCTCTCCTAAGGGGAAGAAGAGGGCCGCCTCTGATGACCCGGAGACCATGGCCTCAAAGCGGGGGGAAAATTCCTCATCAGAGGGTCTGACGCCGGGGAGATCCTCGGCCGAACTACGCCCTCAAAGGGATCAGCCCTCCAGCGAGCCGTAAGTAGAGAAAGATTTTACTTTAGAGGGATGAGAGAAATCCTTGCTTTTTATCTGAGAAGATTAAACGAAATTTTATTTGTAGCTCGGACCTTAGCCCTTCTCAGCAGAGCTCGTCTTCAGGGGATCTTCTTCTAGAGATGATGGAGAGTGGAACGCCTCCCCCTGCCGTACCGCCTGGCGAGGCGGGCGACCCTGAGTTGTCGTCGTGGAGGGTTTCTCCAAATCCGGCAGGGGTGGAAGGTAGCCATATGTCCCCCCAAGGTTCTCCGTGTTCGGCCGTCGATGGAGGTCATAGGACGAGCCCGGCACCGCCCGGTGCGCGGTCGGAGGAGCTGATGATTCTGCTGGGGCGAGCTTCTATCTCAGAGGAGCACCGTGCATTGATGGGTACGGTGATTGGAAGGATTTTGTCTGCGGAAAGCGGATTGCATGAGGCCGTCAGAAGTTTGCTGACGGGTTTTGAGGTACGATTGATAATGTACTTCTTTGTCAGTTGCGCATAAAACAAGATGCGCCCTGTGTAGATAGTAGCCCCTGAGACTCTGCGCGTTGTCAAGAAATGACGGCACGCAAAGGATCATAATCCCAGGTCTAAGATGTCGCCTTTGAATGTAGGTGGCGAGGTGTCCGGAATCAAGCCAAACTGATGATTTGGCCGAACTAAAGCGGCAACTGGACGTGGCAGATGCCGACATCGCACTTGTCAACAAGCGGCTTGATGAGGCTCAAGGTATGTAATTCCTCGGGCGGCATCAGGTAAGAGGAGCTTCATGCCAATGTCTTACAATGTGTGTGCTTGACGCAGATGGTACGGCCGCCATGGAGAATCTTAGGGCAGAACTTGCTCGAGCTAAGGAGCAAGCCAGAAAAAGCGATGCGGCTGCCGAGAAGGCCCTTGAAGAGCTGAGAGCCGAACAGGCTTCTCACTGCCGAAGCACAGAAGAGATGGCCGAGAAGTTAAAGAGCGATGCAGACCATTGCAAACTTCTTGGGAAAGAACACCGGGCGAGACAGATGGACTTAGAGAAGGCCGTTGCCGATGCCAAGGACGCTCGCTCTGCGATGAGAGCTGCGAAGGAGGAGCTGCGTCAGGCCGAACAAATTGCAGCTGGAAAGCCCTTTATGCTGTGGAGGAAGTTTTGCGATCTGAAGTTTGCTCCGTTGGACCGGATGCGGAGTGTGTAGGACACCTATCTGGATTTGGAAGCAAGTGCTGCTGATGCGACCGAACACTTTCAAGATCTAAAAGATTGCGAAGTGGAAAAGCTTTTCTGGTCACAGTTCCACAATCTAGAGCGTCCACTGGCAGTGGACGATCGCCTGGCTCAATGGGCCGAACTGAATAGATTGTCCGGACTCGCCATGAAGTACGTCATGGGTTGTCTGTGGCCAGGGAGATCGGAGCCGAAGAGTTATTTCAGCTTGGTGCAGCAATTCCTTGACGCGGTGCCACATATCAATGCGATGAAGAGGTCAACATGCATAGAGGGCGCACGGATGGCTCTTGCCCATGTCAAGACATACTGGGCAGAGATGGAGACCACCGTTGTTGCGTCCCGAGATTCGAACAAAAGCCGAGTACCCTCCGAGCACTATTTTCAGGAAGTCCTAGAAGGCGCTCGTGTAATAGAGATGCAGTGCTCGAAGGATGCTATGTTATGATAGCATATGCAATTATAAAGCAATATTTTGATAAATTGTAGTGGCCTTTTATACTTGTGCCTTCAAGTATTGGGAACACCTCCTGTGCAGCCATTTTAAGATATATATATATATAATCTAAAAGATGGCAGTCGTTGGCTTCAGCCCCCACGCACATAGTGCGGAGGTGCTCGCAGAAGACGCATTTTCACACTTAACCCAACGTCTTGGTCCTACAAAGGAGGTGATAGCGCAGCGGGCCAGGCAACCGGACTATAATGCTTTAACACTTTCACTTAGCCATAGGAGCTTGACAGTGGGACTATTTAGGTAGCCCCTTTGTGGCGACTGCGCTCGCCCGAGTTCGGGGTGCGTATGTGCCTGGCCGGGAAATGGCCCTTCATTAAAACGGAGGAATCCTATAGATTCCAATAGGTCATCGGGTGGCTGACCAGTCTCACGCCACATCATGACAGTCAATTTTCGGCTTTCTCTACTAAGGCGCTCGCCCAGCCTAACCGGGGCACAATCGCAGTAGTTCTCCTGGTGCTACCTTAGCCGATAGAGCGGAACATAAGGTAGCCGAACTCAGGAGCCAGGCAACCCAACATTTGACCAAATACATGATTCGGAGCTGATGCATATAATGCCAAAACCCGCGACGCTGAACACTCCCTAAGGTGTTCGGTCTTTATGAGTGCGGGCAAAACAACACTCTTGATTAAAAAGCCCCTAGTGTCCAGGTACGCGCAAAAATTCTGATGTGGCCACATGCCAAGACGCCAGCCTCCTCCTTGGTTATATCAGAGAAAACCAGGGGATATGTAGCAACAAGAGACAGTAAAAAAGGTTTACGTAAGGTCTTAATCTAAAAAGAATCCTTAGGACGGGTCCCTACTGCACGTCTGCGCTTGTGTCTCCGTTGTGCCGTATCCTGGACGGGCGCCGCATGACGTTCATCTGCGAAAGAGAGGAACTGAGCTGAAAATGGGTCGTGCCGAACAAAAGTTTGAAATAAGCAAAGTAAAAAGTAAAATATATAGAACTGAGCTTTATTGTCTCTTATTGTATATGTACGGAGCCCCTAGTGCGGGGGTATACGGCCACTAAGTCTGCATCAATGATGATTTGTACCGAACTTGTCTATCCGCGTTTGTGGTCTTTAATGACCTATTCCGAAATTTTTGGCCGGTGGAGCCATTTTACTGTGGGGCTGTCAAAGCGGCGGCAAAGTCCTCCGCTTGGGGGAGGGGCACATCAATGCTTCCCCTTTAAAGAGATGATGCCTCGTGGACCGGGCATCTTAAGCATTAGAGATGCATAATGCGGTATTGCGTTAAAGCGGGTGAAAGCTTCGCGTCCCAGTAGTGCTTGATAGCGACTGGAGAATGGGACGATGTGGAAGGTCAGCTTTTCGCGGCAGAAGTTATCGGTAGAGCCGAATATAACTTGGAGCCGGAGAAAACCCATGCAATGGGTGTCCGGACCAGGCGTGACCCCTTGAAAGGCGGTTTTGCTGCGGCGGATTCTTGCTGGGTCTATCCCCATGTGGCGGATTGTGTCCTGATATATCAGGTTTGAAAACTGGAGTCCGCCAATTATTGGATCGAGTACCAAGGCCTGCGTTCCTGATACTTGTAGAATAATCCAGCTGATCGAAGATGATTGGTTTTGACAACCAATGGCGGGACCCCTTTGGGATAGGTCGTGTGGTGCGTACCTTTATGAGCGCCGCACGTTTTGTTATGTGAAGTAAGTTTACTCTTTTTACTTCTTGTGGGAATTTCTTTTATTTCCTGGTGCTCTGCTTTTGGGGTTCGTCCTCGTCTTCGCTTGGTGTGTCGAGCCCCTTGTGTTCGGCGTTGAGTCTCCCGGATTGTTTGAAAACCCAACAATCTCTATGGGCATGGTTAGCAGGCTTACCGGGAGTACTGTGTATTTGACATATCCTGTCCAGGATTTTGTTTAAGTTGGATGGATCATCCCTGTTATCCTGGAGGGGTGGCTTTGTCTGATTCTGTCGTGATCTCTTGAATCCGGCGTTGACTGCCGTGCTCTTCGGACTTTTTTCCTTAGTCCGGCGATGGTCCTTGTTGCGTCGCGGTTTTCCATTTCCATCCCTAGTTTCGGATGTACTTGGGTCGCTGGGGCTGCATCTTGCCAACCAGCTGTCCTCTCCTGCACAAAAGCGGGTCATGAGGCTAGTTAGTGTGGCCATTGTTCTTGGCTTTTCTTGGCCGAGGTGTCTGGCGAGTCATTCGTCTTGGACGTTATGCCTGAAAGCTGCTAAGGCTTCGGTGTCCGGACAGTAGACTATCTGATTCTTTTTAGTGAGGAATCTATTCCAGAATTGCCGAGCTGATTCTCCGGGCTGTTGAGTTATGTGACTAAGATCGTCTGCATCTGGAAGGCGGACATAGGTCCCATGAAAATTTGCTCGGAAAGCATCCTCGAGTTCTTCCCAACTTCTGATTGTGTTTTCAGGAAGGCTTTGAAGCCAATGCCGGACTGGCCCTTTAAGCTTAAGGGGTAAGTATTTTATGGCGTGGAGGTCATCTCCTCTAGCCATATGTATGTGGAGGATATAATCCTCGATCCAGACTCCAGGGTTTGTTGTTCCATCATATGCCTCTATGTTTACGGGTTTGAATCCCTCTGGAAATTCATGGTCTAGGACCTCATCGGTGAAACATAGGGGGTGTGCGGCGCCCTTGTATTTGGGTGTGCCGGATTCTGATGATGGCTTTCTTGCATTGCTTACGAGAGCTTGCTTTCTTGGCCCGTAAATGGACCTGACTGGGCCCTGATGCGAATCCTTAAGTGGGTCGCATGCCGATTTAAGTGCGGCGCCGCTTGCCACTTTGTGCTGGCCATGGGGTCGTCTATCCGACCGTGTGGCTTTCTTATTTTTTGAATGCGAGGGCTCTAGGGCCTCTTCGTCGAATTCGGGCAGTAGCCTTCTCTTCGGATAGCTTTTAATGCGGCGACTGTCGCCGTATTTATCTGCGGTATTGATTACTTTGCTCCATCGGATCTTGAGTGCATCTTCCGCCGTTTTTAGCTTCCGCTTCTGCTTTTTCAGGCTGTGTGCTATTGCAACGAGCCTCTTGTGGAGATTCTTCTACTTCGCGGGTTTATCCGGCGTAAGGTCGTCCAGAGTGCCGTTTTTGCCAGGGGAGGGATGTTCGGTTTCTCTATCCGTGTTGCCCTGTTCGGACGGTTGCTCTAAGGCCTGCTCGTCGTCTACCGGCTCATCCTGCTCTATGGCTAGGTCTTTGTCGAGGCGGGGCTTGGGTCGGTGTTTACGCCGACGCTTTGATTGCTTTTCGAGGGATCGGTCCCCCGTTCCATCCCCTTTTTCCTCGTTGTCATTTCCTTTAGGGGTATCCACCATGTACACATCGTGAGATGGGGTGGCTGTCCAATGCCCTATGGGCGTTGGCTCATCTGTATCTCCTGCATCGTCGTCCATGCTGTCGATGTCTGCAGAGTCGAAGTTGAGCATGTCGTTTGAATTGTCGACAGTGGCTACCAAGTGGGTGGTGGGTGGGCTTTGAATTTCTTCATCATCCGTATCCCATCCTCTGACCGTAGTCCAGCCAGGGCTCTCCTGATAAAGAGAGAGATTTTAGAGAATTCAGGAGGTCGCCAAAAGGCGAGTGCTGAAAGATGTCCGCGGCGGTGAACTCCATTATCGGCACCCAATTGGATTCGATCGGCAGGGGCGCGGGGTTCGGAGTTCGGAGAGGAATCCGGCTCCTTGGAGTCACGGGCCGTGCGGAATGCGGGGCTGACGTTCGGCTCGATCGCCTTTGAGATCATAGCCCCCGAGGTGACATCCAACCGCTCATCCTCGATTGGTGCAATAGGCTCCGAATAAAGGGTCGGAACCAGTGCTTGTGCGGCCTCCAGGGCACTGTTCGGCGGCAGAGCTAGATCATGCCTCTCGACACAGTGCGGCGCGCTCAGCTGTGGCTTGAACCCGTCGAAGATCGAATCCCCACGGGTGTCTGCCGTGTAGTTTAAGCTTCCAAACCTGACCTGATGGCCAGGGGCATAGCTTTCGATCTACTCCAGGTGGCCAAGCGAATTGGCCCGCAGTGCGAAGCCGCCGAAGACGAAGATCTGTCCGAGGAGAAAAGTCTCACCCTGGACCGCATCGTCGTTGATGATCAAAGGAGCCATCGAGCCCAAAAGTGATGACACAGAGGAACTCTCAATGAAAGCACCAACATCGGTGTCAAAACCGGCGGATCTCGGGTAGGGGGTCCCGAACTGTGCGTCTAGGCGGATGGTAACAGGAGACAAGGGACACGATGTTTTTACCCAGGTTCCGGCCCTCTCGATGGAGGTAAAACCCTACTCCTGCTTGATTAATATTCATGATATGGGTAGTACAAGAGTAGATCTACCACGAGATCAAGGAGGCTAAACCCTAGAAGCTAGCCTATGGTATGATTGTTGTCTGATGAAGTTATCCTACGGACTAGAACCCTCCGGTTTATATAGACACCGGATAGGGTTAGGGTTACACAGAGTCGGTTACAATGGTAGGAGATCTTGAATATCCGCATCGCCAAGCTTGCCTTCCACGCCAAGGAAAGTCCCATCCGGACACGGGACGAAGTCTTCAATCTTGTATCTTCATAGTCCTGGAGTCGGGCTGAAGGTATAGTCCGGCTACCCGAACACCCCCTAATCCAGGACTCCCTCACACACCAAATAGGGAAGATAGATTTTGCAAGAGGCATAAGTATGTAAAAACTAAATGGTTTCAAGAGAGGCTAGATGCTTGTGCTGAAAATTTAAAATTTCTTTGACATCCTTATGAACTTTGCAATGAATGTGATCATTTAAATCTCCAATGCAAATTGTTTCATGATCGAATCGTGTTCAAAAATTGTGATGACTTGATCTCCCTTGCACATCATAATGAACTTAGTTTGCTTGTGGGTTATGAAGAAATGAAACGTATAACTAAGGATCTTCCAGAATTTGTCCTTGATAAAGTTCTTGATTTTGATCTAGAGGAAATTTATATGTATTGTGCAGTGAATTGCATTGAAAATCCTTATATTGCCAATTACATAAAGACAAGAAAACAAATAGAAGATGAAGAGAATACCAATGAAAGGGAAGAGGTTTCCCCATATCCTCTTATTCTTTCTTATGATGAATCTGATAACGAGGAAGAGCTCTCTATTTAATCAATCTCATTAATAAGGAGCTCCAAAAAGAGGATTAAACCCACAAAGAATGTGAAGAAGAAAATAAAAGATGGAGAAGCGAAGGTAAAAAGGTATCCCTCCCAAATGATGTTGCTCCTATTACTCATTGTGATGATGATAATTGCTATACTATTGGTGCTATCCATACTATTAATGATGAGAGTGATTATGCTTATGATATGCAAAGGCCCAAGCTTGGGGATGCTATGTTTGATGAGAATGATATGTTTGAGAATTTATTTGCTGTAATTAATGTTCTTTCCAAGCTTGGGGATGCTATGTTTTATGAAGATGATATTTTTAACCTCCCAAGTTTTGATATGCTAATTAATTCATTATGATGACAGCATGCGTCCTATTTATGATGATTATATTAATGAAAGTGGGTTTGGAAGAGTGTCAACTTTAGGAAGTAATGATTCCACTATTTTGGAGGGTGTTAAATCTTATTGTGACAATTATGAAAGTGGATTTGGAGAGGTTGTGACTTTATTTAGTAGTGATTCCACTATCTTGGAAGAGGTTTCAATTGATTATGATGAGAACAAAGTTACTACTTATGATGATTATTGTGATGACACTTATGCTATAAAAAGTAGTGATGATTACATTTATAAAATTGTCATGATTACGATTACCCTTTTTCTGAACATTACTCTTTAATGTGGAAATAATTTATAGTATTCGAGTTTTTTATGATACTCCTGCTATTCATGAGAAGAAATTTGCTTATGTGGGGAGTAATAAAAATTCTATGCTTGTAGATCATGAAAAGAATGCTTTATGTGATGGTTATATTGTTGAGTTCATTCATGATTCTACTGAAAATTATTATGAGGGAGGAATATATGCTTGTAGGAATTGCAATAATATCAAGTTTCCTCTCTATGTGCTTAAAATCTTGAAGTTATGCTTGTTTTGCTTTCCTATGCTAGTTGATTCTTGTTCCCATAAATTGTTTGCTCACAAAATCCCTATGCATAGGAAGTGGGTTAGACTTAAATGTGCTAGTCATATTCTTCATGATGCTCTTTTTATGTTTCAATTCTTATCTTTTATGTGAGCATCATTGAAATCATCATGCCTAGCTAGGGGCGTTAAACATTAGCGCTTGTTGGGAGGCAACCCAATTTTATTTGTGTTCTTTGCCTTTTTCTCCTGTTTAGTAATAAATAATGTATCTAGCCTCTGGTTAGATGTGGTTTTATGTTTTAATTAGTGTTTGTGCCAAGTAGAACCATTGGGAAGACTCGGGTGAAACTTTACGTTGCCAAGTAGAACCATTAGCTGTAATGTTTCACAGAAGAGTGATTTTAAGTTGATTATTTTTAAAATGATTAATAGACGAATTAGTCACGTCCACCAATTTATTTCAGAATATTTGGAGTTACAGAAGTATTCTAGATTTACAGATTACTACAGACTGTTCTGTTTTTGACAAATTCTGTTTTCTATGTGTTGTTTGCTTATTTTATGAATCTATGACCAGTATCAGAGGGTATGAACCATAGAGAAGTTGGAATACAGTAGATATCACACCAATATAAATAAAGAATGAGTTCACAATGATTTTATTTCCTTATACTAACGGAGCTTATGAGTTTTCTGTTGAGTTTTGTATTGTGAAGTTTTTATGTTTTGGACAAATATTCGATGGGCTATGGAATACGGAGTGGAAAGAGCCTAATCTTGGCGATTCCCAAGGCACCCCATGGTAATATTTAAGGAAAAGCAAGAGCCTAAGCTTGGGGACGCCCCGGATAGCATCCCCTCTTTCGTCTTCGTTCATCGGTAACTTTACTTGGAGCTATATTTTTATTCACCACATGATATGTGTTTCGCTTGGAGTGTCAATTTATTTTATTTTGTTTTGCTTGCTGTTTGAATAATATCCGAAGATCTGAAATTCTTAAATGTTAGAGAGTCTTCACATAGTTGCATAATTATTCACTACTCATTGATCTTCACTTATATCTTTTGGAGTAGTTTGTCATTTGCTATAGTGCTTCACTTATACCTTTTAAGAGCATGATGGTAGTTTTATTTTTGAAGAAATTGATGGACTCTCAGTTCTTCACTTATATTATTTTTAGAGTCTTTTAGAATAGGATGGTAATTTGCTTTGGTTATGAATTTAGTCCTAGTATGATGGGCATCCAAGAGGGATATAATAAAAACTTTCATATAAAGTGCATTGAATATTCTGTGAAGTTTGATTCCTTATGATTGTTTTGAGATATGAGGATGGTAATATTAGAGTCATGCTAGTGAGTAGTTGTGAATTTAAAAGATACTTGTGTTAAAGTTTGTGATTCCCGTAGCATGCACGTATGGTGAACCGTTATGTGATGAAGTTGGAGCATGATTTATTTTTTGATTGTCTTTCTTATGATTGGCGGTCGGGGACGAGCGATGGTCTTTTCCTACCAATCTATCCCCTAGGATCATGCACGTAGTACTTCGTTTCGATAACTAATAGATTTTTGCAATAAGTATGTGAGTTATTTATGACTAATGTTGAGTCCATGGATTATACGCACTCTCACCCTTCCACCATTGCTGGCCTCTCTTGTGTCGCGCAACTTTGGCCGATACCATAACACCCACCATTACCTTCATCAAAACAGCCACCATACCTACCTATTATGGCATTTCCATAGCCATTCCAAGATATATTGCCATGCAACTTTCCACCATTCCGTTTATTATGACACGCTTCATCATTGTCATATTGCTTTGCATGATCATGTAGTTGACATCATATTTGTGGCAAAGCCATCTTTCATAATTATTTCATACATGTCACTCTTGAGTCATTGCACATCCCGGTACACCACCGGAGGCATTCATATAGACTCATATTTATTTCTAAGTATTGAGTTGTAATTCTTGAGTTGTAAGTAAATAAAAGTGTGCTGATCATAATTATTAGAGCATTGTACCAGTGATGAAAGGATGATGTAGACTATGATTCCCCCACAAGTCAGATTGAGACTCTGGACAAAAAAAGAGAAAAAAAAGAGAGAAGGGGCAATGCTACTATCCTTTTACCACACTTGTGCTTCAAAGTAGCACCATGATCTTCATGATAGAGAATCTCATATGTTGTCACTTTCATATACTAGTGGGAAATTTTCATTATAGAACTTGGCTTGTATATTCCAATGATGGGCTTCCTCAAAGTGCCCTAGGTCTTTGTGTGCAGGCAAGTTGGATGCACACCCACTTAGTTTCCTTTTGAGTTTTCATACACTTATAGCTCTAGTGCATCTGTTGCATGGCAATGCCTACTCACTCGCATTGATATCTATTGATGGGCATCTCCATAGCCCGTTGATACGCCTAGTTGATGTGAGACTATCTTCCTACTTTTTGTATTCTCCACAACCACCATATTCTATTCCACCTATAGTGCTATGTCAATGGCTCACGCTCATGTATTGCATGAAGATTGAAAAGTTTGAGAACATCAAAAGTATGATACAATTGCTTGGCTTGTCATTGGGGTTGTGCATGATTTAAATATTTTGTGTATGAAGATAGAGCATAGCTAGACTATATGATTTTGTAGGGATAGCTTTCTTTGGCCATACTATTTTGAGAAGACATGATTGTTTTGTTCGTATGCTTGAAGGATTACTGTTTTTATGTCAATATTAAACTTTTGTTTTGAATCTTATGGATCTGAATATTCCAGCCAAAATAAAGAGAGATTACACTCATAAATATGTTAGGTAGCATTCCACATCAAAAATTCAGTTTTTTATCATTTACCTACTCGAGGACAAGCAGAAATTAAGTTGGGGGATGCTGATACGTCTCCAACGTATCTATAATTTTTGATGTATTCATGCCATGTTTCTAATATTTCTACATGATTTTGATATGATTTGGTTAGAACTAACCCGGACTGATGTTGTTTTCAGCAAAACTACTATGGTGTTATCTTTGTGCAGAAATAGAAATTGTCGGAATGCGCTGAAAATCAACGGAGATTTTTTCTGGAAAATATAAAAAATACTGGAACGAAGACTTACTAGAGGGGAGGACCGTGGGCCCCATGAGGGTGGAGGGCACGCCCCCTACCTCGTGGATGACTCAGAGACCCCCCCTGACGTGAGACCGACGCCAAAAATTCCTATAAATACAAAAACCCTCGAAAAGAAACCTAGATAGGGAGTTCCGCCACCGCAAGCTTCTGTAGCCACCAAAAACCAATCGGGACCCTGTTCCGGCACCCTGCCAGAGGGGGGGAATCATCACCGGTGGCCATCTTCATCATCCCAGCACTCTCCATGATGAGGATGGAGTAGTTCACCCTCGGGGCTGAAGGTATGTACCAGTAGCTATGTGTTCGATCTCTCTCTCTCTCTCTCTCTCTCTCTCTCTCGTGTTCTTGATTTGGCACGATCTTGATGTATCGCGAGCTTTGCTCTTATAGTTGGACCTTATGATGTTTGTCCCCCTCTATCTCTTGTAATGGACTGAGTTTTCCTTTTGAAGTTATCTGATCGGATTGAGTCTTTAAGGATTTGAGAACACTTGATGTATGTCTTGCGTGGGATACCTGTGGTGACAATGGGGTATTCTATTGATTCACTTGATGTATGTTTTGGTGATCAACTTGCGGGTTCCGTGACCTTGGGAATCTATGCATAGGGGTTGGCACATGTTTTCGTCTTGACTCTCCGGTAGAAACTTTGGGGCACTCTTTGAAGTTCTTTGTGTTGGTTGAATAGATGAATCTGAGATTGTGTGATGCATATCGTATAATCATACATGCGGATACATGAGGTGACATTGGAGTATCTAGGTGACATTAGGGTTTTGGTTGATTTGTGTCTTAAGGTGTTATTTTATTATGAACTCTAGGGCTATTTGTGACACTTATAGGAATAGCCCAATGGATTGATCGGAAAGAATAACTTTGAGGTGGTTTCATACTCTACAATAATCTCTTCGTTTGTTCTCCTCTATTAGTGACTTTGGAGTGACTCTTTGTTGCATGTTGATGGATAGTTATATGATCTAATTATGTAATCCTTGTTGAGAGAACTTGCAGTAGTGAAAGTATGAACCCTAGGCCTTGTTTCGAAGCATTGCAATACCGTTTGTGCTCACTTTTATCATTGGTTACCTTGCTGTTTTTGAATTTTCAGCACTTGTAACACCATCTCTTCGCCGAACTAGTGCACCTATACAATTTAACATTGTATTGGTTGTGTTGGGGACACAAGAGACTCTTTGCTATTTGGTTGCAGGGTTGTTTGAGAGAGACCATCTTCATCCTACGCCGCCCACGGATTGATAAACCTTAGGTCATCCACATGAGGGAAATTTGCTACTGCCCTACAAACCTCTGCACTTGGAGGCCCAACAACGTCTACAAGAAGAAGGTTGTGTAGTAGACATCATCGACCTCCATGCCCCACCGTCGGCCTTTGCTCGCTCTGCATCGAGCAGAGGAGCTCGATCCGCTCGCCCGCCCATTGATCGCGTCCTTCCTGGTCGTGCACTAGGCCCACCTCCAGCGCCCTCGTGGGCTCCCTCCCATGCGAGGCCTATGCCTGCTACCTCTTCTGCCCGCCGGGCCAAGGCTCACTGGGTGAGGCCACACCCCTAGAGCCCCTCCTCTTATTTTTTCCACCAATTGGGCCCGTGCATGTTTTTTTAGCGTCTGCAAATTTGTCTAATTATCCATCGAACGTCAGATTTGCAGAAAAACCCCTGTTCTTCATGCATATAATAACTTAACAACCGTGCATCATATGTAAATAATTTATATATGTAAAATGCTTAGAATTTTGTCTAGTTTCATAATTTCCAATTTTCATCCATTTTTAAAATATCAAACTTGTTGTTTCCATTAATTTTCTCAAACCATGTTAAAGTGATTTATTTCATAACTAAATAACCGTAGCTCCGAATTTAATAATCTATATATGTAAATGGGGTGGAAAAATGCATAGATTAACATGGTGACATTACTTTGCATGTTTAACAACTCTAAAATTGTGTATAGGGCAGAACAGTACCAAATTCGAATATTGCATATGGGGATTTTCTGGAATTGTTGTTTGTTGTTCCGACCTCTTTTAAACTTGCCTAGATAGGTAGTTTTGTTATGCCTCACCTCTTGCCATGTTAACCAACATTTAATTTTGTTGAGTAGCTTAACAAGAGTGAACTCAATAATTAATGTGGTGCTTCTTCAATATGCCACTCATTGCATATTGAGCTCCACTTAACTTGTAGTACCATTAGTTGCACTTTGCTTTGCCATGCTTTTAAACCGGACATGAATCATACTTGTTTGTGCATCATGCCATGTTTATGCTTGTGTGTTTACCATGTTGTTTGCTTCTTTCCAGTTTGCTTCTCTCGTTAGCTTCAGTTTCATTCCAGAGTTGTGAGGATTCGTTCGACTACGTCCATTTGTCTTCTTCATGGACTCGTTCTTCTTCCTTGCGGGGTCTCAGGAAAGATGATCATTACCCCCGATATCACTTTTATCTTTGCTCTCTAATTGTTCGTTATATCGCTATGTCGTGCTACCTACCACTTGTTTATCATGCCTCCCATATTGCCATGCCAAGCCTCTAACCCACCTTCCTAGCAAAACCGTTGTTTGGCTATGTTACCGCTTTTGCTCAGCCCCTCTTATAGCGTTCCTAGTTGCAGGTGCCTTGCAGGTTGTTCCGTGTTGGAACATGGATATGTTGGGATATCACAATATCTCTTATTTAATTAATGCATCTATATACTTGGAAAAGAGTGGAACGCTTGGCCTTTTGCTTGGTGTTTTCTTCCACTCTTGCAGCCCTAGCTTCCGTCATACCGGTGTTATGTTCCTTGATTTTGCGTTCCTTACGCGGTTGGGGTTATGGGACCCCTTTGACAGTTAGCTTTGGAATAAAACTCCTCTAGCAAGGCGCAACCTTGGTTTTAACATATGCCTAATAACAACCTAAATTTTTGCCTAGGGAGTAATTATCACGAGGATCATCTTTATTCAACCCCCACGGGCCAGTGCTCCTCTGTGTGTTGGTCCGAATCGGGCAGCCTGCGGGGCCACCTCGGGGAAACTCAAGGATTGGTTTTACTCGTAGCTTGCGCCATTCGGTGTGCCTTGAGAACGAGATATGTGCATCTCCTATCGGGATTTGTCGGCGCATCGGGCGGTCTTGCTAGTCTTGTTTTGCCATTGCCGAAATGTCTTGTAACCGGGATTCCGAGACTGATCGGGTCTTTCCGGGAGAAGGAATATCCTTCGTTAATCGTGAGAGTTTGTGATGGGCTAAGTTGGGACACCCCTGCTGGGTATAAACTTTTGGGAGCCATGCCCGCGGTTATGTGGAAGATGGGAATTTGTTAATATCCGGTTATAGAGAACTTGACACTTGACTTAATTAAAATGCATCAACCGCGTGTGTAGCCGTGATGGTCTCTTTTCGGCGGAGTCTGGGAAGTGAACATGGTTTTGGTTATGTTTTAACGTAAGTAGCTCAGGATCACTTCTTGATCACTTCTAGCTTTATGGCCATTGCGTAGCTTCTCATCTTACTCTTTTTCATATGTTTGCCACCATATTTGCTTAGTGCTTGCTGCAACTCCACCTCATTACCTCATCCGACCCATAATTTTAAATAGTCTTGATCTCACAGGTTTTGAGATTGCTGAGTCCTCGTGAATCACAGATACTACCAAAATAGTTGCAGGTGCCGATGATACCAGTGTAGGTGATGCAACTGAACTCAGGTGGGAGTTCGACGAGGACCTTGGCCGTTACTACATGTCTTTTCCTGATGATCAGTAGTGGTGCCCAGTTGGGACGATCGGGGATCTAGCAGTTGGGTTTATCTTCTTGTCATTTGGATTTGTCCGTAGTCGGACTATGTGTGTACTCTGAATGATGTATGAATTATTTGATCATTGTCTGACGTGGCGATTGTAAGCCAACTATCTATTTATCCCTTTCTTGTTCATTACATGGGATTATGTGAAGATGACCCTTCTTGCGACAAAAGCAACATGCGGTTATGCCTCTAAGTCATGCCTCGACACGTGGGAGATATAGCTGCATCTTTTGCGTTACACAGTATCAAATTGTCCAGTGCAAAACATGACAGATGCTAAGCGGAAGAGACATGTTTAAACCGAAAGTACAAGGTGGGGTCTATGTTTACTAGCTGCTTGATGTTTGTGCAGACAGATGTCTACCCGTTGCTATTTGGCAAACGAACAAAGTGACCGCAATTTTGGTGGAACTGCACAAGAGAATAGTATAGTCATTGCATGTAGTGCCATTTGAAAATAGACACAGAAAGATTGGATAGTCACTTCATGGATTGCACAAAAGTAGTATTGTACTATTTATTATCCAACACTAGGTGCTTCATTGATTTGGTCTGATTATACAATGGGCACCA
Organism: Triticum dicoccoides; assembly: GCF_002162155.2. Lineage (NCBI taxonomy): Eukaryota > Viridiplantae > Streptophyta > Magnoliopsida > Poales > Poaceae > Triticum > Triticum dicoccoides. The sequence continues at coordinate 253,370,351 of NC_041382.1, forward strand.
TTTTACCTAAGTTAAAGTTTGTATTCTGAAAATAGTCTCGCCGTGTGATAGAGAGAAGACCAAATCATATTGAAGTGGATGTTCCTCCATCATGTGTGGTTCATTCTCATGGTTCCAGCTCTTGGTGAAACCACTTACATTTGCAAGAGGAATTGTAGACTTCACAACCAAATTTGTGTTTTCACTCTGTACTGAATCTTGGCCCAGAGAAGCATCCATGTTAGTAGGAAGAACATATGTTTTTTCTAGATCTTTGCTTTTGGAGCTACATATTTGTATATGATCTGTGAATTATTGAGATGCATTAACATGTTGACCTTATGTATGGGAATCGTACTAGTTGGTTTTGAATTTGGGCTACTAATGTGAACATATTACAATGCCAGGCCTATGAGTCTCGTGTGAACATTTCGGACGGGTCGACTCTTACTAATGTGCACAACATGATCCTTATTTCCATGTTCTCAGTGTTTACAAGTTACGAACATTTCCTTATTTCTGTTCGCTCAGTGTTTACAAGTTACTGATCGATCACTAGCTAGCCTACTAATGCGCTCCTGGCAGTTTTAGTTGCGACACAAGATCCGAAGTGGCAGTTTTTTGAATAAAAATTCCTACCTTTGAAGAAACTGGCATGCTGTTCTGAAGAAAATGCCATGCGGATCTAAAGAAACTGCAGCAAAAACATTCGAAAATGCCTTATCTCCCAGCGCATGTTCATCCGCTATTGCGATCCTACACATACACTATCTGACCGACTGGTTCCAACACGAATAACCAGCGGATCACGCACGTACCTCATCTAGATGAATCGACCGCACTCGTTTGACCGTCATGTCGACATGTGGCCCAACATGGACCAGATGTACCACTAACCGAACGACATAGTCATAATTCTAGTTTTTCTAGTTTTGCACGCTAGGCCATGCCTACTTATGCATTGAATTCCGATGACCGTGATGACCGTCGCGTTTCCCACGACACGTTGGTTTACCTACTTTCCGCCTATAATTATTGGTTCTCGGCATTCTCTGGTGGCACCATGTAATGCCCCGAGAACGTTGCGCCAGGTGTCTTCTAGTTCTTTGATGTCTTTGCCATGTCATTGGCTTGCGTGTTGCATTTTGCCTTGTCATCATCCGCATTGCATCTGCATGTTTTCAAAACATGCATCCGTCTGGGTCCCCCTGTCGGAGTAATGGGCCACGGGTAGGCCAACCCGAGTCCCATAACCTTTCAAGACATCGGGGCAGGCTGCACCCCTCAAGACTCCGGGACGAAGAGTCGCCTCCTGAGGAGTCGACGGCAGGGCGGCCGACTGCCCGCTCACGGCCGAGTCCCAGGGACGACTTCCAGAGAAGCCGGCTTTGGGGAGTTGGCCGGCGACTCCAACCAATCATGACCTCATCGAAGGGGACGGGGCAGGGGCGTGGCTATAGTGAAGCCCACTCCCCGCCCCTGACCAAGGGCAGGCATGGCCACAGCACGCCGTACTCAGGAAGATCTCCGTGCGGCATGGCACTGTTGCCCGACCGGCCCTGACATCAGCACCACAGTACCGAGTCCTGTGCACACGACGGCTTGTCTGTACGGCCTGGAAGCAGCGGGGCCCACCAGCCAGCGAGACCTCGGGAGACGGCGGGAGAACCGCCAGTCGGACCCGACAGGAGTTGGCCTGGGGGAGTTGGCCAAGCCCTCCCCCGGGGCCCACGCGCCATTAATCAACATGAGATGGGGAGTGGCCACAGTGATCGCCTGCCAGGCGGCAGGGCTGTTGCCACGACCCCATGACCAAGCCTGCGTCATCAGAAGCACTGCTACAGTAATCAGCAGCTGGCAATACCCGCCCGCGGCGGACGCGGCCTGTCGGCTCCGTACCAGACCAGTCGTTGGGGCCCACCAGTCGGCGGGCCCCAGTAGTCGGCGGAGAAGTCGGAGGTCGGAGGAACTGACGGCTGGGCCCACGCCCAGTCTAATTACCATTGTACCCCTGGGGGGTAGGACTATATAAACCCCTCAGGGCACCCATGCGAAGGGTTGGAACCCAGTAGTTCTAGACCAGACCAGATAAAAGGAGAGAGCTAGCCCTGCCCTCTCCTACCACCAAAAAGAGCTCAAGGAGCAACCGTGTAAACACTTGGCCATAGTGATCATGCGGAGACCGTGCAGAGCAGCAGTAGGGGTGTTATCTCCTCGGAGAGCCCTGAAGCTGGGTAAGATTCGCCGGCGTGCATGTCTTTGCCTCATCCCGTTTCCAGGCACCGGCGACGTTCTACTCGCCCCCACCATGATAAGCCATCCGTTGGCATATGTCGCACCAAACCCCCGACATTTGGCGCCCACCGTGGGGCATGGTGCATCGCCGTCCGGAGATCTGTTCTGGACGGGAACCCTTTTCCTCCCTGGCGAGCACAGCCAGCCAGGCATGCCAGACGAAGTTTGCATCGACGCGTTGCGCGGTGTTGAGATCGCCTGCGCAGCTAGCTCCTTGGCCAAACTTGTCGGCGAGGTCCGCCTCTCCGACGATCCTGTGTTCGACGCAGGCGCGGGCGGCCCCGAGAACCTCCTCGCAGGCCTCCTTGATCAACTCCACGTTTCCGGCGAGCCTGCCGTAGACTTGGAGTCCGTAGGCTCTACTGACCCGATGCTGGTCGACTCCAACACCGCGTCGATCGACGCATTCCCTACCAACGTGGTGGTCTACAACGAACCTCTCCCCCACGCGGAGAGCGACGGAAGCACCGTCACCGCGGTACTAGTCATCAGTCATGACGAGTTCCCTGGCGGAGGAGCGCCCGACTCACTCGGCGCGGCGCTGCAAGACCTGGCTGCGCCCATTCCGGAAGATGCTGACGCAGCAACGTTAGAAGCGCACCGCCTTCAGCTTGTTGAAGGCGCGAAGAAGCGGGCCAGCATGCGACGCTTGTCAGAAGCTTACCAGCGGGAGATGGATCGCGCCGTTGGCGGCTCGCCGGCCCCGGCAGGGCCCAGCCGCCTTGGCGCGGTCCAGCAGTGCGACGTAGCCATCGCCAGCCTGTTTGGGGCTAGCTGCCCCGTGTACGCTACACCAGCGGAGAACATCCAAGCCACCCAGACAATGGCGGATGAGCTGGACAATTTCGAGGGCGAAGAACGCCGCCTCATGATCGAGCGAGTCCAGCGGCTCCTCGACGTGGCCGCCGCGCAGAACGAGGCCGGCCGCCGCACGGAGGCGCCGCAGCGGCCAAACGACGACCCGCACCGAGATCAAGGCGTGACGTCTCGGACGCCGACTGGCGGCGCCCGAGGAAGAAAGGACAAGGAGCCGGCTATCAGCCACGGTCGGACTCGCATTACCATAGAGCGCGACCGACATGGCCGCCTGAGAGTAGTGGAACGCAGGGACGACTGTCCCCCTCCCCCTCCCCGCAAGGAGAGGCGAGTCTCCCTGCCGCCTGTTGACCATCCGACTCTCGGTGACCGCCTTGGCCGCCGAGAGGGAGTTGGAGAGAATGACGCCCGCCACCGGATCGACCGACTTCACCGGTCCCTGGCGCTTGAAGAAGAAGACGAGCTGGGTCCGCCTTGTTTCGGGCCCCGCATTCGGGACGAGCCCTTTCCCAGAGGGTTCACGCTCCCAAGAGACACGCCCAAGTATACCGGCTCCGTGAAGCCGGAAGACTGGCTAGTCGACTACTCCACGGCTGTCAGCATAGCAAACGGCAACAAGCGTGTCGCCGTAAAGTACGTTCTACTCATGCTCCAGGGCACGACCCGGACACGGCTGAACAGCCTAAAGCCCCGCAACATCAACAGCTGGGTCGACTTCACCGAAGCGTTCGTCCGCAACTTCACCAGCACGTACAAGCGCCCTCCCAAGCCTCGTCAGCTCTCCTTGTGCGTGCAAGGTCCTGACGAGTCGACCCGCGACTACCTCACGCGTTGGGCTGAGCTCTGGAACTCCTGCGAGGGCGTGCACGAGGTGCAGGCCATCGAGTACTTCACAGCCGGGTGCCGAGAAGGCACCCTCCTCAAGCACAAGCTCCTCTACGACGAGCCAGAAACCCTCGACGAGCTGCTGATCATAGCGGACAAGTACGCCACGGCCGACTCCTCCATGAAGGAGGAAATTCAAATCAGCACGACCGGCAAAGTGGCTCCTCAAGCCCCAAGAAGTCCGGCGGCAGACGCCGGCAGGCGACAACAGCAGGGCGACAACAAGCGCAAGAACTCGTGACCGTGGAAGCCCAGAAGCTAGAAGAGCAGCCTCCGCCCAAGCGACAGAAAGGCGGCAAGCCGAACTGGTTGCCGGCCTTCTCCTATGAGCAGACCTTGGATGGACCTTGCAAGTTCCACAGCGGCGCGAAGCCGTCAAATCACACCACCCGGAAGTGCCACTGGCTCACCAGGACCGCCAAGGGAGACGGCCTCCTGCCACCCCCGCCTGCTGGGCAGCCGCCTCCACCCCCAGCAGCCGGCAGTCAGGCCAGTCGGCACAGTACAAGACGAATACCCTGAAGAGCATGGAGCCTATGTGGTGTTCACCAGTGTGGCTGATTATTGACGCAGCAGGCAGCTGCAGCGACAAGAGGTGAACGCAGTAGCCTCAGAGACGCCAGAGTTCATGCACTGGTCTGAGAAGCACATCAGCTGGAGCAGGGCTGACCACCCAGAAGTGATGCCGAGTCCGGGCTCCTACGCCTTGGTCCTGGATGCCACCTTTGCCACAGACAAACGGGCCGCTCGTTTCTCGCGAGTTCTGATAGACGGGGGCAGCAACATCAATATCCTGTACAAGGACACCATGGAGAAGTTAGGAATCAAGCAAAGACAGCTTCAGAACAGCCGGACTATGTTCCACGGCATTGTTCCTGGGCTTTCCTGCTCACCAATCGGCAAGATCCTGATTGACGTCCTCTTTGGGGACAAAGATCACTTCCGAAGAGAGCCTGTTTGGTTTGAGGTGGTGGACCTTGAGAGCCTGTACCTTGCGCTGCTTGGCCGACCCGCCTTGGCCAAGTTCATGGTGGCCCCCCACTACGCTTACCTCAAGATGAAGATGCCCAGTTCCAAGGGAATTCTGACTGTGGCCGGTGACTACCGGAAGTCGTCCGCTTGCGCGGCCGAAAGCAGTCGGCTGGCCGAGTCCCTGGTAATCGCAGCCGAGAAGCAACTCCTTGAACGAGTTGTGGCGATGGCCGGCAAGCAGCCGGAGATATCTCCCGACCCAAAGGAGTCGGAAGCCGAAGGTTCGTTCAAGCCGGCCAACGAGACAAAGAAGATACCCTTGGATCCGGAGCACCCAGAGAGGTTCGCCGTCGTAGGTGCGAACCTCGACAGCAAATAGGAAGGCGAGCTCGTGGATTTCCTCCGTGAGAATCGGGACATCTTTGCATGGTCTCCCAAAGACATGCCAGGTGTACCGACGGATTTCGCCGAGCACAAGTTACATGTCCGATCTGATGCAAAGCCGGTCAGGCAGCCCCTGCGCCACTTATCAGAAGAGAAGAGAAGAGTCGTCGGAGAAGAGATAGCCCGAATCCTAGCAGCTGGCTTCATTATGGAAGTTTTCTTTCCGGAGTGGCTGGCAAATCCGGTCCTGGTGCTAAAGAAGAACAAGCAGTGGCGAATGTGTATTGACTACACGGGCCTCAACAAGGCCTGCCCCAAGGACCCATTTGCTGTACCAAGAATCGATTAGGTGATAGACTCCGCGGTTGGATGCGAGCTATTGAGTTTCTTGGATGCATACTCAAGATATCACCAGATCAAGCTGAACCCAGCTGACAGATTGAAGACCGCCTTCATCACGCCATTTGGAGCATTCTGCTACCTCACCATGACGTTCGGCTTAAGGAATGTCGGTGCCACCTTTCAGCGTTGCATGCAGAAGTGCCTCCTCAAGCAGCTCGGCAGGAACGCCCATGTTTATGTGGACGACGTGGTGGTGAAGACGGAAAAGCATGGAACACTGCTGGAAGACCTCAAGGAGACCTTTGAGAACCTACGCCGGTTCCAGATCAAGCTCAACCCTGAGAAGTGTGTCTTCAGAGTGCCAGCCGGCCAGCTGCTAGGTTTCCTGGTCTCTGAACGCGGCATAGAATGCAACCCAGTAAAAATCAAGGCCATCGAGAGAATGGAGGTACCCAGCCGACTGCTGGATGTGCAGAAGTTCACCGGTTCCTTAGCGTCCATCAGCCGATTCATCAGTCGGCTGGGCGAGAAAGCTCTCCCCTTATACCAACTCATGAAGAAGACCACTTTTTTCGAGTGGAACCATAAGGCGGACGAAGCTTTTCACCAGTTGAAGAAGATGCTGACCACTTCACCCGTCCTGGCGGCTCCGACTCCCAAGGAACCTATGCTCCTGTACATCGCCGCCACCAGCCGAGTAGTCAGCACAGTCATTGTTGTAGAGCGCAAGGAAGAAGGCAAGGCGCTACCGGTCCAGAGACCAGTATATTACCTGAGCGAGGTACTGTTGACCTCCAAGCAGAACTACCCCCACTACCAGAAGATGTGCTATGGTGTGCACTTTGCTGCCAAGAAATTGAAGCCTTACTTTCAAGAGCATCCAATCACGGTGGTCTGCACGGCCCCGCTTGCCGAGATCATCGGTAGCCGAGATGCTTCTGGTCGAGTGGCTAAGTTGGCCATAGAGCTGGCTCCTTACACCATCTACTACTAGCCCCGCACCGCCATCAAGTCACAAGCACTGGCCGATTTTCTCATCGACTGGGCCGAGACCCAGTACCTGCCTCCAGTGCCCGACTGCACCCATTGGCGGATGCATTTCGACGGCTCCAAGATGCGCACCAGCATGGGAGCCGGCGTCGTCCTCACCTCTCCCAAAGGCGAGAAGCTCAAGTATGCGCTGCAAATCCATTTTGCCGCCTCCAACAACATTGCCGAGTACGAGGCGCTCATTCACGGGCTCCGGCTTGCCAAAGAACTTGGCATCCGCCGGATCTTGTGTTATGGCGACTCGGACTTAGTGGTCTAGCAGTCATCCGGCGACTGGGACGCGAAAGATGCAAACATGGCGAGCTACCGTTTCCTCGTGCAGCAACTCAGCGGGTATTTCGAAGGGTGCGAGTTCCTCCATGTGCCAAGAAACGACAACGACCAAGCAGATGCCTTGGCACAAATCGGCTCTACCCGCCAAGCAATACCCTCTGGCATCGCCCTTCAATGCCTCCTCAAGCCGTCTGTCAAGCCTTCACTAGAATCAGACTCCATTTTTGTGCCGGCTCCTCCCAAAGACGGCGGATCCGACTCCAGAGCTCCGGCGGTCGGAACGGGAACTTTGGCGGATGACTCCAAAGCCGCCACAGTCGAGCCCGGCCCGGGGACTGCGGTGGCGCACTCGAAGATTCCAGAACTCGGCCCAAGGGCCACGCCAGTCAGCCTGGGGACTTCATCAACCCAGCAAGCGGCTGTTGACTCCAACCGCCGCCTCCCAGCCCAGCCGCCCTCGTCCAAGTCACAGTTCTGGTAGTCGAAGAAATAGAAGCACCCTCATGGGCCCAGCCATCCTCAAATTCCTGGTGAACAAGGAGCTACCAACTGATGATACCTCAGCTCGGCAAGTACAACGTCGAGCGGCAGCCTATACCATAATCAACAGAGAGCTGGTCAGGCGCAGCGTCACTGGTGTCTACCAGCGCTGCGTAGAGCCAGAGCAAGGCCAGGCGATTCTCAAAGACATCCATCAAGGCGAATGCGGCCACCATGCGGCTTCAAGAGCACTCGTCGCCAAAGCCTTTCGGCACGGTTTCTTCTGGCCGACTGCCTTGGAAGAGGCCAAGGAGTTGGTCCAAAAATGCAAAGGGTGCCAGAAGTTCAGCTCCAAGCCGCACCAGCCGGCTTCTGCGCTCAAGACCATCCCCATTGCCTGGCCTTTCACAGTTTGGGGTCTAGACATGGTGGGACCATTCAAGACAGCACGAGGTGGTTTAACTCACCTACTTGTCGCAGTGGACAAGTTCACCAAGTGGGTGGAAGTGAAGCCAATTAAGAAACTGAACGGTCCGACTACCGTGACCTTCATCACCGATATCATAATTCGGTACGGCATACCACACATCATCATCACCGACAACGGCACAAATCTTGCCAAAGGCGCCTTGGCCCATTTCTGCGCAACACAGGGCATCTGACTGGACCTAGCGTCCATCGCCCATCCGCAGTCGAACGGCCAAGTGGAGCGAGCAAACGGCCTCATCCTGTCCGGTATCAAGCCTCGGTTGATTGAGCCTCTGGAGCGCTCGGCTGGCTGCTGGCTCGACGAGCTGCCAGCCGTCCTCTGGAGTCTGTGCACGACTCCAAACAAGTCAACCGGCTTCACGCCCTTCTTCCTCGTCTATGGTGCCGAAGCTGTCATCCCAACAGACATAGAGTTTGACTCCCCACGAGTCACCATGTACACCAAGGAGGAAGCAGAAGAAGCACGACAAGACGGCGTCGATCTGCTGGAAGAAGGCCGGCTATTGGCACTCAGCCGGTCCAGCGTCTACCAGCAGAGCCTGCGCCGATACCACAACAGGAAGGTCAGGCCAAGATCTTTCCAAGAAGGCGACCTTGTGCTCCGGCTGATCCAGCGAACAGCCGGCCAGCACAAGCTGTCGGCGCCTTGGGAAGGCCCTTTCATCATCAGCAAAGTACTGGGCAACGATTCCTACTACCTGATCGACGCTCAGAAGCCCCGAGCACGCAAGAGGGACGACTCTGGCAAGGAGACAGAGCGGCCATGGAATGCAAATCTCCTCCGAAGATTTTACAGTTGATGCAGTATATACCACGCTACCTTTTGTATTTAAGTATCAAGACTTTGGGCCCCCCGAGACGAGCTCGGGGGCTGCCCTCTTTTGTCTGTATGATAAAAATTATGCCTACAAGTATGTTACTCTTTGTCATGCTGCTTGGCACCGGGCTCGACAAGTCGGCCCGGGGACTTGCCGCCTTGCACTATGAAATGCTTCCTACAGTCGGACAAGTAGTGTGTAAACGCCTAAGCCGTCTCCTGTCAGAAGCCACAGCTTGCAGAGTGACTGTACAGTGGGCAGCAGTAAGGTAGAATGGGCATTCGCATGAAAAAATGGCTAAGGACTCAAAGCATAAAACATAGCTCAAGACGGCTTCCAGCCTTTCTCACAAACCGACTCTTGGATAGTCGGATTGCCGTCTTCTATCCAACTTGCTCAAACAATCTTGAAAACGGCTAAGTACTTGCTTTCCCAAAGTAGCCTGGCACTTGATCCAGCGACAGTCCGCAGAGCGGCTGTCCGATTGGCAAGGCAGGCAACTAAGAGAAAGCGGCAAAGGAAAACAACGAAAAGAACAATGAGCAAGAAAAGATAGATATATATATTTACATAACATAGGCCCTTGGCCGAATTGTCGAGTAGAGGTCCAAAATACACCTTGCGGGTGGAATTGTGCGAATTAACAAGTTCTTCAAAGACTACTGAAGTAGATAAAATAAAAGACACAACGGAAGCTCAGGAGGCAGCAGACGGAGTCGAAGGGTCAGAGGAGGCGCCAGCGTCAGGCGTCGGGGCGGCCGGCTGGCTAGTCTTGGCTTGATCACCTCCGGTAGCAGTCGGGTCGGTCGCACGCGGCTCGTTGCTGGAGGCGAGGTCGGGCTGAGGCTGGCCATCTGCTCCGTCTTCTGGTGCCTCTGCCTCGCCCCCATCCTCCGCCTCGTCCTCCTCCTCGACGCTAGAGCCAATCACCTCCGCCGAGTCTTCGCCGTAGTCTGGGTTCATCCCAAACCACTCCGGCGGTACCTCCTCGCCGTCTTTAGACCGCTTGGGGACGAAGATGCTGGTGTCAGTGTACTCGGCGATCGCCGCTGCACGTTTGACGAGGTCATCTTCCGCAGCCGCCAGCTCCGGCTGGGCCTCCGACCGAAGTGTGGCCAACCGGTCTAGATCCAGCCCCGGATACCACGCCTTGACGAACTCCAAGGCCCGGCGTGCTCCAGCCCAGGCCGAAGATCCCTTCCAGGCCTCAAGACGACTGACCGCGACCTCCAGCCAGTTAGCCATCAGGCTGGGGGTGCGTGGAGCCTGCATATCCGGCCAAAGGGCGGCAATCACCTGGGCACTGACGCGCTGAAGCCAGCGCAGCATCCGGTGAGCCGGCCGGAGGCGAGCGTCGATGCTCAGGATGTGCTCGTCAAGAGTTCGGGGGGCATCGGCGGCGATCTCCGCGCCCTCTGCCCTCCGACTTTCACGGTCGGCCTCGATGGCTTGGATGGCAGCCTGCAACTGCCCAGGGAAGATGTCTGCAAAAACGCGAAGAAACGAAGAAGCTAGTAAAAAACCAGGAGTCGGCACGATTTAAATTGGCAGCTCGAGGAAAGAAAATAAAGAGACTCACCATCAACGATGTCTTCAATCTCGTGGAAGCCGGAGGACAGCAGCGCCTCCTTGTCAGACCAGGAGGAGTGCTCACTCGCGAACTCGGCCAAGAGGGCGGTTTCCGCCTCCTTCGCCCCCCTCTGCGACTTCACAAGCAGCTCCTTCTGCTCTGTCAACTAAGTGGCCAGCAGATCGAGCTCTGTGGCGAGCCTGCTGCACTCCTCCCCTTTGGCGCGCAGGGCGGAGTTGGCTTCGCTCAGTTGCTGTTCAAGAGCAGCGTTGGCTCCTGAAGAAAAGGAAGAAAGATAACAGTCGTCAACAAGCAGGTCGCCGGGGAGATCCGGCCCGACTGCTCAGTAGTCGGCCCGAATCTCGGGGACTACAGCCCGCGGGTGCGCTAGCGCGCCCTTGTAGAGAAGAAAAAAGGACTTACTCTGGCTCTCCGCCAAGTCGGCGGTCCCCTTTCCTAGCTCTTCAACGTTACGGTTGAAGGCAGTGATGCAGAGGTTGTGGTAATCCTGCGACAAGCATTTCAGACAAAGTTAGTACCCAGAAGTTCATCAATTGGAGTTCCGGGCCGCCTGCTCAGCAGCTGGCCCAAAACTCGGGGACTGCACCCAGTGGGTGCGCTGGCGCGCCCCCACAGAGAGGAACAAGAAAACAAAGACCAAAAGAAAAAAACATACCCGGACGGCTGCCGGCGACGCTAGGAACGCCTTGGTGCAACTCTGGAGAGCGTCGCCCTCAGCACGGAGCTTTGCCTGGACGTCCAGGAGCGCCCGGTTCAGCGGCCCTGTGCCGCCTCCTCGCACCCACCCAATAGGTGCGGCGCTCGTCGCTTTGGCATCTGGGGCCGTCGAGCTAGCGGTTCCGGCTTCCAGGGGGCGGGGTGCCGAAGTCGCCTTCTCCAGACGACGGCGCGTTGGCGAGCCGACTTGGAGGAGTAGCCTCGCCACGGCCTCTTCTTTGGTCGGCGGCACCGAAGGGTCCGCTGGCTGCTCGCCTTGCGCGCCTTCAGACGGCGGCGGAACGTTCGCATCCGGAGCAGAGGGGTCGCCGCCTTCCCTCTCCGCGACGAGGTTCTCCCTGCCGGCTTCTCCAGTTGGCCCCGTGAGCTCCGGAGGCGGCGACGTAGAGTTCAGCTAGGTAACGAGCAAGGCCGACTGGCGGCATGCGGCTTCTTCAGCTTGCTGCTTCACCGCGGCGGCGGCTTCAGCCTCCGCTAGTTTTTTCTTAGCGGAGGCCTCCGCCCTGTCGGCCTCCGCCTTCTCCAGGCGGAGGGCCTCTTCTTCATTGCGCTTCTCCTCCGCATTCTGCTCCGTCGCCACCCGTTGGTCAACAGCGGGGTCAATCCGCCGAGTGGTGGCGGACGTCTCCGCTGACCCCATGACGGAGGCGGCGGCGACCCGCTCAAGAAAGAGGGGAGCCCTGAAGAAATAGGGGCAAGCAGAGACTCAGACAAACCACAAAGAAAGAATAAAACTTTGAAGACAGAGTACTTACGCGGAGACCAATGACGGCTTCTTCACTTCCTTACGGAAGCGGATGGCCTTCGTGGCTGCCTCGTCCCGCCGGGTCACCGCAGCCGAGCCCTTGGGCTTCTTCGGCCGACTGCCGAACAAAGTCGGCGCGACCCTGCGCTTCTTCCCGCCACCTAGAGCGCCCGGCATGGCAGAAGAGCCCGCGCCTGGCTGGCTGGCAGCTGGCTGATGGCGAGGGGCGACTTCTCCCTCGGCGTTGTCTTCAGGCCAGACGGCGAAGGTAGCCGAAGCCCTGAAGTCGCCTGCTGTCCCTCCGCCTCCCTCGGCGTCATCTTCGAGAGCCGCTGCCCCCAGACCGGGGTCGTCGACGTCGCTCTCCGCCGATCGGCGATGAACTCATGGGCCGGCCCCGAGGTGCCGGCTGGTGGGTGAAGAAGGGGATTCTAACCAAAGCCGACTGGTCAGAACAAAACTCGGCAAGAAAAGACGATCAAAAGAAAGAAAAGAAAGGCGACTCACCACGGGCGGGGGGTCAGCGTGGGAGTACGGCACCTTGACGAATCGCCAGTCCTCTAGGAGCCTGCTGTCCGAAAGGTAGTTCACCATGAGGGCCACCTCTTCGTAAGGCATGTCCTTGGTGCACATCCGACTCGGGTCGTGGTGCCCGCTCATCTGGCATATCATGTGAGGGCGGCCTTGGAGTGGAAGAACTCGGCGCGACACGAAGGCAGCCAGTAGGTCAGGACCAGTCACACCCTTCGACTGTGTCAGAGTCGCGTGATGGCGCCGGCTCCCGCAGGCGTCAGCGACCTGGCTCAGTACGACCAGTTGGGCAGTCTGCCAGCCGGCGGGCCGGCTTCATAAGCCGGCAGATTGACCCAGTCGCCCCTCGTGGCGATGTTCCTGACGTAGAAGTAGGACCTCTACCACATCTTCACCGACTTTATCAGCGAGATGGGGGGGAAGGGGTTGTCGGCTCCTGACCTTCGCACGACGTTGAAGGCGCCGCATTGAGCCGGCATGCCCGCGGCCTGGGTGCCGAGCTTGGAAAAGAAGAACTCCCCCAGAGCTCGAGGGTGGGGAGGACTCCGAGGAAGCCTTCACACAAGGCCACGAAGGCGGACAGCAGCACCACGGTGTTGGGGCTGAGGTGGTGAGGCTGGAGTCCGTAGAACTCCATGAAAGACCGGAAAAAGCTGCTCGCCGGCAGCCCCAGCCCGCGCAGGCAATGCGAGCGGAAGATGACCCGCTCGCCCTCCTGTGGGGCGGGGAAAATCTCCCCCTCCGGCGCAAGACGCACCTGCACGTGATCCTCGCCGGGAAGCCGACGGGTCGTAGGAACTCGATGTGGTCTTCATGGACTTCAGAACCGTCCCAGGTGCCGGAGCGCACTGGGGGAGGCGCGGCAGCAGAGGAGGAACTCATCGTGAGCTGTCACCGCAGTGTTCGCCGGAGCTTGGGCGTGCGGCGGAGCGAAGAAGAGAGGAGGAGAGTGAGGAGAGCGAGGAAGAAGAGAACGAGGGGTAGTGGGATGGAGGGGCGCGCGTGCCCCCCTCTTCCCCCTACTTATAGCCCCGTCGGGATTTACTGCGCCCACAACCCCACGACCCCCACGATCCACGTAAAGTTACTACGCGCAGTACTCCACGGGAATCCCAACCTTCCACCAGGGCCGCAGCGGATCCGCTCGGGCGCCGAGGCGCGGTAGTGGCGGGCCCCACCTATGGGCCTGTCCCATCGCACGCGTAGGCTTGCAGGACGGCCTGGCCACGTGCCCTCGCGTGGCAGGTCAAGAACGGGCAGCGGCCTGGAGGCTTAGCTAGCACGCCACCTAAATCCCGCCGCGACGTTCGAAATGCTGGGCAAGTCGGAATTGAGTGAGTCCGACTTGAGCAAGTCCGACTCCTTCTAGACGGCCCGGCAGAAGTCAATCAAAGACCATGTGTCGAGCACCCGGAGAGAGAAACTGCTAAGGCTTCTCGGTCGATCGTCCGCGGCGCCTCATCAGCTTCGGGGACTACTGTCGGAGTAATGGGCCACGGGTAGGCCAACTGGAGTCCCATAATCTTTCAAGACATCGGGGCAGGCTGCGCCCCTCAAGACTCCGGGACGAAGAGCCGCCTCCTGAGGAGTCGACGGCAGGGTGGCCGACTGCCAGCTCACGGCCGAGTCCCAGGGATGACTTCCAGAGAAGCCAGCTTTGGGGAGTCGGCCGGCGACTCCAACAAATCATGACCACATCGAAGGGGACGGGGCAGGGGCATGGCTATAGTGAAGCCCACTCCCCGCCCCTGACCAAGGGCAGGCATGGCCACAGCACGCCATACTCAGGAAGATCTCCGTGTGGCGTGGCACTGTTGCCCGGCCGGCCCTGACGTCAGCACCACAGTACCGAGTCCTATGCCCACGACGGCTTGTTTGTACGCCCTGGAAGCAGCGGGGCCCACCAGCCAGCGAGACCTCAGGAGACGGCCGGAGAACCGCCAGTCGGACCCGACGTGAGTCGGCCCGGGGGAGTCGGCCGAGCCCTCCCCCGGGGCCCACGCGCCATTAATCAAGATGAGATGGGGAGTGGACACAGTGATCGCCCGCCAGGCGGCAGGGCTGTTGGCACGACCCCATGACCAAGCCTGCGTCATCAGAAGCACGCCTACAGTAATCAGCAGCCGACAAGACCAGCCCGCGGCGGACACGGCCTGTCGGCTCCGTACCAGACCAGTCGGCGGGGCCCACCAGTCGGCGGGCCCCAGCAGTCGGCGGAGAAGTCGGAGGTCGGAGGCACTGACGGATGGGCCCGCGCCCAGTCTAATTACCATTGTACCCCTGGGGGGTAGGCCTATATAAACCCCCCAGGGCACCCATGCGAAGGGTTGGAACCTAGTAGTTCTAGACCAGACCAGATAAAAGGAGAGAGCTAGCCCTGCCCTCTCCTACCACCAAAAACAGCTCAAGGAGCAACCATGTAAATACTTGGCCATAGTGATCATGCGGAGACCCCGCAAAGCAGCAGTATGGGTGTTATCTCCTCGGAGAGCCCTGAAGCTGGGTAAGATTCGCCGGCATGCATGTCTTCGCCTCATCCCGTTTCCAGGCACCGGCGACGTTCTACTCGCCCCCACCATGATAGGCCATCCATTGGCATATGTCGCACCAAACCCCCGACACCCCCAGTTCTCTTCGTTGTCTGTTCTGAGCCCAGACACACTCGCACACACCCGTGACACGTCCAAAATAGTATTTTATAAGTGGCCGGAAAATGTTCTCAGAATGGGTTGAAAGTTGGCATGCGGTGTTGTTATGTTGTCAGTAGACCGCCTGTCAATTTTCATCACATTCGGAGCTTGTTTGATAGCCCAACCGTTAAATATATTGCGGCATTATAGCAGGTCATACCTCGGACGTTTTCGGTCTCCGAAGACTGCTGTCGGGCCTCGCTCTCTTCTCTCCTTTCAGCCCGAGGCCTTCTGCACAGCCCACCTAGGCCTAGGCTAGACCCCCCTCACGTTCGGGACGTCTGATCGTGATCGGAGGGCCCCGAAAGTCCCCCAAACACCCCTAACCCTAAACCTGCCGTATATAAACCACGTCCGCTTAAATTTTGGGGAGCTACCTACCCCCTCCTCCTAAATTTCTGAGCCCCTAATCATCAGTCACCGCCTCCACCTCGCATTCCGTGCTGGCCAGCCCCTCCTCACCACTTGGCGCACCGCTAGCAGCCAGCTACCGGCCAGTCATACGTCTCCAACGTATCTATAATTATGAAGTATTCATGCCATGTTTACAATAGTTTTATATGATTTTGGTATGATTTGATTAGAACTAACCCGGACTGACGCTTTTTTCAGCAGAACTACCATTGTGTTATTTTTGTGCAGAAATAAAAGTTCTCGGAATGCGATGAAAATCAACGGACAGTTTTTCTCGAAAATATAAAAAATACTAGAACAAATATCTACCAGAGGGGAGTCCCGTGGGCCCCAAGAGGGTGGGGGGCACGCCCACCCCCCTGGGCGCGCCCTTGTGCCTCGTGGACTACCCGTGGGGCCCCCTAACTTGTTCTCGATGCCAACCTCTCCTATAAATACCCAAACCTCCAAAAATTAACCTAGATCGGAAGTTCTGCTGCCGCAAGCCTCTGTAGCCACGAAAAATCAATCTAGGGCCTCTCTGGCACCCTGTCGGAGTGGGCCATCATCACCGGAGGCTATGGAGGAGGATCCTGGAGGGGCCATCATCACCATGAAGGCCAAGGAGCAGAGGGAGAACCTCTCCCCATCCAGGGGGGAGTCCATGGAGGATGAAGCACAAGGGGGAGAACCTCTCCTCCTCTCTCTCGGTGGCGTCGGAGTGTCATCGGGAGGGGAATCATCACCGCTGTGATCGTCTTGATCAACATCACCATCATATTCACCACCCTCACCTCTTTTATGCGGTCCACTTTCCCGCACCCGCTGTAATCCCTACTTGAACATGGTGCTTTATGCCACATATTATGATCCAATGATGTGTTGCCATCCTATGATGTTTTGAGTAGATATCATTTGTCTTTGGGTTGATTGATGATCTAGATTGGTATGAGTTGTATGTTTTATTTTCGTGATGTCCTATTGTGCCCTCCGGGTCGCGCAAGCATGTAGGATTCCCGTTGTAGGGTTCTGCAATACGTTCATTATTCGCTTATAGTGGGTTGCTTGAGTGACAGAAGCATAAACCCGAGTAACGTGGTTGTTGCGTATGGGATAAAGGAGACTTGATGCTTTAATGCTATGGTTGGGTTCTACCTTAATGTTCTTTAGTAGTTGCGGATGCTCGCTAGAGTTCCAATCATAAGTGCATATGATCGATGAAGAGAAAGTATGTTAGCTTATGCCTCTCGCTCATATGAAACTGCAATGACGACTATCGGTCTTGTTAACGATAGCCTAAGACAATTCCACAAATCGATCCATCATTATTCCACACTCGCTATTTATAATATTTAGTAATATATTTAACTTTATGATAACAACACCTACGGTCGGATCACGGGTTCCGACAAACCCTCGAGGTTCGAACACTGGGGTGCCGCAAAGGTTTTCTCCCTATCAATCCACGCCCTAGCTCTTTAAGATCTCGCAGATGAACTCAACGAAGTCACAACACAAAAAGACACAAGATTTATACTGGTTCAGGCCACCGTTCTGGTGTAATACGCTACTCAAGTGTGGTGGTGGTCGTTTGCCTCTTGGGCTAATGAAGAACAGTTACAAGGGGAAGAACAACCTCCTGAGGTTGAGGTGTTCTTGTGCTTGGTGGACTTGTCATGAGATCGATCCTCACTTGTCTCTCGTCCCTTTGTCCTCTCTTTCGTTTTCACCTCCCCCCTTACTGTGGTGGCTAGTTCTACTTATACAGGCCCTGGTCCTCTCCCAAAATATTGAGCGGGAAGGGAGCCAACAACGGCCGATTCGAAAGGGAACAACTAGTACAAGTTATCCTGACAAAAGGTTGTCTTCGTCTGCCAAAGGCTCTGGTGGTGACGCCGTCTTGGGCTCCATGGTGACCTCCGTCCTGACGTCCTTCTGGTCTTGGTCTCATGGCACCAATATAGAAACCTTTGCCTGATGCCTCGGTACTCCGCGCCTGCACTCGCCCCCTTGGCACCAAAGAGGAAACAAGGACATTGTGCACGCTGGCGCCCGCCTTTTCTCGATCGTCATGGATCACGTCACGAGGACCTCGTGAGGTTTGCCTTGCCTTGATCTCTCCGCCCCTCGTGAGCCTGCCTGGCGAGGCCGCTCCTGAGGAGGTCTTGCGTCGTCCGCCTCGCGAGGCTTGGCCCCTCACGAGGGTCTTGAATGCCTCGTTGATGAAGATGGGCTGTATAGACCTGCCAGCCCAGCCACGCCGTGGACCGCAGGCAGGCAAGTCTGGGGACCCCCGTTCCCAGGACACTGACAGTAGCCCCGGGGCCCAAGGCATGCTCATGCTTGTCTTCGAGGCGAAGCCAAAGGGTCAAGCGCGGAGCGCCGCGGCCCCCCAAAGCCTGTAGCCTCGGTTGACACGTGGCGGTTGATTGGACGCGGGCGTCTCCGCTTCCCCATGCTGCCTCGGCAACTGCCCGACTTGACAAGTCCCTGCGACATGCATGGGAAGCCATCATTACCTGTGATCGTGGGGATGCTGGTTGACCATCTCCTGCTATAAATGGGGAGGGGTGCAGAGCCCCTGTCACCCATCTCTTCCCATTCTACTCGCTCCTTCTTCCTCCGCTCCACTGCCAGCAGCAGCTTCAATGGCGCCGATCGATAGGTTCTCTGCTGAAGAGAAGGGAAAGGTTCCCCTCGACGCATCGGCACTGCTCCCGCCAAAGAAAAGGTCGATCCACCGCCACAACGCCACGGAGATGCAAGTGGTAGCGAGGCCTTGGTACGAGCGGCCTCCTCCTGGGTATCCATTGCCCTTGTACGCCCAAGCTGGGGGCTCTGGAGGAAGAAGAGAGGGGCATCGGCGCGCACACCGCGGCCAAGGTTGCCGCGCCCCGGCGTCGAGTGCCATCGCTCCTGGAGTCCATGCCACGGACTCCCCACGTGAGCTCGTGTTGTGGGCGGCGATGCCCCCAAGCTCCTGGATCTGCTTCCCGCGCTTGTTCTCTGACGTGATGACACCGAGGGGGGCCCCCGAGCTCTTGTTGCAGGATGCTGACTGCGACGCTCTGACGACCGGAGCAGAAGTTGAAGCGGTCGCCACCGGCAAGATCTTCATGACCCACGGCTGGGGCGAGGTCGTGTGGGTTTGCCATGCAGAGGGTGTCCTCGCGATCCACTTCGAGTACGACGGCGCCTCCATGCTGTTCTTCAAGGTCTTCGACGTGGAGGGTCGCCGCTAGGAGTGCTGCCCCGAAGGAGAGCGCCAGGACGAGGCGCGCCCCACTCGGGGCTACTCTAGCAGCAGCGATTCTTGGGAGTCCAGCAGTTCTCCCGAGCATTACGAGACTCCGGAGACGAGTGGCGACAGCTACGTGCCCCCGAGCTCTCGCTGCACCTAGAGCAAGGCCTCAACGTCCGGCCGCCGTCATCGCTGATCTGAATGGGGTTGGCGCCGGCCTTCCGCGGCCCACTGTTGATGATGGCGTTGGGCATAGGGGTGTGTAGATAGGATTCTCCTAGGTTCACGTGTTTTGTTCCCTGTAAAGAACCAAGAAGTACCCCGTGGGGGCGTGTAAAGGGTTTGCAATGTCTTTGTTGATGTTATCCCAATTAAGGAAGCCTTGTTAGTGCAGGTCCTGTTTAGGCTCGGTCTTCCCTTTCCAACCTCGCGACAGCTTGTTGCTCTATGTTGACAGGTCCCGGTTCCCAGGCAAGCTTCAGCCGTTGCTGGTATGCCAGGTCGTGTGCCGTGGTCATGGCCAGGAGGTGAGCGGCCCGAGGTCCAGTAAGAGCCTCTAAGGCGCGATAGTCAGAGGGTCCCCTTTAGCGCCCAAGCAGCCGTAGTAAGATAAGAAAGGGAGGCGACGGTGCTGCAATAGGGTCGTGGCAAGCGTGTCCCCTAGATCCCAACAATTAGCTGATCTGAGCTCGTGACTTATCTTGGCGGTCCGAGGTCGATTCTTCGTGATGTGCTAGACCGGTGCGCGATCATCCGCGGTGTGGCTAGGACAGGCTCATACGAGTCCTCCCCCTTCAATGCTCTCCTTTGTCCTCTACGTCCTCAGCTCCGGCCCTCGAGCAAGCTCAGCCGCCGCTGGTATGCCAGGTCGCGTGCCGTGGTCAAGGCCAGGGGGTGAGGGCTGGAGAGCCAATAAGAGCTCCTGAGTCGCGATGCTCAGGAGCCCCCCTTTTAACATGCAAGCGGATTACTTGGAAGAGGTGGGAGCTCACGGTGCTGCCCGGTGCTATCCTCGTGATATCCCTGCAAGCCAGCACAGGGAAGAACACGATCTGCCGTTATGGTTGCCATCCTGCCGCTGGTTGCTCCGCAAGGGGGTGAAGGCACTGAGGGCCTGGTCAGGTGACGTGTGTGTGGCGTGCCGTGAGCCAGAGCTCGAACGCTCAGGTTTATCGACGTGGTAGGGATGGGCCCATGCGCCGGCGACGTGCCTGCGTGCTGAGGCCCCGTGGGAGGCGACGATTGAGCAGGTAGCAATCATAGATAGATCAAACATGAGAGTAGCATGTTTAAGCAAGTGCATAAGAGATATGTGCCACTGGGTCAGGCACGAGTGACTTGGGGATGATGCAGCCCGAGGCCCCCCCCCCAACAAGGTAAGCTAAAGACATAAGAAAAGGGATACATGCCACAGGGATGGACCCACATGTGGGAATGATGCAGCCCGAGGGGCGTTCCCAGCTAAATGACTAGGAAAGATGTCACATGGTCATGTTGACGAAGGAGATTTGAAGCAGCTGAAGGTGTACGGCGAAGGGGTTGCTCCTCACGGGCCTCCAGAGCTCTGAGCCTCGGGAGGCTCTGGGGGCTCAGGTGGTTCCTTGAGGACCGTCTCCATCTCCATCAGGACGGCGTGGTGCCTGGCTTCCTGATCCGCTAGGATGCGCCGCAAGTTGCGTTGGTAGGCAGACGATACACATGGAAGGCCAAAGGGCATGTGAACGTAGCTGTGCGGTGGGCCCTCGCAGCATCCCACGCGCGAAGGCCAGAAAATCTCCTGAGAAGAGGCCCTTTGAGCCCTGGAACATCAATGCAAACACGCAGCTCGGCATCCTCGCCTGGATGGGAAGATGCATCTCGTGAGCCGCGGTCACCGCGCATGGCCCTTGCGTCTTGCAACTCCTGGGTGGTCTTGGTGATGAACTCCTGAACAGTGTGCGATCCTTGCCCTGCGCCCTCCTGAGGGAAACGTGCCACGAAGCACGCCTCCAAGTGGTGCCCGAGCGCCTCCCTCGTGATGTTGGCAAAGTCCGAGGCCTTCCAGAAGAAAGCCCCCGAGCCCTGCCCAAGAAGCGTGCTGGGCGCGCCTTCCTATGCGCTGGAGGGAGACGCCCCTGTAGTGGGCGCTGATCCTGACGAGACTCCGGCCGTGGCGTCACCCTCCTGAGGTCCTGCGCATTGTAGCTTCTTCTTCTTCTTCTTCTTGGGGATGGCATCAGGAGGGCCCTCACCCTTGCCGTCGGGGTCATCGATTGCTGCAGCTTGGAAGGCATGCTTGAGGGAGCACACCGCATCTTTCTCTTCACATGGGACCGTGATGATCCCGCTGCTTCCCGACATCCTGAGGATATTGTAGCCATGATGGGTCACTGCCATGAACTTGGCCAGGGCTGGATATCCGAGGATGGCATTGTACGGCAGACGAATTTGTCCGACGTCGTAGTTGATGAGCTTGGTGCAGTTGTTCTTGCGTTCGCCGAAGGTGACAGGGAGGCGAACCTGCCCTATCGGTGTGGTGGAACCATCGGTCACTCCTAAGAAAGGCTTGGTGGGCTGAAGCTGGTCATATGGCACTTGGAGGCTGTCGAACGTGTCGACGGACATGATGTTGAGCCCTGCACCGCTGTCGATGAGGGTCTTGGTAACTTGAATGTTGCTGATGACTAGGGAGCAGAGCATCGGGAGGGTCCCAGCGGTAGCTGTGTACTTGAGCTGGTCTGCCCAGCTGAACGTAATGGGGCATTGGGACCATCTGAGCGGGCTTGTGGCTTCGATCTTGGGGAGGACTGCATTCACTTCACGAGCAAAGTGCTTGAAGATACGCTGCGAGGCTAGGTCTTAGGCTCCGTCCAAGATGCAGGCGATAGCACGTGGTTCCTAGAAGCTCCTAGCCCCTCATCCTGATGGTGTTTGTCATTCCTTCTTGGTGGTGGTGGCAGCGGAGGGAGCCCGGCGTTTCCTTGAGGACAATCCTCACGAGGCTGATCCCTCCAGGCGCCCTCACGAGGCTGATCCTGCTAGCGGTCCTCGCGAGGCCGATCGTGCCACTCCTTGCACGGGCCACGGTCGTCCCAGCGTCCGCCACCATGTCCTCCTCCTCAGTCGTAGCCCCGGTCTCCGCGCTCGGGGTGGCGACCGAAGCGCCCTTTGCGAATGGCTCTAAGCTCTTGACAGTCGTTGGTGTTGTGGGTGTTCATGTTGTAGAAGGCGCAGAACGGACGGCTGCCCTTGGATGACTCTGGTTGGTCTCTGCCATGCTGGGTGTCTGGTTCCGCTGCTAGCACGGCTGCTTCCTTGCGCTTCACGTCCTTGGCCTTGGCCTTCTTCTTCTCTGGGTCCGCAGCAGGAAGCTCGAGGAGGGAGAGGTGCCCCTCCTCATCTCTAGCACACTTGGTCGCGATGTTGAAGAGCTCCAGGGTCGTGCACATCTCTTCATGGATGGCGAGCACCTTCTTCGTCTTGACGTCCAGACACCGTCAAAGAATGCAGAGATGATGGCTTCGTCGGTCACCTTGGGGATCTTGATCCGTGCGTTGTTGAAGCACTGAATGTACTTCTGTAGGGTCTCTCCTGGTTGCTGCTTGATGTGGTGCAGGTCGCCTGCGACCGGGGGGCGGTCGCGAGTGCCCTAGAAGTTGGCGATGAAGCGGGTGCGCATTTCGTCCCAGGAGGAGATCGAGCCTGGAGGCAGGTTCAGGAGCCAGGAGTGGGCGCCTTCCTTGGGAGCCATGGGAAACTAGTTCGCCATGACCTTCTCGTCATCGTTGGCTTCTTCGATGCTCAGCTCATAGAGTTGCAAGTGTCGTTGAGGGAGTCCTGCATTAGGGGGTGTCCAGATGGCCGGACTATACCTTCAGCCGGACTCATGGACTATGAAGATACAAGATTGAAGACTTCGTCCCGTGTCTGGAAGGGACTTTCCTTGGCGTGGAAGGCAAGCTTGGCGATATGGATATATAGATCTCCTACCATTGTAACCGACTTTGTGCAACCCTAACCCTCTCCGGTGTCTATATAAACCGGAGGGTTTTAGTCCGTAGGACAAGATACAGAACAACAATCATACCATAGGCTAGCTTCTAGGGTTTAGCCTCTCCGATCTCGTGGTAGATCTACTCTTGTACTACCCATATCATCAATATCAATCAAGCAGGACGTAGGGTTTTACCTCCATCAAGAGGGCCCGAACCTGGGTAAAACTTCGTGTCCCTTGCCTCCTGTTACCATCCGGCCTAGACGCACAGTTCGGGACCCCCTACCCGAGATCCGCCGGTTTTGACACCGACATTTGTGCTTTCATTGAGAGTTCCTCTGTGTCGTCGCCGTTAGGCTTGATGGCTCCTACGATCATCAATAGCGATGCAGTCCAGGGTGAGACTTTCCTCCCTGGACAGATCTTCGTCTTCGGCGGCTTCGCACTGCGGGCCAATTCATGTGGCCATCTGGAGCATATCGAAAGATATGCCCCTGACAGTCAGGTCAGATTTGTAAGTTTAAACTACACGGCTGACATCCGTGGGGACTTGATCTTTGACGGATTCGAGCCACTGCCGAGCGTGCTGCACTGTCACAATGAGCATGATCTAGCTCTACCGCCGAACAGTGCCCTGGAGGCCGCACCCGCATCGGCTTCGACCCTTAATTCGGAGCCAACTGCGTCGATCGAGGATGGGTGGTTGGACGCCGCCTTGGGGGTTGCGATCCCAACGGCGATCGAGCCGAACACCAGCCCCGCACTCTGTGAGACTCGTGACTCCAAGGAGTCGGACTCCTCTCCGAACTCCGAACCCTCCGCGCCCCTGCCGATCGAATCCGATTGGGCGCCGATCATGGAGTTTACTGCCACGGGCATCTTTCAGCACTCGCCTTTCGGCGATATTCTGAAGACACTAAAGTCTCTCTCTTTATCAGGAAAGCCTTGGCTGGACTACGGTCAGCAAGGTTGGGATACGGACGATGAAGAAATTCAAAGCCCACCCACCACCCACTTTGTAGCCACTGTCGACGATTTAACCGACATGCTCGACTTCGACTCCAAAGACATCGATGGTATGGACGCCGATGAAGGAGACGATGAAGAACCAGCGCCTATTGGGCCCTGGAAAGCCACCTCGTCATATGATGTATACATGGTGGACGCACCAAAAGATGACGACGAGGAGCGGAAGGACGCAATGAAGGCTTGTTCCCTCGAGAAGCAGTCAAAGCGGCGATGCAAGCGCCACCCCAAATCCTGCCTCGACAGAAATAACGATCACACAGACCTAGCGCTGGAGCAGGGCGAACCGCTGCCGGACAACGGCAATCCGGATAATCAAACCGAACAAACAAATTCTATCAAGGATAATGGTCCGGACGACATAACACCAAACAGGCACCCGTTGCAGCAGAATGCCCGTAAAAGGCTTGTTGCCACTGCGAGGAGTCTTAAAAAGCAGAAGCAAAGGCTCAAGGCTGCGCAAGACACACTCCAAATCAGATGGAGTAAAATACTCAACACAGCAGCGAGGTACGGTGACAATCGCCCCTCTAAGAGCTACCCAAAGCGGAAACTGCTACCTGAATTCGATGAGGAGGCCTCAGACCCCCACAACCAAATATCAAAGCACCCACCTGGCCGGATAAACGACCCCTCTACCAACACAGAGTGGCATACAATGCCACTCACAATACAACACGCGACAGATGCGAGGGCTCGCACCCATAGGACGGCGCAACAAGATCCATCTATGGACCACGCAAGCGCGCCCCAGCATACAATGCAACACAACAAACATCCGAACAACGCGGAACACCCAGCTACAGGGGTGCCGCACACCCCCTATGTTTCACTGATGAGGTGCTGCACCATGAATTTCCAGAGGGATTCAAACCCGTAAACATAGAGACATATGACGGAACAACAGACCCTGGGGTCTGGATTGAGGACTACATCCTTCATATCCATATGGCTCGAGGAGATGATCTCCATGCCATCAAGTACTTACCCCTCAAGCTCAAAGGGCCAGCCCGTCACTGGCTTAAAGGCCTCCCCGAAAGCTCCATTGGAAGTTGGGAAGAGCTCGAAGACGCCTTTCCGGAAAATTTTCAAGGGACTTATGTCCGACCTCTGGATGCGGACGATTTGAGTCATATAACTCAACAGCCTGGAGAGTCAGCCCGAAAGCTTTGCAACGGGTTTCTTACTAAAAAGAACCAGATTGTCGACTGTCCGGACGCCGAGGCCTTCGCAGCTTTTAAGCATAACGTCCATGACGAATGGCTCGCCAGACACCTCAGCCAAAATAAGCCGAGAACGATGGCCGCATTAACAAGCCTCATGACCCGCTTTTGCGCGGGTGAGGACAACTGGCTAGCCAGATGCAGCACCAGCGACCCCAGTACATCTGAAGTTAGAGATGGAAACGGGAAATCACGGTGCAACAGCAATAACAAACACCGGAATAAAGAAGACAGCACGAAGGGCACGGCAGTAAACGCCGGATTCAAAAGATCTCGGCCAGGTAAAAAGCCGCCCTCTAAAGGCACCAGGGATGAACTGTCCAGCCTCAACAAAATTCTGGACCAAGTATGTCAGATCCATAGTACCCCTGGTAAACCTGCTAATCATATCCACAAAGAATGTTGGGTCTTTAAGCAGTCCGGCAAGCTCAACGCCGTACACAAGGGGGAGGATACACCAAGTGAAGACGAGGACAAGCCTCCCAAGCAAGACACTGGGGAACAAAAGAAATTTCCACCAGAAGTCAAAACAGTAAACGTGATACACGTGATCAAGGGAAAAAACAATGCGGCACTCCCAGGAAAATACACCCAAGTGCCTGTCACCGCGAAGTCCTGCCACTGGTCGTCTCAACCGATCACTTTCGACCATCGTGATTACTCAGCAAGTATCCGACGCGCAGGATGGGCTGCCCTGGTATTAGACCCAGTAATTGGTGGATATCACTTCACACGAGTCTTGATGGATGGCGGCAGCAATTTAAACCTAATATATCAGGATACAATCCGCGGGATGGGGTTAGACCCAACAAAAATTCGCCATAGCAATACTACCTTTAAAGGAGTAACGCCAGGCCCAGGGGCTCGTTGTACGGGCTCCCTCCTACTACAAGTTATATTCGGCTCCCCGATAACTTCCGTCGCGAGCATTTAACCTTCCACATCGCTCTGTTCCAAAGTGGCTATCAAGCACTGCTCGGACATGAAGCTTTTGCATGCTTTAATGCAATACCACACTACGCCTCCCTCACACTCAAGATGCCCGTTCCACGTGGCATCATTTTATTGAACGGAAATATCAAGCGATCTCTGCGCACCGAAGAGAGTGCGGATGCCTTGGCAGCCGCACACTAAAGGCGCCCAGACCAGCGAAAGCATCCAATAGGTCGTCAAGACCTCAGACACAACTAATCAAGTCCGGCGCCGCTACTTATACCGAATAAATGGTCACACCCCTATTTGTCAATACAAGGGGCTCAACGCGCGCAGACAAGTGGCAATTTCTTCTCATCTTGAATTATACATGGTTTCTTTAAAAACTATCTTTTTGCACGACAACTTTTTCACCTAAATTCCTCTCTTTTACAAACGATCATCGTCCTACACCCGTCTAGGATACGGCACAACGGAGACACAGACGCAGACGTGCAGCAGGGACCCGCTCCAAGGATTCTTTTTAGATTAAGACCCTGCGTAAACCCTTTTTACTGTCTCTTGTTGATACATATCAACCGTTGAGAAGGATGCTGACGTCTTGGCATGTGGCCACGCTAGAACAATGCACGTACCTGGACACAAGGGGCTTCTTACAAAGGCCATTATTTAGGCCCGGTTTATACCACAAAGACCGAATACCTTAGGGAGTGTTCGGCGTCGCGAGTTTGGCCCTATATGCATCAGTTCCAAATCATTGTCTTTGGTCAAATGTTGGGTTTGCCCGGCTCCTGTATTTTGGTGCCTTACGTTCCGCTTTACCGGCTAAGGTAGCACTAGGAGAACTACTACAATTGTGCCCTGGTTCATCCAGACGAGCACCTCAGTAGAGAAAGCCGAAAACTGACTTTCATGATATAGCGTGAGACTGGTCAACCACTCGATGACCTGTTGGAATGTTAGAATTCCTCCGCCTTAACAAAGGGCCATTTCTCGGCCAGGCATGTACGCACCCCGGGATCGGGAGAGTGCGGAGCCACCAGGGGCTATCTAGTAGCCCCACTGTCAAACTCCTATGGCTAAGTGAAAGTGCTAAAGCATTATAGTTCGGTTGCCTCGCTCGCTCCGCTATCACCTCCTTAACAGGACCAAGACGTTGGGTTAAGTGTGAACGCGTGTTTTTTGCGAGCACCTCTGCATTATATGCGTGGGGGTTGAAGCCGACAACTGCAATCTTTCAGGTTATACACATGTATACATAAACGGCCGCCCATGAGGCATCATATTACTTTCAGGCAAAAGTATAAAAATAGCCTTATAAAAATTTATAAAAGCATTTAGCTTACAATGAGATTAAATATCACTCAAATATAATATTTTTTGAGCACTGGGTCTCTATCAAACGAGCACCCTCAAGAACTTCTTCAAAGTGGTGCTCAGCAGTCATTCGGCCTATGGCCGAATCCCGCGCTACAACGGTGGTAGCATCCATCTCCGCCAGTATGCTTTAACATGGGCAAAGGCCATCCGTGAGCCCTCTATGCACGCCGACCTCTTCATCACATTAATGCATGACACCACATCAAGGTACTGCTGCACCAAGCTAAAATAGTTGTTCGGTTTTGGCCTTTCCGGCCATAGCTGATCCACAACAGACCTCATGGCGAGTCCGAACAACCTATTAAGTTCGGCCCATTCGGCTAATTGGTCAGACAATGAAACCGGACACTCGGGAGAATGGAATTGTCTCCAAAACAGCTGGTCTACTTCATGGTCCGTCTGACCCTGGAAGTACTTGGCCGCATCGGCAGCGCTCCTCGCAAAATCCATATACACATCCTCCGAACTCCACAACTGATCTAGAGGGGCATACAGTGGATCTCCGAACTTCCTCCGCAACATAAAGGATTTCCCAGCTACAATATCCCCGACTTCCCGCAGCTCCTCCTTATTCGCCCTCATAGCAGAGCGGATGTCTTTTCTCGTCGCAGCAGCCTTCTCAAGGTCCGATGCCTTCGCTAGGTTTTCCTTTTCAAGAACCCGACAATGGTCGGCGGCGGCTTTTAATTCTATGGCCATCTTGGCCATATTATCTCGGCTCTCACCATGTGCGGCCTTCTCGGCTTTCAACTCTTCGGCCACCTTCAAAGCAGCCGCATTACCAAACCTCGCTGGTTCCTTGGCTCGGGCAAGTTCTGCCCGCAAGGCTTCAACAGTGGCAGCTCCATCTGCAGTCACAACATATTAAGATACTGACATCATGCTGCTCTTACTATGTGGCGTTTACCAGATAATGACACTTACCCTGTGCCTCGTCAAGCCTTTTGTTAACAAGCTTGATGTCGGCGTCTGCCGCATTCAACTGCCGTTTTAAATGGGAAAACTCGCTAGTCCGGCTAGTCACCGGAGCTTCCATCACCTGCACATAGAGGCAGTATGGCTATTACCTGGGAATATGATCCTCTGTTCAACGTCGTTTTCGATGACAACCAGAGTCTCAGGGGCTACTATCTACACAGGGCACACCTAGCATGTGCAGGACTATCATACATTATTTTACGTACCTCAAAGCCTGTCAGTAGACTCATAAAAGCTTCATGCAATCCGCTTTCGGCGGACGAGATTATCTCCATCACCGTATTCATCAGCATACGGTGTTCATCTGAGATGGCCGCTCGCCCCACCAACTCCCTTAGAACATCCGATCGCACACCAGACGGTGCCGGACTCTTTTGTCTTCTCTCTTCGGGAGCCAGACACTGGGAGCTTCGGGGGTCAATGGGATTATCTTCTGGCCACACCGGACTCGGAGAGGCCCTCCGCGACGACACTTCGGGGTCACCCACTTCTGGAGCGGAGGAGTCCGGAGGAGGCGTTTCGCTCTCCATCATCTCCGGAAGAAGATCCCCCGAAGACGAGCTCATTTGAGAGGGGCTAACGCCCGAACTGCAAAGATATATGCGGTGGTTATTTTCTCAGAAGAAAAGGATGGCATACCTGTACTATTAAAGTATTTCGGGTCACTTACGACTCGCTGGAGAATTGATTCCCCCGCGGACTTTGTGCGGAAAAAGCACCCCCCGAGGTAGGACCCTGTATGTGAGACTTCTTCTCCCGTTTGGAAGCTTCGGCGTACGAATCCCCAGGCGCAGTCCTTTTCCTCCTCCGGTCGTCTTCCTTCATGGAGACACTCGCTCCCTCGGTTAGAATGGGCAGCGTTGGGGGCCCGCGTCTGCCCGTATTATCCTCCCCAGTATCCTCCTTCAAGGGCTCCGGGCAAGGTGCGACCTGGACCATCTTTTCCAATACTGGATTGTCCAAACCCTCAGGGAGGGGGGCGAACACAGAATCAACTTCGCCTTTGTTAGCCAGTCCTAGTAAAAAAGCAAACTCTCATAAATAACTTCGTAACAAATGAGAGATAGTATGTTCGGCCAGAAGATTCCTTACCTGTTCGGCGGCGCGGTTACTGCTCAGGCCCACGTCCTTGGTGATTTCCGGACACTCTACCTGAGGTCTGAAGAATGACTTGTACATCTCCTCGTGCGTCAGGCCGAGGAAATTTTGAATGACACGCAGTCCCTCGGGATTGAACTCCCACAAGCGAAGGGGCCGGCGTTTACAAGGCTGGACTTGACGAACCAGCATAACTTGTATTAGCGCAACCAAACTAAAATCTCCATTGAAGAGATCTCGAATGCAGCTTTGCAGTATAGGCACGTCCTTGGCTGGACCCCAGCTCAGACCTCTGCTGATCCATGACATCAGTTGTGGTGGAGGGCCCGAGCGGAAAACAGGGGTGGCCGCCCACTTGGCACTTCTAGGAGCCGTGATGTAGAACCACTCCTGTTGCCACAATTCAGACACCTCTGGAATGGAACCTTTGGGCCATGGAGCTCCCGTCATCTTGCATATTGAGGCACCTCCACACGCTGCATGTTGCCCCTCGATCATCTTCGGCTTTAATTCAAAGGTCTTGAGCCACAGGCCAAAGTGAGGGGTAACCCGGAGGAAGGCCTCACACACGACAATAAATGTCGTGATATGAAGAAAGGAGTCCAGAGCTAGATCATGGAAATCTAGCCCGTAATAAAACATCAAACCCCTGACGAAAGGATCCAGAGCAAGGCCTAGACCTCGAAGGAAGTGGGAGACAAACACGAAGTTCTCGTTGGGTTCGGGGGGAGGGGACGGCCTGCCCTCGGGCAGGCGGCCTATGCAAAACCTCGGCGGTCAGATATCTGGCCTCCCTCAACTTTTTGATGTCTTCTTCCATGACGGAGGAAGGCACCCATGATTGAAGGTCCGGAGCACCTGACCTAAACTTTGGGTGTTTGAGCTTGAGGTGGGGGAAGGATTCGATTGAGCACGGCAGGGAAAAAATAAAAGCCTTGTCCCTTTATAAAGAGGGTGGATATCAAGCGTCCTCTCCATGGCCGTTTGGACTTGCCTATAGCTTAGGACTCCTAGAAGCGGTTGGGTTACCCACGCCCGTATTGATGAGAATCCCGGAATAAGAGGACGCGATCTCTGCTTCGACGAGACGTGCCAAGGAAACCGCCTCGCATGACACGCTGAGGTGGGACAATAAAACGATTCGAATAAAGGCTTGGCCATGGTGCGATGTCACACTACAGAATACGTCAGCAGATTAGATTTGTGTAAATATTATTCTCTCTATGGCAATATGTGGAAACTTATTTTGCAGAGCCGGACACTATCTTTGTGTTCAAAATCTTCTATGAAGTACTTGGAGGAGGAACCCGCCTTGCAATGCTGAAGACAATGTGCGCGCCGGACTCATCATCATTGAAGCCTGGTTCATGGGCTACTCAGGGAGTCCTAGATTAGGCGGTGTCTGGATGGCCGGACTATACCTTCAGCCGGACTCCTGGACTATGAAGATACAAGGTTGAAGACTTCGTCCCGTGTCCGGAAGGGACTTTCCTTGGCGTGGAAGGCAAGCTTGGCGATATGGATATATAGATCTCCTACCATTATAACCGACTTTGTGTAACCCTAACCCTCTCTGGTGTCTATATAAACCGGAGGGTTTTAGTCCGTAGGACAAGATACAGAACAACAATCATACCATAGGCTAGCTTATAGGGTTTAGCCTCTCCGATCTCGTGGTAGATCTACTCTTGTACTACCCATATCATCAATATCAATCAAGCAGGATGTAGGGTTTTACCTCCATCAAGAGGGCCCGAACCTGGGTAAAACTTCGTGTCCCTTGCCTCCTGTTACCATCCGGCCTAGACGCATAGTTCAGGACCCCCTACTCGAGATCCTTCGGTTTTGACACCGACACTCGTTGTTCTGGGAATGGGGGTCCCCAGACTTGCCTGCCTGCGGCCCACAGCGTGGCTGAGCCAGCAGGCCGTACGGCCCATCTTCACCAACAAAGCATCCAAGACCCTCGCAAGGGGCCAAGCCTCGCGAGGCGGACGACGCGGGACCTCCTCCCGAGTGGCCTAGCTAGGAAGGCTCACGAGGAGCGGATATATCAAGGCGAGGCGAACCTCACGAGGCTCTCGTGACGTGAGCCATGACGATCGACACCAGGCGGGAGCCAGCGCGCCCAGTGTCCTTGTTTCCTCTTTGGTGTAAAGGAGGCAAGCGCAGCCGTGGAGTACCGAGGCCTCAGGAAAAGGTTGCCATTTCGGTGCAATGAGACTGGGACCATGGACTGCAAGACAGAGGTCATCGTGGAGCCCAAGATGGCGTCACCACCAAAGCTTTGTGCAGGCGAAGACCACTTTTGTCAGGATAGCTTGTACTAGCTGTCCCCCTTCAAATTAGCCCGCCATTGTTGGCTCCCTTCCCGTTCGATATTTGGGAAGAGGACCAGGGCCTCTATAAATAGGACTAGCCACCACAGTGGATGGAGGATCTCATCTTGGCTTGAGATAACCTACACACCACAAGTCCGAAAGCACAAGAACACCTCAACCTCAGGAGGCTGTTCTTCCCTTGTATTGTTCATCATCAGCCCAAGAGGCAATCCAGCACCACCAGACTGGTGTAGGGTATTACACCACAACGGTGGCCCGAACCGGTATAAACCCCGTGTCTTTCCGTGTTGTGAGTTCGTCAAGTTCGTCCACAAGATCATAGCGAGCTAGAGCGTAGATCGGTAGGAGGGAAACACTTCGCGCGCACCCCAGTGTTCAAACCTTAAGGGTTAGCCGGAGCCCCATATCTGACATTTGGCGCGCCAGGTAGGGGTGGGCCGGGGCTTCTCTCCACCAACTAGTGCCCCGTACCGCTGCACTACGCTCCCATGGCAGGTGCCCCGCCACCAACCTCCGTGGTCAACACCAGTAGCAGGGAGTCTGGGTACCGAGCCCTGCCCCACCGCTCTGTGGCGAGTGCAGTGGCCGGCCAAGTTCAGGCCGGAGATGCCACCGTGTTACGATGGCACGACAGACTCGGCGATGTTCCTACTAGCATACGACGAGGCGGTCCTCGAAGCCGTAGGCGACGACAAGATCATGGCAAACTTGTTCCCCCTGGCCCTCGCCGGTGAGCCGCGCTCTTGGCTGCTCAACTTCACGGGATCCAAGGTGACGTCATGGAAGGAACTCCGTGACCTCTTCACTGCGCGCTACGCGGCACTGGCACACCATGCAGTCGCGGCACTGCTGGGTGGCTCCCAAGCACCTCGTTTAGATCGCCAAGTCAAGCCTTTCTTCCGTCAGATTGGGGCGGCCTGCAAGCGCCCGGGGGCTCCGCCGGGTTGGGCCCGTAGGACAAGATACAGAACAACAATCATACCATGGGCTAGCTTATAGGCTTTAGCCTCTCCGATCTCGTGGTAGATCTACTCTTGTACTACCCATATCATCAATATCAATCAAGCAGGACGTAGGGTTTTACCTCCATCAAGAGGGCCCGAACCTGGGTAAAACTTCGTGTCCCTTGCCTCCTGTTACCGTCCGGCCTAGACGCACAGTTCAGGACCCCCTACCCGAGATCCGCCAGTTTTGCAACCGGCAGTCGTTGTTCTGGGAACGGGGGTCCCCAGACTTGCCTGCCTGCGGCCCGCGGCGTGGCTGAGCCAGCAGGCCGTATGGCCCATCTTCACCAACAAAGCATCCAAGACCCTCGCAAGGGCCAAGCCTCGCACGGCGGACGACGCGGGACCTCCTCCTGAGTGGCCTAGCTAGGAAGGCTCACGAGGAGCGAAGATATCAAGGCGAGGTGAACCTCACGAGGCTCTCGTGATGTGAGCCATGACAATTGACACCGGGCGGGAGCCAGGCGGGAGCCAGCGCGCCCAGTGTCCTTATTTCCTCTTTGGTGCAAAGGAGGCAAGCGCAGCCGCAGAGTACCGAGGCCTCAGGCAAAGGTTCCCATTTCGGTGCAACCAGACCGGGACCATGGACTGCAAGACGGAGGTCATCGTGGAGCCCAAGAAGGTGTCACCACCAGAGCTTTGTGCCGGCGAAGACCGCTTTTGTTAGGATAGCTTATACTAGTCGTCCCCCTTCAAATTAGCCCGCCATTGTTGGCTCCCTTCCCACTCGATATTTGGGAAGAGGTCCAGGGCCTCCATAAATAGGACTAGCCACCAAAGTGGATGGAGGATCTCATCTTGGCTTGAGATAACCTACACACCACAAGTCCGAAAGCACAAGAACACCTCAACCTCAGGAGGCTGTTCGTCCCTTCTATTGTTCATCATCAGCCCAAGAGGCAATCCAGCACCACCACATTGGAGTAGGGTATTACACCACAATGGTGGCCCGAACCGGTATAAACCCCGTGTCTTTCTGTGTTGTGAGTTCATCAAGTTCGTCCACAAGATCTTAGCGAGCTAGAGCATAGATCGGTAGGAGGGAAACACTTTGCGTGCACCCCAGTGTTCAAACCTAAAGGGTTAGCCGGAGCCCCACATCCAACATTTGGCGCGCCAGGTAGGGGTGGGCCGGGGCTTCTCTCCACCAACCAGCGCCCCGTACCGCTGCACTACACTCCCATGGCAGGTTCCCCGCCACCAACCTCCGTGGTCAACACCAGCAGCAGGGAGTCTGGGTACCGAGCCCTGCCCCACCGCTCTGTGGCGAGTGCAGTGGCCGGCCAAGTTCAGGCCGGATATGCCACCACGTTACGATGGCACGACAGACTCAGCGATGTTCCTCCTAGCATACGACGAGGCGGTCCTCAAAGCCGGAGGCGACGGCAAGATCATGGCAAACTTGTTCCCCCTGGCCCTCGCCGGCGAGCCGCGCTCTTGGCTGCTCAACTTCATGGGATCCAAGCTGACGTCATGGGGGGAACTCCGTGACCTCTTCACTGCGCGCTACGCGGCACCGGCACACCATGCAGTTGCGGCACTGCTGGGTGGCTCCCAAGCACCTCCTTCAGATCGCCAAGTCAAGCCTTTCTTCCGTCAGATTGGGGCGGCCTGCAAGCGCCCGGGGGCTCCGCCGGGTTGGGCCCGTAGGACAAGATACAGAACAACAATCATACCATTGGCTAGCTTATAGGGTTTAGCCTCTCCGATCTCGCGGTAGATCTACTCTTGTACTACCCATATCATCAATATTAATCAAGCAGGACGTAGGGTTTTACCTCCATCAAGAGGGCCCGAACCTGGGTAAAACTTCGTGTCCCTTGCCTCCTGTTACCATCCGGCCTAGACGCACAGTTCAGGAACCCCTACCCGAGATCCGCCAGTTTTGACACCGACAGTCGTCGTTCTGTTAACGGGGGTCCCCAGACTTGCCTGCCTGCGGCCCGCGGCGTGGCTGAGCCAGCAGGCCGTACAGCCCATCTTCACCAACAAAGCATCCAAGACCCTCGCAAGGGGCCAAGCCTCGCGAGGCGGATAACGCAGGACCTCCTCCCGAGTGGCCTAGCTAGGAAGGCTCACGAGGAGCGGAGATATCAAGGCGAGGCGAACCACACGAGGCTCTCGTGACGTGAGCCATGACGATCGACACCAGGCGGGAGCCAGCGCGCCCAGTGTCCTTGTTTCCTCTTTGGTGTAAAGGAGGCAAGCGTAGCCGTGGAGTACCGAGGCCTCAGGCAAAGGTTGCCATTTCGGTGCAATGTGACCGGGACCATGGACTGCAAGACGGAGGTCATCATGGAGCCCAAGATGGCGTCACCACCAGAGCTTTGTGCAGGCGAAGACCACTTTTGTCAGGATAGCTTGTACTAGCTGTCCCCTTTCAAATTAGCCCGCCATTGTTGGCTCCCTTCCCGTTCGATATTTGGGAAGAGGACCAGGGCCTCTATAAATAGGACCAGCCACCACAGTGGATGGAGAATCTCATCTTGGCTTGAGATAACCTACACACCACAAGTCCGAAAGCACAAGAACACCTCAACCTCAGGAGGCTGTTCTTCCCTTGTATTGTTCATCATCAGCCCAAGAGGCAATCCAGCACCACCACACTAGAGTAGGGTATTACACCACAATGGTGGCCCGAACCGGTATAAACCCCGTGTCTTTCTGTGTTGTGAGTTCGTCAAGTTCGTCCACAAGATCTTAGCGAGCTAGAGCGTAGATCGGTAGGAGGGAAACACTTCGCGCGCACCCCAGTGTTCAAACCTTAAGGGTTAGCCGGAGCCCCACATCCGACATTTGGCCCGCCCGGTAGGGGTGGGCCGGGGCTTCTCTCCACCAACCAGCGCCCCGTACCGCTGCA
Organism: Triticum dicoccoides; assembly: GCF_002162155.2. Classification (NCBI taxonomy): domain Eukaryota; kingdom Viridiplantae; phylum Streptophyta; class Magnoliopsida; order Poales; family Poaceae; genus Triticum; species Triticum dicoccoides. The sequence goes on from NC_041382.1 coordinate 253,405,859, forward strand.
CTACGCTCCCATGGCAGGTGCCCCGCCACCAACATCCGTGGTCAACACAAGCAGAAGGGAGTCTGGGTACCGAACCCTGCCCCACCGCTCTGTGGCGAGTGCAGTGGCCGGCCAAGTTCAGGCCGGAGATGCCACCGCGTTACGATGGCACGACAGACTCGGCGATGTTCCTGCTAGCATACGAGGAGGTGGTCCTCGAAGCCGGAGGCGACGACAAGATCATGGCAAACTTGTTCCCCTGGCCCTCGCTAGCGAGCCGCGCTCTTGGCTGTTCACCTCCACGGGATCCAAGGTGACGTCATGGGGGGAACTCCGTGACCTCTTCACTACGTGCTACAGGGCACCGGCACACCATGCAGTCGCGGCACTGCTGGGTGGCTCCAAGCACCTCATTCAGATCGCCAAGTCAAGCCTTTCTTCCATCAGATTGGGGCGGCCTGCAAGCGCCCGTGGGCTCCGCCGGGTTGGGCCCGTAGGACAAGATATAGAACAACAATCATACCATAGGCTAGCTTATAGGGTTTAGCCTCTCTGATCTCGTGGTAGATCTACTCTTGTACTACCCATATCATCAATATCAATCAAGCAGGACGTAGGGTTTTACCTCCATCAAGAGGGCCCGAACCTGGGTAAAACTTCGTGTCCCTTGCCTCCTATTACCATCTGGCATAGACGCACAGTTCAGGACCCCCTACCCGAGATCCGCCAGTTTTGACACCGACAGTCATCATTCTGGGAACGGGGGTCCCCAGACTTGCCTGCCTACGGCCCGCGGTGTGGCTGAGCCAGCAGGCCGTACGGCCCATCTTCACCAACAAAGCATCCAAGACCCTCGCAAGGGGCCAAGCCTCGCGAGGCGGACGACGTGGGACCTCCTCCCGAGTGGCCTAGCTAGGAAGGCTCACGAGGAGCGAAGATATCAAGGCGAGGAGAACCTCACGAGGCTCTCGTGACGTGAGCCATGAAAATCGACACCAGGCGGGAGCCAGCGCGCCCAGTGTCCTTGTTTCCTCTTTGGTGTAAAGGAGGCAAGCGCAGCCGTGGAGTACCGAGGCCTCAGGCAAAGGTTGCCATTTCGGTGCAACGAGAACGGGACCATCGACTGCAAGACGGAGGTCATCGTGGAGCCCAAGATGGCGTCACCACCAGAGCTTTGTGCAGGCGAAGACCACTTTTGTCAGGATAGCTTGTACTAGCTGTCCCCCTTCAAATTAGCCCGCCATTGTTGGCTCCCTTCCCATTCGATATTTGGGAAGAGGACCAGGGCCTCTATAAATAGGACTAGCCACCATAGTGGATGGAGGATCTCATCTTGGCTTGAGATAACCTACACACCACAAGTCTGAAAGCACAAGAACACCTCAACCTCAGGAGGTTATTCTTCCCTTGTATTCTTCATCATCAGCCCAAGAGGCAATCCAGCACCACCACACTGGAGTAGGGTATTACACCACAACGGTGGCCCGAACCGGTATAAACCCCGTGTCTTTCTGTATTGTGAGTTCATCAAGTTCATCCACAAGATCTTAGCGAGCTAGAGCGTAGATCGGTAGGAGGGAAACACTTCGCGCGCACCCAGTGTTCAAACCTTAAGATTTAGCCGGAGCCCCACATCCGACATTTGGCGCGCCAGGTAGGGGTGGGCCGGGGCTTCTCTCCACCAACCAGCGCCACGTACCGCCGCACTACACTCCCATGGCAGGTGCCCCGCCACCAACCTCCATGGTCAACACCAGCAGCAGGGAGTCTGGGTACCGAGCCCTGCCCCACCGCTCTGTGGCGAGTGCAGTGGCCGGCCAAGTTCAGGCCGGAGATGCCACCGTGTTACAATGGCTCGACAGACTCGGCGATGTTCCTGCTAGCATACGAGGAGGTGGTCCTCGAAGCCGGAGGCGACGACAAGATCATGGCAAACTTGTTCCCCCTGGCCCTCGCTGGTGAGCCGCGCTCTTGGCTGCTCAACTTCACGGGATCCAAGGTGACGTCATGGGGGGAACTCCGTGACCTCTTCACTGCGCGCTACGTGGCACCGGCACACCATGCAGTCCGCGGCACTGTTGGGTGGCTCCCAAGCACCTCCTTCAGATCGCCAAGTCAAGCCTTTCTTCCGTCAGATTGGGGCGGCCTGCAAGCGCCCGGGGGCTCCAGCGGGTTGGGCCGCGCCGGAGGCCGACCTCACCTTCGACTCGGAAGCCCACCCCGGCTCCACCGCCGGCTCAGGAATGCTCCCGATGCTTTGCACGGCCCCCATATGCAATGTGGCCGTCACCAAGACCCTCATCGACGGCGGCGCCGACCTCAACTTGCTCTCCGTGGAAGCCTTCAGCCATCTTCATGTGCTGCTCGAATGGCTCGGCCTCAGCAAGCCCTTCACAGGAGTGGGTGGTGGAGCTGCTCACCCTTTGGGGTAGATCCGCCTCCCTGTCACCTTTGGCACGCGTGACAACTATCTCACCGAGCTGGTCGACTTTGACATCGCCTGCATCGGTCTCCTATACATTGCCATCCTCGGGTACCCGGCTCTCACTTAGTTCATGGCGGCGACTCACCCGGCCTACAACCTCATGAAGATGCCAGGGAGCAAGGGCATCCTCACCATCCAGGGGGACACTAAGGAGGCCGCGATGGCGCTGAGGCTCGCCTTCAAGACCGCAGCAGCAGCGCAGCCGGCCGGTGCCGGTGCGCCAGAGGCTAAGGAGACCGCACCCACCAAGAAAAGGCAGTTGTTCACCCAAGGCAAGGCGGAGACCAAGCAGGTGCCGGTTAACGAGGACGGGTCTTCAGGAGCCACCTTCAGCACAGGAACCAGCCTTGACCAGGGACAAGAAGAAGCTTTGGTGAGGTTTTTGCGCGCGAATAAGGAGACATTCGCGTGGGAGCCCAATCAACTGGTAGGGTTCCCGAGAGAGGTAATCCAGCATCATCTAAAGGTGTACCCCAACGTACACCCCGTGAAGCAGCGAGCAAGAAGGTAGTCCACTAAGAAGCATGCCTTCATCGTCCAAGAGACACGCAAGCTGGAGGCGGCAGGTACCATCCGAGAAGTTCGATACCCAGAATGGCTGGCGAACCCCATTGTACTACCGAAGAAAGGTGGGAAGAAACGGATGTGCGTCGACTTCACCAACCTCAACAAAGCCTGCCCCCAAGATCTGTTCCGCCTTCCGCGCATCAATCAAATCATCGACTCCACCACCGAGTGCGATTTGTTGTGTTTCCTGGATGCGTTCTCTGGATACCATCAGATCAAGATGGCGGTGGAGGATGTGGAGAAGATGACCTTCTTGACACCTTGTGGGGTGTACTTCTACACCTGCATGCCTTTCGGCCTTCGCAACGCGGGCGCAACCTTTCAGCAGCTGATGCACATCGCCTTGGGGAGGCAGCTCGGCAGGAACACACACGCCTACGTTGATGGCATAGTGGTTAAATCTCGCTAGGCGGGGACGTTGATTCAAGACTTGGAGGAGATCTTTGAGAGTTTGCGCCGGGTGGACTTGAGGCTTAACCCGGAGAAGTGTGTGTTTGGCATCCCATATGGAAAGTTGCTAGGGTTTCTCGTATCCCACAGAGGGATCGAGGCGAACCCGAAAAAGATCAATGCCATTGAAAACATGAGCCCACCATAGACCCTCAAGGAGATGCAAAAGCTGGCAGGACAGGTGACCGTGTTAGGGCGTTTCATCTCTAAGCTAGGTGAGCGCGACTTACCCTTCTTGAAGCTCATGAAGAAGAAAGGCCCCTTTGAGTGGACCCCGAAGGCCGACCGTGCCTTTCGAGACCTCAAAAAATACCTCACCAGCCCCCCGGTGATGGTGGCGCCACGGCCTCTCGAGCCTATGGTACTCTACCTTGCCGCCACCCCGTACTCCACCAGCGCGGCGCTGGTGGCGGTTTGGGAGGAGTGCAAAGACAAGGGTGTACAACGCCAAGCCAGAGCTGATGTAGCGCAGGGTCAGGAAGGCACACCAGAGTCATCAGCGGCGGAAGATCAAGCTCGGCAGGGCAATGTCGCGGAAACTCCTGAGGATGGCCAAGTCTCAGGAAACCCTCCACCTCAGGATACGCCACAATCTCCGCAAGACCCGAGCCTCAACAACATGCCAGCCCTCATCGAGCACCCGGTATACTTTGTCAGCACCGTACTACGAGACGCAAGGGCATGCTACCCCATGCCGCAAAAGCTCCTGCTCGCACTTTTGGTGGCCTCGCGCAAGCTGCAGCACTACTTCCAGGGGCACCACATCAGGGTCGTCTCGTCTTACCCATTGGAAAGGGTACTCAGGAGCCCAAACTCAGCCGGAAGGGTTAATGAATGGAACATCGAGTTGCAAGCATTTCAGCTGGAGTTCAGCACCACCAGGGTCATCAAGGGATCCACGCTCGCCAATTTTGTGGCGGAATGGACAGATGCCCCGGCTCTTGAGGAAGGAGAAGACCGTTCCACCTCCCCAGGAAGCGAGGCGCCAGACAGGTGGGTCATGTATTTTGATGGTGCCTTCGCGCACCAGGGCGTGGGGGCTGGAGCAGTGCTCATCTCGCCCACTCAGGACAAACTTTACTACGCCGTGCAACTCTGCTTCCAGCACGGCGCGAAGGTCTCCAATAATATCGCAGAATACGAAGGCCTCATAGCCGGCCTAAAGGCTGCGGCGGCTATGGGGGTGAGGCGCCTTAACATCAATGTAAACTCGTAGCTCCTCGTCAACTTCTCCAACAAAGTGTACGAGCCAAAGGACGAGCACATGGAGGCCTACCTTGCGGAAGTGCGCAAAATGGAAAAGCAGTTCGCAAGCTTGGAGCTGCAGCACGTGCCCCGGGGCACCAACAAGGAAGCCGACGACATTGCCAAGCAGATCCATCAGCCTGCTTAGGTCCTCCAAACCGTCCCGCTCACGTGACCGTTCACGGTCTGGGGGCTAGACATCCTAGGCCCGTTCCCACGGGCGCCAGGGGGCTACCGTTATCTCTACGTCGCCATCGACAAGTTCACCAAGTGGGCGGAAGTGGAAGCCGTCCGAACCATTCTAGTCGGCTCTGCTGTCAAGTTCATCAAGGGCCTCGTAAGCCGCTTCGGGGTCCCCAACCGCATCATTATAGATAACGGCTCGCAGTTTACTAGTAACCTCTTTAAAACCTACTATGCTAACCTTGGAACGCAGATCTGCTACGCCTCGGTAGCCCACCTCAGGAGCAATGGTCAGGCTGAGCGCGCCAACGCCGAGGTCCTAAGGGGCCTCAAGACCAGGACCTTCAAGAAGAAGCTGGAGGCCTACGGCAGGGGCTGGCACGACAAGCTCCATTCCGTGCTGCGGTCCATCCGCACCACCGCTACCAAGCCAACGGGCGAGACCCCGTTATTCCTCGTCTATGGAGCTGAATCAGTCCTCCCTCATGAGGTCAAGCATCGCTCCGAGCGGGTCCTGGCGTTTGACGATACGCAGCAGGATGCCATGCGGGGGGTGGATCTCATGCTGGGGAAGGAACATCGTCATGAAGCTGCATTAAGGGCGGCAAGGTACCAGCAAGCGCTGCGACACTACCACTGCCGCAACATTCGCTCCAGGATGCTAGAGACGGGTGACCTAGTCCGGAGGCGGGTCCTCTCCAGGGAAGGGTTGCACAAGCTTTCACCCATGTGGGAGGGCCCGTGCAGGGTCGTCCACATCTCCAGGCCTGGCGCCGTGCGCTTGGAGACGCAAGAGGGGACACCTATCCAAAACGCCTGGAACATCCAGCACCTCCGGAAGTTCTACCCATGAAGCAATGCCCAGAGCCTGTGAAGCAAGGCCCAGAACCTGTGAAGCATGGCCCAGAGCTTGTGAAGCAAGGCCTAGAGCATGTGAAGCAAGGCCCAGAGCCTGTGAAGCAAGGCCCAGAACCTGTGAAGAAAGGCCCAGAGCCTATGAAAAAGGCCCAGAGCCTGTGAAGCAAGGCCCAGTGCCTGTGAAGAATTGCCGCCCGTGACACTCTCACGTAATAATGAGTTGGGGCTGTACACGCCCCGGAGTCTCAGGAGCACTGGCCTCAGGCCCTGGGGCTCCCTCCCACGCCTAGTGGACAACACTTAGCTCCGCGTTGGTGAGAAGACTTGATTAGGTGTCGGACGCGGCTTTTCATTTACTTTCCGCAGTTGGCTTGCTTCTCCTTAATCGAGTTTGCCTTTGGCATTCCTTGCTGATTTGGTTCCTTCACCTTTTACCACGTTTTTCGGCTCTAGTTTACTCATAGTCTCTCTCTCGCATACCTCGCGAGGGGGCTAGGCAGGTGCCCTCGCGAGATTTTTTCTTCTCTCTGCCTTCTCGCGAGTCACCCTCGTTCGAGCCTGGAAGCTGTCGCATCTCTCCTAATTCGTGCCCTCGGGGTACCGTGATGCAAAGCTCCAAGTCAAGGTTTGGGTGAATGGCAAATCCTCTAGCGCACCCCCCTAACAAATTTTTTGCAGTTCCTGAGCAAACACAGACATCTTGTGAAGGAAAGGGGCGTCCCAAACGTGCCAGGTTAGGTTATCCTTGCGCAAAATAAGAACAAGACATGGGAATAACACGCACGTTGCATTAACCAAGAACCATAGTTCGATATAGGCCCATCTGGGCCCATACTGGTTTCATTTTCTGATGCAGGAAAAGAGGGGGAAAGCTAAACAAAGCGGCGCTTCAGTAATCCGTGGGGGTGGGCCCTTAGCAACACCCGAGCCTAGCCATACCCCTCATCGCGCTTCACGGAGGCGCGGCGACGAGATGACCCGCTGCCTCCTTCGAAGCAGGCGCGGCGGTGTGGCGACTGGTCGTACCCATCGCTGCTGGAGCTGTCATTGGAGGAAGAGTCGCCGTAGCTGGAAGAGATGCGATTGCCACCAAGGGCAGGCTCGCCCTCATCCTCGTCGCGACCGTCACCAAGGCCGAGCACCTCCTCACAGTCGTTCGTCTCGGGGCAGCACCAGGCGCGACGACCATCTTCCCCGAACACCCTCATGTAGAGGGTCAACCCACCGTCATACTTGAAGTGGAGCGTGCACCACCTGCCCAGGCCACGTGCACGGGTGAACGTCTGCCAGCCGCGGGCCAGGGCTATGTTGCCCGTGGCGGAAGTCTCGACCGCGACCCAGGAGGCCTTGCTGCAGCAACCATCTGCCTGCAACCAGAGCCTGCCTAGACCAGGGGCCGGCAGTTCATTGACAAGGAAGCGCGTAAGCTGGAGCCAGTTGCCGGCCGGGTTCTCCGACCAGACAACGAACTCCGGTGACACCTCCGCTGAATGGAAGCGCGGGCGGGGAGGCCGCGCCACCATCGCGCGCCTCCCCTCGTCGGCTGGACCGCCATGGTCAGGACGGTCCCCTCTGCGTGCTGTGGCGCCGCCTCGACGATGGGCCACGGCGGGGGTCGCAGCGTGCTTGCGCGGACGGCCACGACCGCGTTTGGGCGCCGGGGAACCGGGGCCCTCGCGAGGGGCCTTCCCCTTCTCGGCGGCAGAGAACTTTCTTCGTGGCGCCATCGGAGGCACTGCAAGCAATGAAGCAAAGAAGAAGCGAGCAAGCGAGGAAGAGATGGGCAACGGGGGCTCCGCCCCCCTCCCCATTTATAGAAAGAGTAGGCCAACCGGCGTCTCCCACGATCGCAGGTAATCATGGTTTACCTTGCATGTCGTAGGGACTTGTCAAGTCGTGCAGTCGTCGAGGCAGCATGGGGAAGCGGAGACGCCCACGACCTATCAACCGCCACACGTTGCTACCTCCTGAGCACTGCGTTGGATTTCTTCGAAGAGGAAGGGATGATGCAGCAAAGTAGCGTAAGTATTTCCCTTAGTTTTTGAGAACCAAGATATCAATCCAGTAGGAGGCCACGCTCGAGTCCCTCTTACCTACACAAAAACAATAGCTCAACGCAACCAACGCGCTTAGGGGTTGTCAATCCCTTCACGGTCACTTATGGAAGTGAGATATGATAGAGATGATAAATAATATTTTTGGTATAAAGATGCAAGGTGAATAAAGTAAAAGCAAAGTAAAAGCAAAGCAATAATAAAGTGATGGAGATTGATATGATGAGAAAGAGACCTGGGGGCCATAGGTTTCACTAGTGGCTTCTCTCAAGAGCATAAGTATTCTACGATCGGTGAACAAATTACTGTTGAGCAATTGACAGAATTGAGCATAGTTATGAGAATATCTAGGTATGATCATGTATATAGGCGTCACGTCCGAGACAAGTAGACCGAAACGATTCTGCATCTACTACTATTACTTCACTCATCGACTGCTATCCAGCATGCATCTAGAGTATTAAGTTAAAAACAGAGTAACATCTTAAAAGCATCTTTGCACTTGTTCTATGAATCAATACTATTTTTAGGCAAACACGAAAACCAAGCTTTAGCATGATCTCTAAGCGAAAAAGGAAATAGCTTCAATTTAACAATATCATTATTGACATCTTTCTTCTTTTGCATGTCACACAAATCAACGAAGCTATTAAGATGGGTAGCGGCATCTTCACTAGGAAGGCCGGAGAACGGATCTTTCATGACAAGATTCAACAAAGCAGTATTAATTTCACAAGATTCAGCATCGGTAAGAGGATCAATCGGAGTGCTAAGGAAATCATTATTGTTGGTATTGGTGAAGTCACACAATTTAGTATTATCTTGAGCCATCGTGACAAACAAGCAAACTAACACACGATCAAACAAAAAGCAAACGGGCAAAAAGATAAACGGAGAAAGAGAGGGAGGAAAGAGAGAGAGAGGGCAAATAAAACGTCATGGGTGAATTGGGGGGAGAGGAAAACGAGAGGAAAATGGCAAATAATGTAATGAGGGAGATAGGGATTGTGATTGGTACTTGGTATGTTGGCTTTTGCACAGAATCCCCAGCAACGGCGCCAGAAATTCTTCTTGCTACCTCTTGAGCACTGCGTTCGATTTCCCTGAAGAGGAAGGGATGATGCAGCAAAGTAGCGTAAGTATTTCCCTCAGTTTTTGAGAACCAAGGTATCAATCCAGTAGGAGGCTACACTCGAGTCCCTCGTACCTACACAAAAAATAGCTCAACGCAACCAACGCGCTTAGGGGTTGTCAATCCCTTCACGGTCACTTACGAAAGTGAGATCTGATAGAGATGATAAATTATATTTTTGGTATTTTTGGTATAAAGATGCAAAGTGAATAAAGTAAAAGCAAAGTAAAAGCAAAGCAATAATAAAGTGATGGAGATTGATATGATGAGAAAGAGACCCGAGGGCCATAGGTTTCACTAGTGGCTTCTCTCAAGAGCATAAGTATTCTACGGTGGGTGAACAAATTACTGTTGAGCAATTGACAAAATTGAGCATAGTTATGAGAATATCTAGGTATGATCATGTATATAGGCATCACGTCCGAGACAATTAGACCGAAACAATTCTGCATCTACTACTATTACTCCACTCATCGACCGCTATCCAGCATGCATCTAGAGTATTAAGTTAAAAACGGAGTAACGCCTTAAGCAAGATGACATGATGTAGAGGGATAATTTCATGCAATATGATAAAAACCCCATCTTGTTATCCTCGATGGCAACAATACAATACGTGCCTTGCTGCCCCTTCTGTCACTGGGAAAGGACACCGCAAGATTGAACCCAAAGCTAAGCACTTCTCCCATGGCAAGAACAACCAATCTAGTAGGCCAAACCAAACTGATAATTCGAAGAGAATTGCAAAGATAACCAATCATACATAAAAGAATTCAGAGAAGATTCAAATATTATTCATAGATAGACTGGATCATAAACCCACAATTCATCGGTCTCAACAAACACACCGCAAAAAGAAGATTACATCAAATAGATCTGCACAAGAGAGGTGGAGAACATTGTATTGAGATCCAAAAAAAGAGAAGAAGCCATCCAAAAAAAGAGATCCAAAAAGAAGACTACTCACACTTCATCGGAAGGGCTTGGATGACGGTGTAGAAGCCCTCCGTGATAGATGCCCCCTCCGGTGGAGCTCCGGAACAGGCCCCAAGATGGGATCTTGTGGATACAGAAAGTTGCGGCGGCGGAATAAGGTTTTTGGCTCCGTCCCCGATCGTTTGGGGGTACGTGGATATATATAGGAGGAAGAAGTACGTCGGTGGAGCTTCGAGGGGCCCACGAGGCAGGGGGCGTGCCCTAGGGGGCGCGCCCCCTAGCCTCGTGACCACCTCGTGGCTTCCTTGAGGGAGGGTCCAAGTCTCCTGGATCTTATCTGATGAGAAAATCATGTTTCCGAAGGTTTCATTCCGTTTGGACTCCGTTTGATATTCCTTTTCTTCGAAACCCTAAAACAGGCAAAAAACAACAATTCTAGGATGGGCCTCCGGTCAATAGGTTAGTCCCAAAAATAATATCAAAGTGGCAAATAAAGCCCAATAATGTCTAAAACAGTAGATAATATAGCATGGAGCAATCAAAAATTATGGATACGTTGGAGACGTATCACGCGTCAACCGAGGCCGTAGGCTTCTGGGGCCCGCGGTGCTCCGAACTTGACCCTTGGCTTCACCGCGAAGCCAAGCCCGAGTGCACCTTGGGTCCGGGGGCTACTGTCGGTGTTCTGGGAACGGGGGTCCCCAGACTTGCCTGCCTGCGGCCCGCGGCGTGGCTGAGCCAGCAGGCCATACATCCAATCTTCACCAACAAAGCATCCAAGACCCTCGCGAGGGGCCAAGCCTCGCGAGGCGGACGACACAGGACCTCCTCCCGAGTGGCCTAGCTAGGCAGCCTCATGAGGAGCGGATATATCAAGGCAAGGCGAACCTCACGAGGCTCTCGTGACGTGAGCCATGACGATCGACACCAGGCGGGAGCCAGCGTGCGCAGCGTCCTTATTTCCTCTTTGGTTCAAAGGAGGCAAGCGCAGCCGCGGAGTACCGAGGCCTCAGGCAAAGGTTTCCATTTTGGTGCAACCAGACCGGGACCATGGACTGCAAGACGGAGGTCATCGTGGAGCCCAAGAAGGTGTCACCACCAGAGCTTTGTGCCGGCGAAGACTGCTTTTGTTAGGATAGCTTATACTAGTCGTCCCCCTTCAAATTAGCCCGCCATTGTTGGCTCCCTTCCCGCTCGATATTTGGGAAGAGGCCCGAGGCCTCCATAAATAGGACTAGCCACCAAAGTGGATGTAGGATCTCATCTTGGCTTGAGAGAACCTACACACCACAAGTCTGAAAGCACAAGAACACCTCAACCTCAAGAGGTTGTTCTTCCCTTGTATTCTTCATCATCAGCCCAAGAGGCAATCCACCACCACCACACTGGAGTAGGGTATTACACCACAACGGTGGCCCGAACCAGTATAAACCCCGTGTCTTTTTGTGTTGTGAGTTCGTCAAGTTCGTCCGCAAGATCTTAGTGAGCTAGAGCGTAGATCGGTAGGAGGGAAAGACTTCGCGCGCACTCCAGTGTACGAACCTTAAGGGTTAGCCGGAGCCCCACATCCGACAGCAAGAACTCTTCGGGGTCGGGGTGCCGTCGTAGCGAGGAGGCAGATCTGGCTTGAACTTGCCCGGCCATGCGACATTACGCAACTCAAGGGTGAAGGCGCGGCAGCCAGCTGTGGTCACAGGGACCCGCCTTGGGGTGGAGCTTGGTCCTGATGGGGTCCACGCCCTACCGCTACAGGTGGCGCACGGGCTTGCCGCAACAACCGGTCCTGGCATGGCGGTGCAAGGAGCGGCGGAGCATTTTGTTGCGGCCGAGGGACTTCTTGACAGCTTCTCTCTTCACGTGCGGGCATAGGACGCGGCGGGTTGCATCGTGGAGCCACGCATCTGTAACACCCTTGATGCGACTATATCTCCCACGTGTCGAGGCACGACTTAGAGGCATAATCGCATTGAAGGCATATGTCGCAAGTGAGGTAATCTTCACACAACCCATGTAATATAGTACGGGAAAGAGATACATAGTTGGCTTACAATCGCCACTTCACCCAATTACATGAATAAAGCATTACATCAATCAGATACAATCAAAGCCCGACTACGGAGCCAAAATAAAAGAAGAACCCCAAATGCGACAAAAGGTCCCCGATCGACCCCAACTGGGCTCCACTACTGATCAACTAGAACGAAACAACACAAAGGACAAGATATTCATCGAGCTCCTCCTTGAACTTGGTTGCGTCATCTGCACGGACTCATCGGCACCTGCAAGATGGTTTTGGAAGTATCTGTGAGCCACGGGGGCTCAGCAAATCTCGCACCCTCGCGATCAAGACTATTTAAGCTTATTGGTAAGGTAAAGTTAGGAGGTGGAGCTGCAGCAAGCGACTAGCATATATGGTGGCTAACATACGCAAAAGAGAGTGAGAAGAGAAGGCAAAGCACGGTCGATAAATGTATGATCAAGAAGTGATCCTATAACAACCTACATCAAGCATAACTCCAACAACTGTGTTTGCTTACCGGACCCCGCCGGAAAGAGACCATCACGGTTACACACACAGTTGATTCATTTTAATTAAGGTCGACTTTAGGTTTTCTACAACCGGATGTTAAAAAATTCCCATCTGCCCATAACCGCGGGCATGGCTTTCGAAAGTTCCAATCCCTGAAGGGGTGTCCCAACTTAGCCCATCACAAGCTCTCACGGTCAACGAAGGAATAGACCTCCACCCGAGACATTCCGATCAGACTCGGTATCCCGATACAACAAGACATTTCGACAGGGTAAAACTAAACCAGCAACACCGCCCGAATGTGCCGACAAATCCCGATAGGAGCTACACATATCTCTTTCTCAGGGCACACTCAGATTGTCCTAGGTACGGGTAGGCCAGCCCAAAGTTGCCCCTGGTGGCCACCGGTAGCTGACAGGTTGGACCAACACTCAGAGGAGCACTGGCCCGGGGGGGGGGGTTAAAATAATGATGACCCTTGAGCCGGCCGACTCAAGGGAAAGAAATCGGCTAGGTGGCGAATGGTAAAACCAATGTTGGGCATTGCTGGAAGAGCTTTACTTAAGGCGAACTATCAAGGGGTTCCCATTATAGCCCAACCGCGTAAGGGACGCAAAATCCGGGAACATAACACCGATATGACGGAAATTAGGGCGGCAAGAGTGGAACAAAACACTAGGCATAAGGCCGAGCCTTCCACCCTTTACCAAGTATATAGATGCATTAGTTAAATAAGATATATAGTGATATCCCAACAAGTAAACATGTTCCAACAAGGAACAACATCTCCATGTCCCAACAAGGAACAAACTTCAATCTTCACCTGCAACTAACAACACTATAAGAGGGGCTGAGCAAAGCGGTAACATAGCCAAACAACGGTTTGCTAGGACAAGGTGGGTTAGAGGCTTGGTTCAACATTGTAGGAGGCATGATAAGCAAGTGGTAGGTATCGCAGCATAGGCATAGCAAAAGAGCGAGCAACTAGCAAAGCAAAGATAGTAGTGATTTCGAGGGTATGATCATCTTGCCTGAAATCCCGCAAGGAAGAAGAACGAGTCCATGAAGAAGACAAATGGACGTAGACGAACGGTTCCTCACAAGCACAACGTTACCGGAACCAACCCGAAGAAGCAAACACCGGAAAAGAAGCACACAACATAGTAAACAACCAACACAAGAACATGGTATGATATGCGGGATGCGGTATGCGATGCATATGCATGATTTGACAAGGAATGCGTGAACCTGGCCTCAACTTGGAAATCCAAGTGTTCCACTGGAAATATGAGATGAAATCGCTTGAAAACGATATAAAGAATGCCGGAATCAGAGTTACGGTTTGGAAATGGCAAGCGATTCAAATATGACTCCGGTCTGCGATTTACAGCAAGTAGCCATCTAAATGCAATGAGATGAACATGCTACAGCACCCAAACATGGGAACAAAATACATGGCAGGGATGCATTCAAGATGCTTAACAAAAGATGAACACTGAGCTACGGCCAATTCATCCATTAACAGGTTCAAACAATCATGGCAAAAATGCATATGGTAAACAGATCTCAGACTTAGTGAAATTAACACTTGTCTGGAATTTCAGATCAGATAGCACTCTTCGGAGCAACAAAACTATATGCTACATGACCTGAACATGGCAAAGTAAGGCATGGAATGGAGCTACTCAAAGATGTTAACGAAAGTCCCTTAGTGACCTTGAGCCAAAAGGGATCAGAAAATACAATTGCAAGTACGTGAACATAGCAAAAACATAATCAGTTTTCAGACTTAGTGAAAACTGACACATGCTGAAATATAACTCAAGTAGGCATGTTTACGAGCTCGATGCACTCACTACGATGCAAGTCATGGCAAGACAAGCATACACCCATCAATAAGGCACAAAAAGCAATCTAGACATGGAAAGAACAATAGCATAGCATGCACGGATCAACCACAACATCATCGGCAAAATTGCAAACAAGTTGACAATCTGCCCAGATTCACAAAGTAGCAAAAGTAGAGCTCTATTGACTCAAACTAGGGTGCTCCATAATTGCAAACAAAGACTTGGATGGATAGAGCACAACAATATTAATAAAACTCTCTTACTGATCATCCTCAAAATAGGCACAGATCACTAGGAAACAACATGAACATATGGCATCATGAGATAAATAGATCCAGGACTTAGTGGAATTGCTAAGTCCCTGAAAACAGAATTAGCAAGTGCACCACTTTGCAAGCTTGCACAAGCCACCACACGCATCCTAAAAATACATGGGTTGCACCTCTGGAAAGATGGCAAAACCCTTAACAAAACATATGTAGAGCATCAGGTCATAGCATGCACACATTAATCATGGCAAAAATCACAAAAAGCTAAATGGAGTAGCAGATCTGACAATTATCTCAAGTAGCCCCTTCTAACAGAATTTCGGGCATCAAGATGAACTCAAATGAAAATGATGCAATGGAATGAAATGATGTGCTCTCTGAGATGAACATTTTGATATGCTATATGCATGAATCGGAGCTACGGATGCAAAGTTACGATGCGATGAACATGGGCAAATGGATCTGGGAATCTCGGGGACTTAGTGAAATAAAACACCCGAGCGTAGAATAGTTATACGACGCATGGGCGAGGAAAAGGGACGGGCCTGCTCACCCATGGGCTCGGCCCAAGTGTAGAGGAGGCGAGGCAGGCCTCGCACCGGCGGAGGAGGTGGGCCGGGCCCACGCGGGCGAACGAGTGGGGAGGCGTGGATCGGGCTCCTCCCGACCCCGCTCGGCGGCGGCAGCGCCCGTCGGAGCTCCGGTAAGGGCGGGGCATGGCGGCCGCGGCAGGACGCTGGGTCGGCGATGGAGGTCCGGATCCGGGCGCGGGGTCTTCGGCAGGGCTCCATAGGGCGGCGCGAAGTCGCGGATCTCGGTGAGGAGGCGGCGGCAGGTGAGCTGAAGCACCGGCGGCGGCGAACGGGGAGCATCGGGAGGCGCGCGGGCACGGTGGCCGGTGACTACGAGCGGCGGCTCCGGCGGGAGGCGTGACTACGGGTGCGGATCCGTGTCTGCGGGCGGCGATGGCGGCAACCGGGTCCGTGCGGGCCCGTGATGGGCTCCACGGGCCGACGCGGTGGGAGGTGGTGCGCTGGACAGGTGGCAGGCTCCGGTTGGACGCGGGGGCGGCGGCGATGATGTGGCGGCCTAGTATTGGCCGGAGCGACGTGGCGGCGGCGGCGGACACGTCCAGCGGCGGGACGGACATGTCCGGTGGCGTGCGGGAGTTGGATCTAGGGTTTGGACTGCGGGATTTTTTTGGAGGGAGACACATATTTATAGGTAGAGGGAGCTAGGAGAGTCCAAATGTGGTGCAGTTTTCGGCCACGCGATCGTGATCGAACGCTCTAGATGATGGAGCAGAGTTAGGTGGGTTTTGGGCTGCAACACACACGAGACCTTTTCGGTCCCTCGGTTAACCGTTGGAGTATCAAACGAAGTCCAAATGATACAAAACTTGACAGGCGGTCTACGGTAGTAAACCAAGGCCGCTTGGCAAATCCCGGCCCAATCCGGAAATGTTTAATCCCCACACATGAAAGAAAGGGAGAAATGACCACTGGAGGAGAACGGAGTGCCGGATTGCAAAACGGACAACGGGAAAAATGCTCGGATGCATGAGACGAACACGTATGCAAATGAAATGCACATGATGACATGATATGCAATGCATGACAGGCAAGCAATGACAAGGCAACAACAGCGAATAACTGCACGACACCTGGCACATCGGTCTCGGGGCGTTACACATCTTGGCACCAGGGCGCCGTCTTGGGGCTGAGGTGGTGGAGACGCTCCGTGAACTACGTCGCCCATAGCAGGCGGAGGGCGAGGCGGAGAGAGGGACGGCGCGGACGAACCCCCTGCGGCGCGGACAAGCTCAGCGATGCGGTCGAGCCAGTCCTCGTAGAGGTCGTCGACCGGACGGTAGAGCAGGAGCTCGTGCGCCATGAGGAGCGCAACCCGTGCATCCATGGGAGGGCGACATGCATGGGAAGAAAAACCGGTCGGGGTCAGCGATGGAGTGGCGGTGCGACCATCTTGCCTTACCGAGGGATGCAGCAAGGATGCTTGCTGCTTGTTCCCCGCCGGGCCGGTGGTGGCGTTGGTGGCAGGCGACGGGGAATGACGAGGTGGCCCGCCAACGGGAGCCATCTGAGCTACGTGGGCGGCGACGGCAGCCCTGTGATCAGCATGAGCGCGGCGCGCGTCTGCCATGGAGACGGCGAAGCAACGGAGCACGGAGCACCGGAAGGAAGCTTCGGCGCACCCCTACCTGGCGCGCCAAATGTCGAATCACGGGTTCCGGCAAACCCTTGAGGTTCAAACACTGGGGTGCGCGCGAAGGCTTTCTCCCTATCGATCCACACCCTAGGTCTCTAAGATATCGCAGATGAACTCAACGAACTCACAACATAGGAAGACTCAAGATTTATACTGGTTCGGGCCACCGTTGTGGTGTAATACCCTACTCCAGTATGGTGGTTGTCGTTTACCTCTTGGGCTAATGAAGAATAGTTACAAGGGGGAAGAACATCCTCCTAAGGTTGAGGTGTTCTTGTGCTTGGTGGACTTGTGATGAGGTTGATCCTCACTTGTCTCTCGTCCCTTTGTCCTCTCTTTCGTTTTATCCTCCCCCCTTACTGTGGTGGATAGTTCTACTTATACAGGCCCTGGTCCTCTCCCCAAATATTGAGAGGGAAGGGTGCCAACAACGGCCGATTCGAAAGGGGACAACTAGTACAAGTTATCCTGACAAAAGGTGGTCTTCGCCTGCCAAAGGCTCAGGTGGTGACGCCGTCTTGGGATCCATGGTGACCTTCGTCCTAATGTCCTTATGGTCTTGGTCTCGTTGCACAAATATGGAAACCTTTACCTGATGCCTCGGTACTCCGTGCCTGCGCTCGCCCCCTTGGCACCAAAGAGGAAACAAGGACACTCTGCGCGCTGGCGCCCGCCTGGTCTCGATCGTCATGGCTCACGTCACGAGGACCTCGTGAGGTTTGCCTTGCCTTGATCTATCCACCCCTCGCAAGCCTGCCTGGTGAGGCCGCTCCTGAGGAGGTCTTGCGTTATCCGCCTCGCGAGGCTTGGCCCCTCGCGAGGGTCTTGAATGCCTCATTGATGAAGATGGGCCATACAGACCTGCCAGCCCAGCCACGCCGTGGGCCGCATGCAGGCACGTCTGGGGACCCCCGTTCCCATGTCGCCGACACCGACTTTTATATTTTATCTCTCCCATACCATGCAAAGTTATCCTCTTCATACCCACAACATAGTTTTTATTTCTCGTTTCTAGTTGGAAGCAAACGTTCGGTGTACGTAGAGTCATATCAGTGGCAGATAGGGCTTGAGAGAATATTGATCTTACCGTTATCTCCTCGTGGGTTCGACACTCCATACTTATCACTTCCACCTTTGGGAATTGCTGCGATGATTCCCTGCACTTGGGGATTATCAAGCTCTTTTCTGGCGCCATTGCAGGGGAGCAATAGCGTGGGGTTGATATTCTCGTGTGTGCTTGTTTGCTTTCTTCAGTTATAGATTTTGTTTTTCCTTTTTTGTTTCTGTTTAGTTGTGGGTGAAACATAAAAAAATTTAAAGAATGAAAATACAAAAAAAATTACTTGCCTCTCATACCTAAAAAGTTTTTCAATAGGAGAAGTGATTGGAAGGTTATGCATTGGAGAAATGAGGGTCGACCTTGAACACTTCTGTTCATGCTCATGGAATATATGTAAAAAAATTCATGGAAGCTTCTCTGAAAATAATTATCCCCTTGTATATATCCATTGAATTATAAAAATAATGTGCCAAGCCTTGGTTTTAGGATGATTAGATTGCTTGTTTACTTTGTTGAGTACAAAAACAGAAACTTTGGCGGTAGCGCGCGATTTTACATTTTTTACTAGAAAGTCAAATGGGTCTGAAACTTTTGTCACATTACTTATATACAAATGTTTCAGATTTTCATATATTTTTAGAATTGTTTGGAGTTACAGAAGTTATTAAACTTCTAGATTACTACAGACTGTCCTGTTTTTGACAGATTCTGTTTTCTATGAGTTGTTCGCTTATTTTGATAAATCTATGGGTAGTATCGGGGGGTATGAACCATGGTGAAGTTGGAATATAGTAGATATAGTTCTAATATGAAATTGGAATGAGTTTTCAACAGTACCTAAAGGTAGTGATTTGCTTTATTATACTAAAGGATCTCACAAAGTTTTTGTTAAAGTTTTGTGTGGATGAAGTGTTCGATGAACGAGGAGTTACCGATGTGAGAAGAATAAAGTGAGGCAATAGCTCAAGCTTGGGAATGCCCAGGGCACCCCAAGTAAATATTCGAAGTATACTCAAGCATGTAAGCTTGGGGATGCCCCGGTTGGCATCCCATCTTTCTTCTTCAACAATTATCAATATACCTCTATTTTTGTTTTGTTCACATGATTTGTCTCCTTTGTGTTTTTTGTTTTCCTTTAAGAACCATGCTAGTATGAGATAGCCCTTCATTGGTTTATAGAATGATTTATGTGCTTCACTTATATCTTTTAAGTATGATCTAATAGAATTGCTCTTTGTGCTTCACTTAAATCTTTTGAGTATGGTTTTATAGAATGATTCGTGTGCTTCACTTATGTATTTTGAGCTTGGATATTTGTTAGTCTATATTAATTGTAGAATGCTCCATGAACTTCACTTATATCTTTTGGAGTACGAATAATAGTATCATCTAATGTGGATTTAGAAGAAGTTTGCTCCCACTATTCCGAATGAGGAGAATTTTGCTTATGTGGAGAGTAGTAAACTTTCTATGCTCGTAGATCATGAAAACAATGCTTTATGTGAGGGTTATATTGTTGAACTCATTCATGATGCTACTGAAAATTATTATGAAGGAGGAATACATGTTTGTAGGAGTTGCAATAATATCAAGTTTCTCCTCTATATGCTTAAAGTTTTGAAGTTATACTTGTTTTTCCTTCCTA
Organism: Triticum dicoccoides; assembly: GCF_002162155.2. Classification (NCBI taxonomy): domain Eukaryota; kingdom Viridiplantae; phylum Streptophyta; class Magnoliopsida; order Poales; family Poaceae; genus Triticum; species Triticum dicoccoides. Next base: position 253,425,328 of record NC_041382.1, read on the forward strand.
TGCTAGTTGATTCTTGTTCCTATAAATTATGTGCTCACAAAATCCCTAGTCATAGGAAGTGGGTTAGAGTTAAATATGCTATTCATATTCTTCATGATGCTCTCTTTATGTTTCAATTCTTATCTTTTATGTGAGCATCATTGAAATCATCATGCCTAGCTAAAAGGCATTAAAGAAAAGCGCTCATTGGGAGACAACCCAATATTTACCCTTACTGTTTTTGTGTGTTCTCATGATTAAGCTACTGTATTAATCATGTATTATAGATTTTGTTTCAATAAAGTGCGAAGTAAGACCTTTGGGAAGACTAGGGTGAAAGTTAATGTGATCTTGCTGTAAAAAATAGAAACTTTGCGCTCATGAGATTAGCTGCCATTTTTTACAGAAGAGTGAGATTGAGTTGATTATTTATTCAGAAGATTAATATACAAATTCCTCACGTCCACAAATTTATTTCAGAATTTTTGGAGTAGCAGAAGTATGGTTGGTGTTCAGATCATTACAGACTGTTCTGTTTCTAACAGATTCTGTTTTCATTGCATAGTTTGCTTGTTTTCTTGTTTTTGTGGCATATATTAATCAATATAAATTCTAGAAATGATATGGTATAGTAGGCATTGTGTGAGAACAACTATGAGTCTTGTCTTGGATAGTACCAAAGTGAATGGTTTACTCTTTATCATAGTAACCTATCTCACGAAGTTCCATCAAGTTTTGTGTGATTGAAGTTTTCAAGCTTTGGGTAAGATATCGATATGAGGAGAATAAGGAGTGGAAAGACCCTAAGCTTGGGGATTCCCATGGCACCCCAAGGTAATATTCAAGGAAGACTCAACCGCCTAAGCTTGAGGATGCCCCGGAAGGCATCCCCTCTTTCGTCTTTAAAACTATCGGTATACATTACTCAGAGCTATATTTTTATTTGTCACATGATATGTGTTTTGCTTGGAGCGTATTTTAAATTTTACTTGCTGTTTGAATAAAATCATTGGATCTGAAATCTTGAATGAAAAGAATCCTCACATGGCTATTTAATAATTTGACTACTCAGTATTCTTCACTTATATCTTTTTGGAGTAGTTTGTCATTTACTCACGTGCTTCACATATATCCTATGAGTAAATGGTTGAATGAATTGAATATCATAAATCTGAATTTATATACGTTTCATATTCTTACAACATGGGGAGTAATGACTTCACACATAACAAGTATAGGTAGTAAACTTATTGGAAGTTAGCAAACGCAGAATTGGTCACTTGAACAATTCATGAAAGAATATTGAAGGAAGAGAGATTTTACATATAAATATACTATCTTGGACCTCTTTTGCAATTGTGAGCACACATTAAAATATGAAATGCTAAAAGGTTGATGTTGGACAAGGAATACAACTTAATGGGTTATGTTTTCCTATATCCGAAACGTTATATTGTCTTGGATCATCAAACATGTTGAGCTTTCCTTTCCCTCTCATGCTAGCCAAATTCTTTGCACCAAGTAGAGATTCTACTTGTTCTTCCAAATATACTTAAACCCAGTTTGCCATGAAATTCCACCATATCTACCTATGGATTGAGTAAGATCCTTCAAGTAAGTTGTCATTGTTGCAAGCAATAAAAATTGCTCCCTAAATATGTATGATTTATTAGTGTGGAGAAAATAAGCTTTATACGATCTTGTGATGTGGAAAAAATAAAGGCGACGGACTGCATAATAAAGGTTCATATCACAAGTGGCAATATAAAGTGACGTTCTTTTGCATTAAGATTTTGTGCATTCAACCATAAAAGTGCATGACAACCTCTGCTTCCCTCTGCGAAGGGCCTATCTTTTACTTTTACCTTCTACCCTTAATACAAGAGTCTCGGTGATCATCACCTTTCCTTTTTACACTTTTTCCTTCGGCAAACACTTTGTGTTGGAGCGATCTGGATATATATATCCACATGGATGTAGGTTTGCATAAATTATTATTTTTGACATTACCCTTGAGGTAAAAGGTTGGGAGGCGAAACTATAAGCCCCCATCTTTCTCTGTGTCCGATTAAAACTTTGAACCCATAAATATCACGTGAGTGTTAGCAATTGTGAAAGGTTAAATGATAGTTGATTATGTGGAGTTTGCTGAACCAAAGCTTTACATAGACCCTTTCCAAAAATAAGATGAATTGCAATTATTTGATGACCAAGAGCATGGTTTGTTAGTTTTCAAGAAAGTTTATGGTCTATACTTTAACATGTGAATAGCTTGTTACTTGATCATGAGAAGTTTTATGAGTTGAGCTACTGTTATGATATATAATGATAATAGAAAAAGTGATTGGAACTATCATTGATCAAACTCTTGCACTTGCTAGCATTCACACTTCATAAATTATTTCTATTATAATTTACCTACTCGAGGACGAGCATGAATTAAGCTTGGGGATATTGATACGTCTCCAACGTATCTATAATTTATGAAGTATTCATGCCATGTTTACAATAGTTTTATATGATTTTGGTACGATTTGATTAGAACTAACCCAGACTGACGCTGTTTTCAACAGAACTACCATTGTGTTGTTTTTGTGCAGAAATATAAGTTCTTGGAATGCGATGAAAATCAACGGAGAATTTTTCTAGAAAATATAAAAAATACTGGAAAAAAAATCTACCGAGGGGAGTCCCGTGGGCAGCACGAGGGTGGGGGCGTGCCCACCCCCCTAGGCATGCCCCTGTGCCTCGTGGACTACATGTGGGCCCCCCTAACTTGTTATCAACGCCAACCTCTCCTATAAATACCCAAACCTCCAGAAATTAACCTAGATCAGAAGTTCCGCTGCCGCAAGCCTCTGTAGCCACGAGAAATCAATCTAGGCCCTCTCTGGCACCCTACCGGAGGGGGCCATCATCACCGGAGGCTATGGAGGAGGATCTCGGAGGGGCCATCATCACCATGAAGGCCAAGGACCAAAGGGAGAACCTCTCCCCATCTAGGGGGGAGGCCATGGAGGAGGAAGCACAAGGGGGAAAACCTCTCCTCCTCTCTCGGTGGCGCTGGAGTGCCATTTGGAGGGGAATCATCACCACGGTGATCGTCTTCATCAACATCACCATCATCATCACCACCCTCATCTCTTTTATGCGGTCCACTCGCCCGCACCCCGTTGTAATCCCTACTTGAACATCGTGCTTTATGCCACATATTATGATCCAATGATGTGTTGCCATCCTATGATGTTTTGAGTACATATCCTTTGTCTTTGGTTGATTGATGATCTAGATTGGTATGAGTTGTATGTTTTATTTTGGTGCTGTCCTATTGTGCCCTCCGTGTCGCGCAAGCATGAGGGATTCCCGTTGTAGGGTGTTGCAATACGTTCATGATTCGCTTATAGTGGGTTGCTTGAGTGACAGAAGCATAAACCCGAGTAAGGGGTTGTTGCGTATGGGATAAAGGGGACTTGATGCTTTAATGCTATGGTTGGGTTTTACCTTAATGATCTTTAGTAGTTGCGGATGCTTGCTAGAGTTCCAATCATAAGTGCATATGATCCAAGAAGAGAAAGTATGTTAACTTATTCCTCACCCTCATATGAAATTGCAATGAGGACTATCGGTCTTGTTAACAATTGCCTAAGACAATTCCGCACACTGATCCATCATTATTCCACACTCGCTATTTATAATATTTAGTAATATATTCTAACTTTATGATAACAACACCTACTTTTATATTTTTTTCTCTTCGATACCATGCAAAGTTATCCTCTTCATACCCACAACGTAGTTTTATTTCTCGTTTCTAGTTCAGTGTACATAGAGTCGTATCAGTGGCAGATAGGGCTTGAGAGAATATTGATCTTACCTTTAGCCCCTTGTGGGTTCGACACTCCATACTTATCACTTCCACCTTTGGGAATTGCTACGATGATTCCCTGCACTTGGGGGTTATCACCAAGCGTCGCCACCCTCAGCCTCTCCCTGCTACCACGTCGCCCCCAACCGGCTCCCACCGCCGCGGCCCGCGAAGCCCACGGGAGGCCCGTCCCGGGCCTCCCTGGCCCGATCGCCCCCATGCCTCCCGCTCCCTCGCTCCCGGTCTGCATCGAGGGGAGGAGCCCCTCGACCCGGACCACGCCGTCCGCTCCTTTCCGCCGACTCGCCGGAGGCGCTGCTGGCAACCACCTCTGGCCAGGTCGCGCCGCCCTGCCTCTTCTCCTTCCTTCCCTGTGCTACTCCCTCTCCCTCATGATCTCTCTCTCTCCCGCATGATCCAACTGGCAGTGCCCCGTCCCCGCTGCCTACGGCCGAATCCCGCTTGTCCCGGACCTCCCCTGGTGTGCCAAGCCGTCGCCGGAGCCCACTACAAGTCCCACGCTGCCGCTGCTGCTTCCCGTTCCACCGGATCCACTTCCTCACGTCGGATCTCGCCTCCCGCGCTTGTCCTGGACAGGATCCGCGTCACCGGATCTTGCCTTAGACCGTTGACCGGTCGAACGAGCACGACGCCCTAGCGCCCGCGCCTGGGGACCTCTGCTCCGGCCCAGCGGCTCCCCTCCGTCGCGCGAGGCCCGACGCCCCAAGCTGGCCTCCTCTGCAGATGGGCCAAGCCCATGAGTGAGCTCCCCATAGCCCCCCGTCTCTGTTAAGCCCAGAAGTGCAGCAGTTTCAGCCTGGTGCATGTTTTTCCCCATTGCGATTTTATCATTTATCTGGAAAACTAATTTTTTACAGAAAAGTCCCCCTAGATCATGCATTTAATAACTCACAAATGGTGGATCGGTTTAAAATGATTTATATATGCAAAATACTTAGAATTTCATCTAGCTTCATAAAATGCAACTCTCATCCATGTTTAAAATGTTTGAATGTGCAGTTTGAATTAATTTGCTTAAATGCCATGCTAAAATGCTTTATTTCATAACTAATTAACCGTAGCTCCGAATTTAATAAATTTTATATGTAAATGGGGCAAGAAAATGCATAGATTAACATGGTGTACTTACTTTGTACATTTAACAACTCTAAAATTATGTTTAGGGAAGAACAGTAGCTAATTCGAAATATGCATATGAGGATTTTCCGGAATTGTTGTTGTTTCCGGCCTCAATTAACTTGCTTAAATGTGTAGTTTTCATATGCTTCACCTCATGCCATGTTTAACAACATTTAATATTGTTGGGTACATAAATGAGAGAGAACTAAATAATTGATGTGGTGTTTCGTCAATACGCAACTCCTTGCATATTGAGCTCCAATTAATTTATAGTATTGTTTGTGCACTTTGCCATGCCATGCCTCATTAAACCGGACATGCATCATACTTGGTTGTGCATCGTAACATGTTTATGTGATGGTTGTTTACTATGTTTCTTGCTTCTTTCCGGGTTGCTTCTCTCGTTAGCTTTGGTTTCATTCCGGAGTTGTGAGGATTCATTTGACTACGTTGGGTCGTCTACTTCTTGGACTCATTCTTCTTCCTTGCGGGATCTCAGGCAAAATGACCATACCCTCGAAATCACTTCTATCTTTGCTTGATAGTTGTTCGTTCTATCGCTATGTCACGTTACCTACCACTTGTTATATCTTGCCTCCCATATTGCCATGTCAAGCCTCTAATCCACCTTCCTAGCAAACCGTTGTTTGGCTATGTTACCGCTTTTGCTCAGCACCTCTTATAGCGTTGTTAGTTGCAGGTGAAGTTGAAGTTTGTTCCATGTTTGGAACATGGATATGTTGGGATATCACAATATCTATTATTTAACTAATGCATCTATATACTTGGTAAAGGGTGGAAGGCTCGGTCTTATGCCTGGTGTTTTGTTCCACTCTTGCCGCCCTAGTTTCCGTCATACCGGTGTTATGTTCCTTGATTTTGCGTTCCTTACGCGGTTGGGGTTATGGGACCCCCTTGACAGTTCACTTTGACTAAAAATCCTCCAGCAAGGCCCAACCTTGGTTTTACATTTGCCTAACAACCTAAGCCTTTTTCCGTTGGGTTTCCGGAGCCTAAGGGTCATCTTTATTTTACCCCCCTGGGCCAGTGCTCCTCTGAGTGTTGGTCCGAACTGGGCGATGTCTAGGGCCCCCTGGGCAACCAGTGTCTATGCCAACCCGATGTCTTGCCCATCCGGTGTGCCTGAGAACAAGATATGTGCAGCTCCTATCAGGATTTGTCAGCACATTCAGGCGGTCTTGCTGGTCTTGTTTTACCATTGTTGAAAGGTTTTGTAACCGGGATTCCGAGACTGATCAGGTCTTTCGGGGAGAAGGAATATCCTTCGTTGATCGTGAGGGCTTGTGATGCGCTATGTTGGGACACCACTGCAGGGTATAAACTTTCAAGAGCCGTGCCCGCGGTTATGTGGCAGATGGGAATTTGTTAATATCCGGTTGTAGAGAACTTGACACTTGACTTAATTAAAATGAATCAACTGCGTGTGTAGCCGTGATGGTATCTTTTCGGTGGAGTCTGAGAATTGAACATGGTCTTGTGTTATGTATGAACGTAAGTAGTTTCAGGATCACTTCTTGATCACTTCTAGCTTCTCGACTATTGCGTTGCTTCTCTTCCCTCTCTTATTTGCGTATGTTAGCCACCATATTCGCTTAGCGCTTGCTGCAGCTCCACCTCATTACCTTATCCTACCCATAAGCTTAAATAGTCCTGATCTCGCAGGTGTGATATTGCTGAGTCCTTGTGACTCATAGATACTTCCAAACAGTTGCAGGTGCTGATGATACCCGTGTAGGTGATTCTACCAAACTCAAGTGGGAGTTCGACGAGGACCTTGGCCGTTACTATGTTTCGTTTCTTGTTGATCAGTAGTGGAGCCCAGTTGGGATGATCAAGGATCTAGCATTTGGGGTTGTATTCTTTTCTTTTGGTTCCGTAGTCGGACCTTGATTGTATTCTGGATGATGTATTTTTAACTTGTATTGTGTGAAGTGGCAATTGTAAGCCAACTCTTTATTCCTTTCTTATTCCGTACATGGGATTGTCTGAGGATTACCCCTCTTGCGACAAAACCACCTTGTGGTTATGCCTCCAAGTTGTGCCTCGACATGTGGGAGATATAGCCGCATCGTGGGCGTTACACACCATCACCCAACTCGCCCTATCCTCATAAGCCCCCACTGCTGGAAGGCAGACAGAGGGAGGAGGCATTCTATCGGTCTTTAGATGGCAATGTGGAGTATGATGACTTGTTGGAGTGCGACCGCCTGGCGGAGGAGCAGTGTATCACTGATTTGCACCGCCAGCGGGGCATGGAGCAACAACGCACTAATGCTCCGAGATGCGAGCAGAGCGCCCACAACTAGGCCGACTACGTGGAGGCTGGTGCCCAGCAAATAGCCCTGGAGGCTTTCAAGCACGCACGTGTTCGGGACGCTGAATTTTCCTACCATCTAGTCAAGTGGGTTTCCCTCTTAGAATCCAAAGTGTTGGTGGACCACGCCGGCATGGAAAGGGCCAACGCGTGCGAGCAACGTGCCCTATTGCACATCTGGCAAGTCTGAGGCGAGGCGCAGGACGTCGGTGCCGGTGTTTAGCGTGTACCACAGATGGCGGTTGGCATCATCTAGTTAACTAAGAGTAAGTTAGTACTTGTACACTACTAGAGTATTAATGGGAGTAGATAGTTAACTTGGCTATGATGGTTGTCAACGTGGAAGTTTAGTACTCTATATCTGGATCAGATGTGTTACTTTGCTCTGAATGTTGAACTTTTCGTTTGAATGTATGGAATGGGCTGTTATTTTTTAAACGGGTTGTATTTGTCTGCCACGGGTTTAGAGGCTGACTTGTGGGCCTACTAGGTTGATGCGTACACAATTAGGAGATGATTGTATGTGGAGAGGATGATAGTAGGGACCCACCAAGGTCATGGCACTACGCAAGGAAGTCCCTCCTTATTTCAAGAAAAAAATGGTTCCTCCTAATAGATTTTTGACATCTGGGTCCCATGCCATTGTCAATGTAGTCAAAAAACGAGAGAATTACACAACGAGTGGCTGACACCAGGGACCCAGTAGATCGCCCAATTATTTTTGTTTTTGAGATGGAGTAGGGTGTCAACTGGGCTATTCAGGGCACTCTGGCCTGACTAGCCAACCTTTTCTTTTATGTTTACCACAAGACCAGCCCAGTAGTTTTTTTCTTTTTGAAAATGGCTCGCCTAGTTTTTTTGTGCTTTTGTAGAATACCCAACCGAGGCCTACTTGCTTTGTCAGCTTTTCTGGGCTACAAATCTTTCAAGGCGAGGAGAGCTTCATTCGGCTTGCCCAAAAAATGAGCTATTAGTAATGAGAAATGGGTTGTACATTTTTAAAACACATCAAACCGAAAATTAGTTTCATTTTTTTTCATTTCTAGATTCTAAATTCCATTGATTTTTATGCGTGGACAATTTGTTGGATTTTATATCGATGTAAATTTATTTTTAAAATTAGCTTGAATGTCACTCGAAATTTTGGTTAAAAATAGTTCGGACCGCACCAAAATATGCAAAATTTCGTATAATTTTTTAACCGTGGCCACAATTGGGGCTGTAATGCTAACAAAAGAATATGTGCTCCAAAAAACCTAAAGAAATAGAAAATAGATTGTAAATTACTAGATATAATGACAGATGGGTTGTATGCTGTTTTCCACAGATTTGAGGCTGACGTGTGTGCTGATGACCCACAAGTATAGGGGATCTATCGTAGTCCTTTCGATAAGTAAGAGTGTCGAACCCAACGAGGAGCAGAAGGAAATGATAAGCGGTTTTCAGCAAGGTATTCTCTGCAAGTACTGAAATAAGTGGTAGCGGATAGTTTTGTGACGGGATAAATTGTAACGAGCAACAAGTAACAAAAGTAAATAAAGTGCAGCAAGGTGGCCCAATCCTTTTGTAGCAAAGGACAAGCCGGAACAAACTCTTATAATAGGAAAAGCGCTCCCGAGGGCACATGGGAATATCGTCAAGCTATTTTTGATCACGTTCATATGATTCGCGTTCGATACCTTGATAATTTGATATGTGGGTGAACCGGTGCTTGGGTGTTGTTCTTACTTGAACAAGCATCCCACTTATGATTAACCTCTATTGCAAGAATCCGCATCTACAACAAAAGTATTAAGGTAAACCTAGCCATAGCATGAAACATGTGGATCCAAATCAGCCCCTTACGAAGCAACGCATAAACTAGGGTTTAAGCTTCTGTCACTCTAGCAACCCATCATCTACTTATTACTTACCAATGCCTTCCTCTAGGCCCAAATAATGGTGAAGTGTTATGTAGTCAACGTTCACATAACACCACTAGAGGCTAGACAACATACATCTTATCAAAATATCAAACGAATACCAAATTCACATGACTACTAATAGCAAGACTTCTCCCTTGTCCTCAGGAACGAACGTAATTACTCACAAATCATATTCATGTTCATAATCAGAGGGGTAATAATATGCATATAGGATCTGAACATATGATCCTCCACCAAATAAACCAACTAGCATCAACTACAAGGAGTAATCAACACTACTAGCAACCTACTAGCACCAATCCCAGACTTTGAGACAAGAATTGGATACAAGAGATGAACTAGGGTTTCGAGATGAGATGGTGCTGGTGAAGATGTTGATGGAGATTGCCCTCTCCCGATGAGAGGAGCGTTGGTGATGACGATGGTGATGATTTCCCCCTCCCGGAGGGAAGTTTCCCCGGCAGAACAGCTCTGCCGGAGCTCTAGATTGGATCCGCCAAGGTTCCGCCTCGTGGCGGCGGAGTCTAGTCCCGAAAAGTTCCTTCTTATTTTTTTCTCATCGAAAGACCTCATATTGGAGAAGATGGACGTCAGAGAGCCACCAGGGGGCCCACGAGATAGGGGGCGCGCCCTAGGGGGGGGCGCCCCCACCCTCATGAGAAGGGTGTGGGCCCCCTGGCCTTCATCTTTGGCGAGGATTTTTCTTTATTTATTTTAAGATGTTCCGTGGAGTTTCTGGACTTCTGGAGTTGCGCAGAATAGGTATCTAATATTTGCTCCTTTTCCAGCCCATAATTCCAGCTGCCGGCATTCTCCCTCCTTATGTAAACCTTGTAAAATAAGAGAGAATAGCCATAAGTATTGTGATATAAAGTGAAGTAATAGTCCATAATGCGATAAATATCGATATAAAAGCATGATGCAAAATAGACGTATCAACTCCCCCAAGCTTAGACCTAGCTTGTCCTCAAGAGAAAAGCCGATAACAATAAATATGTCCTCATGTTTAGAGGTAGAGGCATCGATAAAAATAAAATACGGACATGAAGGCATCATGATTATTCTCATAGCAGCAACATATATAGATTTTGTCATATGATTACTTATGTTCAAGTGATGATCTATTCACAATGCAAAAGTATAAATCATAAACCTTATTGGGCTCCGACAAACTATAATCTCAGTCATTGAAGCAATTGCAATTTATCATAACATCGGAAAGAGTCTATGTCAGAGCTAAAAAGCAAGTCCACATACTCAACTATCATTTATTCCTCCATAATTGCTAACACTCACGCGATACTTGTGGTTACGGAGTTTTAATCGGACACAGAGAAAGATAGGGGCTTATAGTTTTGCCCCACAACCTTTTACCTCAAGGGTAATCTCAACAATAATGGTTCATGCTCCCCTACACCCAATTAGATATATATATATATATATATATATATATATATATATATATATATATATATATATATATATATATATATATATACCATGTTCTTTCCAACATCCTGAGCTTACCAAAGGATAAAATGAAAAAGAAAATGTGAAGATCACCATGACTCTTGCATAAGGTAGAAGATAATAATAAAGGATAGGACCTTCGCAGAGGGAAGCAGAGGTTGCCATGCGCTTTTAAGGTTGGATATATAAAATCTCAATGCGAAAGAACGTCACTTTATATTGCCCCTTGTGATATGAACCTTTATTATGCAGTCCGTCGCTTTTATTACTTCCACATCACAAGATCGTATAAAGCTTATTTCTCCCGCACCAATCAATCATACATATTTAGAGCAATTTTTATTGCTTTGCACCGATGACAACTTACTTGAAGGATCTTACTCAATCCATAGGTAGATATGGTGGACTCTCATGGTAAAACTGGTTTAAGGGTATTTGGAAGCACAAATAGTATTTCTACTTGGTGTTGAGAATTTGGCTAGCATGAGGGGGAAAGGCAAGCTCAACAAGTTAGAGGATCCATGACAACATACTTTATCTCAGATATAAGAAAGACATAACTCATTATGTTGTCTTCCTTGTCCAACATCAACTCTTTAGCATGTCATATTTTAATGAGTGCTCCCAATCATAAAAGATGTCAATGATAATATATCTATATGTGAAAACCTCTCTTTCCTTATTACTTCCTATTAATTGCAACAATAACCAAAGCTATGTTTTCCAACTCCCAACAACTTTTAATCATCATACTCTTTCTATGTGAAGTCATTACTCTCAATAAGATTAATATGAACTCTTTGTTTCTTTTTATTCTTTTCTTATTTCCTTTTATTCACCCAATATCATGGAAAAATAATCAAGCCCTTGACTCAACAGTAATCTTTATTATATATAGCTCACGGACTCGATTACATAGAGAGATCATAAAGCAAAACTCAAAACTAGATCAGGCCATAAACTTTATTCTACTAGATTAAGATACTACTAATAGGATCGAACTAAGAAAAACGGTAAAGGTGGGAGTTGTGATTGTGATACGATACCGGGGAACCTCCCCCAAGCTTGGCAGTTGCCAAGGGGAGTGCCCATACCCATGTGATTATATCTCCTTGGTTGGTGAAGAAGGTGGAAGTGTTGTTAATGATGCGGGCTTGTCATCCATCTTCCAAGGCATAGGTTCACCATCATAGAAGGATGATCGAGTCTTCGGAATTCTCGAATCTGCAGCCAAACTCATTCTTTTGAATCTATATTCATACTCACAGTTTTGGTTTTGCATGTCATAGATTTGGGCTTGGAGGTTCTCGATCTTCTCATATAGCTTGAAGATGGCCTCCTTGGTATTCTTAGCATCCGACTTGTAGTTGTTGGTGAACTCCGCGAGCATCGTGTGGCTAGCGTTGATTCCATGCTCCACCATCCCCTGGCACTTGAAAATTTGTTGCTCCATTGCTTTGAGCCTCGTCTCCACGCTTCTGGTTCCCTTTGGTCCCTCAACATCACGGATGTGCAACAACCCATCACACATCTCAATGGTTTGAGGGTGTCGCAGCACCTCCGCGAGGTAAGGGTTGATGACCTTCTCGAAGAACTTGTCCTTGGAAGCACTTGGGGACGTCATGATAATCCAGATCTGTTAGAAAAACAGCTCGAAACAAGAACATATGAGGTTTGCGTGATACGGGAGTCAAAACCTTCGGGAGAGTATATAATGAATTTTTACCGACCAAAATACGTAACGTGCAAGAAAACGGAGTTCGGAAGGCACACGAGGTGCTCACGAGGTAGGGGGGCGCACCCACCACCCTCGTGGGGCCCTCGTGTCCTTCCCAGACTTCTACTTATTTTTCTAAATTTCTAAATATTCCAAAACGGAGAAATATTGCCTTAAAAATTGTTTTGGAGTCGGTTTACTTACCGTACCACATACCTATTCCTTTTCGGAGTCTGAAACGTTCCGGAAAGTGTCTCTTATGTATTCCTCCGGGGTTACGGTTTCAATAATATTGGTTTCAACATTTATGGGATTACCTGAGATATAATGTTTAATTCTTTGACCGTTTACAACCTTTGGATTTGTGCCCTCGAAGTTGTTGAATTTTATGGCACCGGAACGATAGACCTCTTCGATAACATAGGGGCCTTCCCATTTAGAGAGAAGTTTTCCTGCAAAAAATCTCAAACGATAGTTGTATAGCAATACATAATCACCTACATTAAACTCACGCTTTTGTATCCTTTTGTCATGCCATCTTTTAACTTTTTCTTTAAACAACTTGGCATTTTCATAAGCTTGGGTTCTCCATTCATCAAGTGAGCTAATATCAAATAACCTCTTCTCACCGGCAAGTTTAAAATCATAGTTAAGCTCTTTAATAGCCCAATATGCCTTATGTTCTAGTTCAAGAGGTAAGTGACATGCTTTTCCATAAACCATTTTATACGGAGACATATCCATAGGATTTTTGTATGCAGTTCTATAAGCCCATAATGCATCATCAAGTTTTTTAGACCAATTCTTTCTAGACCTATTAACAGTCTTTTGCAAAATTAATTTGAGCTCTCTATTTCTTAACTCTACTTGACCACTAGACTGTGGGTTATAAAGAGATGCAATTCTATGATTAACATCATATTTAGCAAGCATTTTACCGAAAGCACCATGAATAAAGTGTGAACCACCATCAGTCATTAAATATCTAGGGACTCCAAACCTCGGGAAAATAACTTCCTTAAGCATTTTAATAGAAGTGTTATGATCAGCACTACTAGTTGGAATAGCTTCTACCCACTTAGTAACGTAATCAACAGTAACTAAAATATGTGTGTATCCATTAGAGGCAGGAAAAGGTCCCATATAATCAAAGCCCCAAACATCAAACGGTTCAATAACAAGAGAATAATTCATAGGCATTTCTTGACGTCTACTAATATTACCAATTCTTTGACATTCATCACAAGACAAGACAAACTTACGGGCATCCTTGAAGAGAGTAGGCCAATAAAAACCAGATTGCAATACCTTATGTGCAGTTCTATCTCCAGTGTGGTGTCCTCCATAAGACTCGGAATGACACTTGCGTAGGATCTGTTCCTGTTCATGCTCAGGTACACAATGTCTAATAACACCATCTACTCCTTCCTTATAAAGATGTGGGTCATCCCAAAAGTAATGTCTTAAATCATAGAAAAACTTTTTCTTTTGCTGGTATGTGAAGCTAGGTGGTATAAACTTAGCAACAATACCATGGAGTACTACGAGAAGTACATATAACATTTAATTGTTCATCAGGAAAGCTATCATTAATAGGTAGTGGGTCATCAAGAATATTTTCTAACCTAGGAAAGTTGTCTGCAACGGGGTTCTCAGCTCCCTTTCTATCAACAATATGCAAATCAAATTCTTGTAGCAAGAGAACCCATCTAATAAGTCTAGGTTTAGCATCTTTCTTTTCCATAAGATATTTAATAGCAGCATGATCAGTTTGAATAGTTACTTTAGAATCAACAATATAAGATCTGAACTTATCACAAGCAAATACAATTGCTAAAATCTCTTTTTTAGTAGTAGCATAATTTCTTTGAGCATTGTCTAGAGTCTTACTAGCATAATGAATAACATTTAATTTCTTATCAACTCTTTCTTGAACAGCACCTACAGCATAATCACTAGCATCACACATAATTTCAAAGGGTAGGTTCCAATCAGGTGGCTGAACAATAGGTGCAGAGACTAATGCTTTCGTAAGTATCTCAAATGCTTCTACACAATCATCATCAAAGACAAATGGTATATCTTTTTGCAATAAATTAGTCAGAGGCCGAGAAATTTTTGAGAAGTCCTTAATGAACCTCCTGTAAAATCCGCCATGACCAAGGAAATCTTATACCTTTGATGTCCTTGGGACATGGCATATTTTCAATCGCATCAACCTTGGCTTTATCAACTTCAATACCTCTTTCAGAAACTTTGTGCCCCAATATAATACCTTCATTAACCATAAAGTGGCACTTTTCCCAATTCAAGACAAGATTAGTTTCTTCACATCTCTGCAAAACTCGATCAAGATTGCTCAAGCAATCATCAAAAGAGGAACCATAGACGGAAAAGTCGTCCATGAAAACCTCACAAATCTTTTCACAAAAGTCAGAGAATATAGCCATCATGCATCTTTGAAAGGTAGCAGGTGCATTACATAGACCAAAAGGCATACGTCTATAAGCAAAAGTACCAAAAGGGCATGTAAAAGTAGTATTTGATTGATCTCTAGCCGACACAGGTATTTGAGAGAAACCAGAATAACCATCTAGAAAGCAATAATGTGTATGTTTGCATAATCTTTCTAGCATTTGATCAATAATAGGTAAGGGGTAATGATCTTTCTTAGTAGCTTTATTTAATTTGTGGAAATCAATTACCATCCTATAACCTGTGATAATTCTTTGTGGAATCAATTCATCTTTATCATTAGGAACAACAGTAATACCTCCCTTCTTAGGGACACAGTGGACAGGACTTACCCACTCACTATCAGCAACGGGATAGATTATACCTGCCTCCAGAAACTTTAGTATTTCTTTTCTTACCACTTCTTTCATTTTAGGATTCAGACGTCGTTGAGGATCACGAACTGGTTTGGCATCTGCTTCCAAATTTATTTTATGTTGACATAGAGTGGGACTAATGCCCTTAAGATCATCAAGAGTATATCCAATAGCAGCACGATGCTTCTTCAGAGTTTTCAATAATCTTTCTTCTTCATGCTCTGAAAGGTTAGCACTAATAATAACATGATATATCTTCTTTTCATCAAGATAAGCATATTTAAGATTATCAGGCAAAGGTTTAAGCTCAAACATGGGATCACCCTTGGGTGGAGGAGGATCCCCTAAGATTTCAACATGCAAGTTGTGATGCAGAATAGGTTCCTGTTTAAAGAATAATTCATCTATTTCCCTTCTTTCATTCATGAACATATCATTTTCATGGTCTAGCAAATAGTGTTCTAAAGGATCACTAGGAGGTACGGCAATAGAAGCAAGACCAATAATTTCATCCTTACTAGGTAATTCTTCCTCACGATGTTGTTTACTAAATTTAGAGAAATTAAACTCATGAACCATATCATCCAAGCCAACAATAACAACATTCTTTGTGCAATCTATGGTAGCATTGATAGTATTTAAGAAGGGTCTACCAAATATAATATGACAAAAGCTATCTTGTGGAGAAGTAAGAACAAGAAAATCAGCAGGATATTTAGTTTTCCCACACAAGACTTCAACATCTCTAACAATTCCAATTGGTGAAATAGTATCTCTATTGGCAAGTTTAATTGTGACATCAATACCTTCTAATTCAGCAGGTGCAATTTCATTCTTAATTTCTTCGTATAAAGTATGTGGTATAACACTAGCACTAGCACCCATATCACATAAGACATGATAACAATGATCTCCTATTTTAACAGAAATAATAGGCATGCCTACCACAGGTCTATGTTTATCTTTATCACAAGGTTTAGCAATTCTAGCAGTTTCACATTCGAACTGAATAACATGCCCATCAATATTATCAGACAAGAGGTCTTTAACAATAGCAATATTAGGTTCCACTTTAACTTGCTCAGGAGGTGTATAAGTTCTAATATTGCTTTTATGGACAACAGTTGAAGCTTTAGCATGATCCTTTATTCTAACAGGGAAAGGTGGTTTCTCAATATAAGAAGTAGGAACAATAGGATCATTATAAGTGACCGTCTTTTCTTCAACTTTAATAGGTGCAGCTACTTTTACTTCTATGGGAGGATGATATTTAAACCACTTCTCCTTAGGGAGATCAACATAAGTAGCAAAAGATTCACAGGAAGAAGCTACTATCTCAGAGTCAAGTCCATATTTAGTGCTGAACTTACGGAAAATATCGATGTCCATAAAAGATTTAACACAATCAAACTAAGGTGTCATGCCTGACTCCTTACCTTGGTCGAGGTCCCAATATTTAGAGTTGCATTTAATTCTATCCAATAAATTCCATCTGAATTCAGTAGTCTTCATCATAAAAGAGCCAGCACAAGAAGTATCGAGCATGGTGCAATTGTTATCAGAAAGCCGAGCATATAAATTTTGAATAATCATTTCTCTTGAGAGATCATGATTGGGGCATGAATACAACATTGATTTAAGCCTCCCCCAAGCTTGAGCGATGCTTTCTCCTTCGTGAGGCCAGAAATTATATAGATAATTGTGATCACGATGAACAAGATACATAGGGTAATACTTTTGATGAAATTCCAGCTTCAATCTTTTATAGTCCCATGATCTCATATCATCACATAGCCTATACCATATCAATGCGTCTCCCTTCAAAGATAAAGGGAAGACCTTCTTCTTAGCAACATCATCGGGTATACCTGCAAGCTTAAATAATCCACAAACTTCATCCACATATATTAAGTGCTCATCAGGATGCTTTGTTCCATCTCCTGTAAAAGGGTTATCTAGCAGTTTTACCATCATACCCGAAGGAAATTCAAAAGGAGTTTCACTTTAAATAGGTTCGGTAGGTTGAGCAGCAACTCTTTGCTCTACTGGACGGGGTGAAGATACCCCAAACAAGCCCCTCAGAGAATTACTTTCCATAGTAACAAGTGACAGTAAATTTTAGCACACTATATAAATTTTTCCTTACCAAATTCCACATACCAAAGGCGCTACACTCCCCGGCAATGGCGCCAGAAAAGAGTCTTGATGACCCACAAGTATAGGGGATCTATGGTAGTCCTTTCGATAAGTAAGAGTGTCGAACCCAATGAGGAGCAGAAGGAAATGATAAGCGGTTTTCAGCAAGGTATTCTCTGCAAGTACTGAAATAAGTGGTAACAGATAGTTTTGTGACGGGATAAATTGTAACGAGCAACAAGTAACAAAAGTAAATAAAGTGCAGCAAGGTGGCCCAATCCTTTTGTAGCAAAGGACAAGACGGAACAAACTCTTATAGTAGGAAAAGCGCTCCCGAGGACACATGGGAATATCGTCAAGCTAGTTTTCATCATGTTCACATGATTCGCGTTTGATACCTTGATAATTGGATATGTGGGTGAACCGGTGCGTGCGTGATGTTCTTACTTGAACAAGCATCCCACTTATGATTAACCTCTATTGCAAGCATCCGCAACTACAACAAAAGTATTAAGGTAAACCTAACCATAGAATGAAACATGTGGATCCAAATCAGCTCCTTACGAAGCAACGCATAAACTAGGGTTTAAGCTTCTGTCACTCTAGGAACCCATCATCTACTTATTACTTCCCAATGCCTTCCTCTAGGCCCAAATAATGGTGAAGTGTTATGTAGTCGACGTTCACAAAACACCACTAGAGGCTAGACAACATACATCTTATCAAAATATGAAACGAATACCAAATTCACATGACTACTAATAGCAAGACTTCTCCCTTGTCCTCAGGAACGAACGTAATTACTCACAAAGCATATTCATGTTCATAATCAGAGGGGTAATAATATGCATATAGGATCTGAACATATGATCTTCCACCAAATAAACCAACTAGCATCAACTACAAGGAGTAATCAACACTACTAGAAACCTACTAGCACCAATCCCGGACTTTGAGACAAGAATTGGATACAAGAGATGAACTAGGGTTTGGAGATGAGATGGTGCTGGTGAAGATGTTGATGGATATTGCCCTCTCCCGATGAGAGGAGCGTTGGTGATGACGATGGTGATGATTTCCCCCTCCCTGAGGGTAGTTTCCCTGGAAGAACAGCTCTACCGGAGCTCTAGATTGGATCCGCCAAGGTTCCGCCTCGTGGCGGCGGAGTCTCGTCCCGAAAAGTTCCTTCTTATTTTTTTTCTCATCGAAAGACCTCATATAGGAGAAGATGGACGTCAGAGAGCCACCAGGGGGCCCACGAGGTAGGGGGTGCGCCCTAGGGGGGCGCCCCCCACCCTCGTGAGAAGGGTGTGGGCCACCTGGCCTTCATCTTTGGTGAGCATTTTTCTTTATTTATTTTAAGATGTTCCGTGGAGTTTCCGGACTTTTGGAGTTGCGCATAATAGGTCTCTAATATTTGCTCCTTTTCCAGCCCAGAATTCCAGTTGTCGGCATTCTCCCTCCTTATGTAAACCTTGTAAAATAAGAGAGAATAGCCACAAGTATTGTGATATAAAGTGAAATAACAGTCCATAATGTGATAAATATCGAGATAAAAGCATGATGCAAAATGGACGTATCATGCGCCTACTATAGGTTGACGCGTACGCTTTCCTAAAAAAAGGTTGACGCACACGCAACGCTATGTCAACTTAGTCAACACATCAGAGCAGTGATTGTTGGATGTCCATCCAATGGCCACAGTGCTTCTTCAATCTCTGCTCTTCCTGCTCCAGCCGCTCAAACAAGCGCCGGTGGGACTGCCTGCTCCCTCCTCCCATGGCCACCTATGATGCCGCGTAGGCCTCACCGCCCGACCCTACTCCCATCGCTGGCCTGGCCATCCCTCTACCCACCCACACCTGCTGTTATTTTCCAGTGACGGTAGATGAACTAGTAAAACCTTGTACTCCCTCCTCGTGGGAAACAACTACTGAGTCTTCTCTAGCTCCGTGTTGTTCCCTTCCTAGGCCTCGCCTCGTCCACCGCCATGGTACTCTCGGCGTGGCGTGGTCAACGTGGTCAACGAACAACATCCATCGAAAGAGGATTGTACGTGGAGAGGCTGACAGCTGGGTCCACAGCAGCATGCAAGGAAATGCTTCCTTATTACGCGCAAAATAATGATTCCTCCACCTGACAGCTGGGACCCACCGGAAGGGCCTCTGTATTTCGCGAAAAAACGTTCCCCCCGCTGACAGCTCGGATCCACCAGCTATATCTTCACAAGCAAGGAAGTGCCTCCTTATTATGCACATAAAAATGAATACTGCCTGCTACCTGGGACCCTCCATAGTGGGAGACTAACTTGTGGGCCTACTAACATAGACAGAGGGCTTTGTCAACTTAGTCAATATGAACGATGCTAGCTCCGGTGACCGTATGATGTCCATCCAATGGCCGTAGTGGTTCTTCAACCTCTGGTCTTCATGCTCCAGCCGCCCAAACCAGCGTTGGTCGTGTCGCCTGCTGCTGCCTCCCGTGGTCGGCTCTGCTGCCACGCAGGCCTGACCGCCCCACCCTACTCCAACCTCTAGCAAGGCTATCCCTCTACTCACCCACAACCCCTATTATTCTACAGCGACGACAGCCTCACACTACAGCCGAACCTTGGTGCTCTCGGCGCGGTGTGGTCAATGTGGTCAAGGAACGACTTCCATCCGAAGAGTACTGTATGTGGAGAGGCTGACAGCTGGGTCCACGACCGCAGTAAGGAAAGTGCCTCCTTAATACGCGGAAAATAATGATTCCTCCACCTGACAGTAGGGACCCACCGGACGGGCCACCGTATTTCGTGAAAAAAAATGTTTCCCCCTATTTACTGGGACCCACCAGCTACATCTTCGCACAGAAGGAAGTGCATCCATATTACGGGTAAAAATATGATTCTCCCCCTGACAGCTGGGACCCACCAGCTATATCTTCGCATGCAAGGAAGTGCCTCCTTACGTCCCTGACAGCTGGGACCCACCCGATTGAACTGTACATAGGGTTGTCTGTCTGGCGTGAACGTGTGTGTACATACTAGTCGATCAGTCTATCTACAGGCTGCAGCGATGAACCGTGGCCGAATAAGGAAGGGCACGTGTCATAGTAGAGGCACGGGCGTAGCATGCCACGCAGCCCCGTCTATATCATGTACATGTACATACAACCAGAGTGCAAGAAAGTAAATACGACCACGTACGTACATACAGGCGGGGTCTCGAACGCCTATGTAATGCCCCGAGAGCATTGCGCCAGGTGTCCTCCAGTTATTCGCTGTCGTTGCCATGTCATTCGCTTGCATGTTGCATCTTGTTCATGTCATCCGCATCATGATAACAAGAATTAAAATGTTTAGATTGTTGTTGCAATAAATTACTAAGGCATATGGGGATTTACCGGATTCGTTATTTGTTATATCCGGCCCCATTTAAATTGTTTAGATGCTGTAGTTTTGTTATGCCTCACCTCTTGCCATGTTAATCAACATTTAATATTGTTGAGTACCTAACAAGAGAGAACTAAATAAGTCATGTGGTGTTTTCTTCAATATGCAACTCCGTGGCATATTGAGCTCCACTTAATTTGTAGTGTTGTTTGTTGCATATTGCCATGCCATGCTTCATTAAACCGGACATGCATCGTACTTGGTTGTGCATCATGCCATGATTATGTGGTGGTTGTTTACTATGTTGTGTACTTCTTTCTGGTGTTGCTTCTTCGGGTTGGTTCCGATTATGTCGCGTTTGTGAGGATTCGTTCGACTACGTCCGTTTGTCTTCTTCATGGAGTCGTTCTTCTTCCTTGCGGGATCTCAGGCAAGATGACCATACCCTCGAAATCACTTCTATCTTTGCTTGCTAGTTGCTCGCTATTTTGCTTTGCCTATGCTGCGATACCTACCACTTGCTATATCATGCCTCCCATATTGCCATGTCAAACCTCTAACCCACCTTGTCCTAGCAAACCGTTGTTTGGCTATGTTACCGCTTTTCTCAGCCCCTCTTATAGCATTGTTAGTTGCAGGTGAAGATGGAGTTTGTTCCATATTTGGAACATGGATATGTTGGGATATCACAATATCTCTTATTTAACTAATGCATCTATATAATTGGTAAAGGGTGGAAGGCTCGGCCTTATGCCTGGTGTTTTGTTCCACTCTTGCCGCCCTAGTTTCCGTCATACCGGTGTTATGTTCCTTGATTTTGCGTTCCTTACGCGGTTGGGTTATAATGGGAACCCCTTCATAGTTCGCTTTGAATAAAACTCCTCCAGCAAGGCCCAACCTTGGTTTTACCATTTGCACTAAGAACCTACCACCTTCCCTTGGGTTCTGCAGACTCAAGGGTCATCTTTATTTTAACCCCCCCCCCCCGGGCCAGTGCTTCTCTAAGTGTTGGTCCGAACTGAGTAGACCGCGGGGCCACCTCGGGGAAACATGAGGGTTGGTTTTACTCGTAGGATGTCTCATCCGATGTTGCCCTGAGAACGAGATATGTGCAGCTTCTATCAGGATGTCGGCGCATCGGGCGGCTTTGCTGGTCTTGTTTTACCATTGTCAAAAAGTCTTGTAACCGGGATTCCGAGCCTGATCGGGTCTTCCTGGGAGAAGGAATATCCTTCATTGACCATGATAGCTTGTGATGGGATAAGTTCGGACACCCCTGCAGGGTTTTGAACTTTCAAAAGCCGTGCCCACGGTTAAGGGCAGATGGGAATTTGTTAATGTTCGATTGTAGAAAACCTAAACCTTAACTTAATTAAAATGCATCAACCGCGTGTGTAACCATGATGGTCTCTTTTCGGCAGAGTCCGGGAAGTGAACACGGTGTTGGAGTTATGCTTGAAGGTAAGTAGTCTAGGATCACTTCTTGATCATACATTCTCGACCGTGATTTGCCTTCTCTCCTCGCTCTCTTTTGCGTAAGTTAGCCACCATATATGCCAATGCTTGCTGCAGCTCCACCTCACATACCTTTTACCTACCCATAAGCTTAAATAGTCTTGATCGCGAGGGTGTGAGATTGCTGAGTCCCCGTGACTCATAGATACTTCCAAAACCAGTTTGCAGGTGCCGATGATATCGTGCGGGTGATGCAACCGAGCTCAAGGAGGAGCTCGATCAAGATCTCATTCATTGTGTTGTTTTCTTTCAGTTGATCAGTAGTGGATTGTAAGCCAACTATGTATCTATTTCCCTTATGTATTACATGGGTTGTGTGAAGATTACCTCACTTGCGACATTGCTTTCAATGCGGTTATGCCTCTAAGTCATGCTTCGACACGTGAGATATAGCCGCATCGAGGGCGTTACAAGTTGGTAATCAGAGCCTTCCCCGACTTAGGAGCCCCCTGCTTGATCGAATCGCTGGCGTTGTTTAGTCTAGAAAAATGTTTTGAGTCTTATAGGATTATATATATCGGAGAGTAGGATTCTTTTTACTTCTCAGTCCCTTCGTCGCTCTGGTGAGGCATCCTGACGTAGAGTTTTGACTCTTCTCTTCTCAAATTTCACTAATTTTTTTTAGGATCACGCGGGTATCTTGGAATCGTTCCGATGGTTTTGTGACGAGAACATTGTTCTTGGTGCCTCCTGACATTTAGGGGTTGTGGCAGTGTCCCGGGGAGTTGAGCTCCGAGGTGTTGTCGTCACAATTTTATCGTTGCAGTTCTGGGATACCTGAGTTTCGCCGACATCAAAAATCTCTTTTATGCAGTTGTTGGTGAGATAACCACGACGCCACCCAGTACTAGGGTGGGAGTTAGGGAGTATTGCCATAACTCATATAACAGATGCTTTTCGAAAGTTGAGGTAAACGATTTCCGAAGATTTCTTGGTTATGTGTTGAAGGATGGATACAGCTGGATGTAGGATTTGCTAGCTTTGGGTGAGATATTATGCTTCCCCTGTATCCCCAACACCTGATTGCATAACTAGAAAGTTTCGGGGGTTTATAAGTGGGAATTCTAGTAGATCCTAGGATATCTTTCTGACAGATGTATGATATGAAACTGGGGTTCGACGTCTAGTGGTCCGCCTATCCACGGTTGGTTTTATAGTGGTCTCGTTGTGTCATAAAGAGTCCTTGGCTATGCTGACTCGGGGACGCTTCGTATGTCATGTGCACTGCCTTGTACATGATGGTGATGTACGATCGAGCCCGTGTGGGCCCCACCACGAAAACTTCGGACGAAATCTCTATCATATGTTTGTTCCGACATATTTTGCAAGCCAATCCTTGTTTTGTTTTGAGTTGTGGTATTCAAGTTGCTTCAATGTCAAATGTTGATTCCATGCCTCTTTCCAAGCGGCGTTCTCATACTCATATGTGAATACCAATCCTTCATGATAATCGAGATTGTCATGTCAATCCTTTTCAACCGGTGTGTCTCTCTTCAAGTGGATCCGATCATTTCAACGTCCGCAAGATCAATTATCGGTTCTTCTCAACGATGTTTGTTTCATCCGTCTCCAAGTTGCCTTTGTTTTCCCGACCACCCACCCTTGTTTCTTCAAGGACTTGGATTTCTTAATCAAGCATCATTTTATTCATGTGAAGTCTCTTCTTTCTTTTCAATCAATGTTCTTATCCGGTGTTTCTCATGAAGATACTAATGGAGCTTCAAGTGTATCATTCTTCGTTCTTTTTCTTCTTCGGTGGATTCAATTCAAGCTTTCGGTGTTGATCATATCTTTTTACCCGTTTCAAATGCTTTCCCAGGCTGTTGCACCTCTTAATTGTTCATCTCTCTCTATTCATATCCGAAGTGCTGAAGATATCTCGAAGATTCGTGATTGCACTCTGTATTCATTCAGGCTCTTTCGAGGTTGTTATCTCATTCAAGCCATTTAACTCAACAGGTGCATTCTCTCTTTTAAATCCTTCAACGGTGTATCTTTTGAGTGGGCCCTAACCCACAGGTATTTTCCCAGGATCTTACCTGACTCTTCTTATTTTTCCCGGAGCTTTCTCAAATTCTTTTCCAAGTTTGGTGTAATAATGAATTTTTCATCAGTCAAATGCTTATCTCCAATATCGCTTTCAAATTCTTTTCATCGTTGGTTCAACCTTTCTAATTTCTATTCCGGAGTGCCTCAACAACTCATGGTGGTGTTTCTAGTCATCATTCTCAACATTTGAAGACCGAAGAAGAATTTTTCCTCCAAATTTTATTCGTTCTCTCAAAGATTCGTGGTGCTAGTGTGATGCCATCCTCTCATAATTGGTTTCGACTATGAGAATTCTTTTCACCCATCCGGAGCATTTCATGAGTTGTTTCCATTTCTTTCCTCCGAAGGCCATCTTTTCAAATATTATGCATTCCAGCTTTTAGCTATCATTCTCCAAATCTTACCGGTGCGTCATTCAATTATTCTCTTATCAGTTCGTGATCTATTCGTTCTCATGTATCCAAATTCTCTCAAGTATCTTCTTTCGTTTTCCAATTCTTCCCGGTGTTTCTTCATTTTTTATTCGTTCTTTTTCAATTCTTATGGTGGTTCTTCCTAGATTCTTCTTCCTTCGTTTATCATATCAATGTATTCGTTGTTTTCAATCCTACCGGTGGATCGTTGAAGACCGTCTTAAGTTTGCTCCATATCCCTCTTAATCCTTTCAACAAGAATAAGTATTAGGCTAAATCCGTTGCTTGTCATCAATTTAAATTGGTCAAGGATACGCATAACGTAATTCTTATTCTTGTTTCATCTAAGTGATTAATTCTTTATTCTGGAGGTTCATTGAAAATTCTCGGTTTCATTGGTTTCATCTTTCTTTTCCCGGAGTTCCAAGCGCTCTCAATTTTCTCGTCATGAAGATCCATCAATCATTGCAAGGCTTCACCTTGTGTTTTTTTCAACCTCTCTTTCCTTCCGATTGATCATCCTTTTGGTTACCGGAGTTTTCATGGAGGCGCTACATGATGGTTCATCAAAGATTTAATTCGTTTTCGAAGTGTTCATTGAGATTCTTTTCAAAGGAGCTCAATCATTCTTCATGTTGCAATCCGGAGTGCAATTCTTTCTACCGTATCATTGGAGGTGGTATTATGTCATTCTTGATAATTTGAGTTCATGTTTCATGATTCACATGTTGTTAAGAATGATGTATTTTAAATCCATCAACCTCTTCGTTGGAGTTATCTTGGGTTGTATTTCACCTAAAGCTTTCCCTACGGATTGCTGCTATTTATGGTGCTTATAAATGATCTAAGTTCTTCATTTATCCTCCCGGTAAAATAAGTTTCTCGTCTCCTTGGTGATATCAATCCAATCTATTGTTTTTCGTTAGTGGCAGAATTTCACCTCATAGTTTTGAGATGTTTTCTATAAGACCACTTCAAGCTTACCCTTTTCGTTGTTGCTTTTTCCAACAACTTCGTTATTTCTTTCTTGGAAGGGTGCTTTCCAAGCTCATTTGTGGCAGAAGTTGGCTTTTTCAACTCCATTCTTTTATTACAATGATCTAACTTCTATTCTTCTCTTCTGGAGGCGTTGTGATGTTTCTCTTTTCTCTCATCATCTCGGATGGTGTTCTTTTCGTGCTTACCCACTTAACCGGAGTATTGTGCCCCTTTGCTCAAGCTCTTTCATTTTATCAATCTTGCATCTCTTTTCAACCGGAGTGCTATATGAATTTGTTCTTCCTTGTTACTCTTCCCAACCGAAGTGCTTTCAACTTTGTTCTTCTCCGTCGCATTCTTTCTTTCAATTTTTTTAACCTTTTCCAGGTTCGTGGTTTCACTCATTTGTCCAAGAAGCAACTTAGTTCTTCCCTCCGGTGCCTTTCTAGATCTCAGGGCGAGATCCTCTCAGAGTGGTGGAGTGTTGTAATGCCCCGAGACCATTGCGCCAGGTGCCCTCCAGTTATTCGCTGTCGCTTCCATGTCATTCGCTTGTGTGTTGCATCTT
Organism: Triticum dicoccoides; assembly: GCF_002162155.2. Classification (NCBI taxonomy): domain Eukaryota; kingdom Viridiplantae; phylum Streptophyta; class Magnoliopsida; order Poales; family Poaceae; genus Triticum; species Triticum dicoccoides. The sequence goes on from NC_041382.1 coordinate 253,451,622, forward strand.
GTTCATGTCATCCGCATCATGATAACAAGAATTAAAATGTTTAGATTGTTGTTGCAATAAATTACTAAGGCATATGGGGATTTAACGGATTCGTTATTTGTTATATCTGGCCCCATTTAAATTGTTTAGATGGTGTAGTTTTGTTATGCCTCACCTCTTGCCATGTTAATCAACATTTAATATTGTTGAGTACCTAACGAGAGAGAACTAAATAAGTCATGTGGTGTTTTCTTCAATATGCAACTCCGTGGCATATTGAGCTCCACTTAATTTGTAGTGTTGTTTGTTGCATATTGGCATGCCATGCTTCATTAAACCGGACATGCATCATACTTGGTTGTGCATCATGCCATGATTATGTGGTGGTTGTTTACTATGTTGTGTACTTATTTCTGGTGTTGCTTCTTCGGGTTGGTTCCGATTACGTCGCGTTTGTGAGGATTCGTTCAACTACTTCCGTTTGTCTTCTTCATGGACTCGTTCTTCTTCCTTGCGGGATCTCAGGCAAGATGACCATACCCTCGAAATCACTTCTATCTTTGCTTGCTAGTTGCTCGCTCTTTTGCTTTGCCTATGCTGCGATACCTACCACTTTATTATATCATGCCTCCCATATTGCCATGTCAAACCTCTAACCCACCTTGTCCTAGCAAACCGTTGTTTGGCTTTGTTACCGCTTTGCTCAGCCCCACTTATAGCGTTGTTAGTTGCAGGTGAAGATGGAGTTTGTTCCATGTTTGGAACATGGATATGTTCGGATATCACAATATCTCTTATTTAACTAATGCATCTATATACTTGGTAAAGGGTGGAAGGCTCGGCCTTATGCCTGGTGTTTTCTTCCACTCTTGCCGCCCTAGTTTCTGTCATACCGGTGTTATGTTCCTTGATTTTGTGTTCCTTACGCGGTTGGGTTATAATGGGAACCCCTTCATAGTTTGCTTTGAATAAAACTCCTCCAGCAAGGCCCAACCTTGGTTTTACCATTTGCACTAAGAACCTACCACCTTCCCTTGGGTTCTGTAGACTCAAGGGTCATCTTTATTTTAACCCCCCCGGGCCAGTGCTTCTCTAAGTGTTGGTCCGAACTGAGTAGACTGCGGGGCCACCTCGGGGAAACTTGAGGGTTGGTTTTACTTGTAGGATGTCTCATCCGATGTTGCCCTGAGAACGAGATATATGCAGCTTCTATCAGAATGTCGGCGCAATGGGCGGCTTTGCTGGTCTTGTTTTACCATTGTCGAAAAGTCTTGTAACCGGGATTCCGAGCCTGATCGGGTCTTCCTGGGAGAAGGAATATCCTTCGTTGACCATGAGAGCTTGTGATGGGATAAGTTGGGACACCCCTGTAGGGTTTTGAACTTTCGGAAGTCGTGCCCGCGGTTATGGGTAGATGGGAATTTGTCAATGTCCAGTTGTAGAAAACCTGGACCTTAACTTCATTAAAATGCATCAACCATGTGTGTAACCGTGATGGTCTCTTTTCGGCGGAGTCTGGGAAGTGAACACGGTGTTGGAGTTATGCTTGAACGTAGGTAGTCTAGGATCACTTCTTGTTCATAGATTCTCGACCGTGATTTGCCTTCTCTCCTCGCTCTCTTTTGCGTAAGTTAGCCACCATATATGCCAGTGCTTGCTGCAGCTCCACCTCACATACCTTTTACTTACCCATAAGCTTAAATAGTCTTGATCGTGAGGGTGTGAGATTGCTGATTTCCCGTGACTCACATATACTTCCAAAACCAGTTTGCAGGTGCCAATGATATCGTGCAGGTGACGCAACCGAGCTCAAGGAGGAGCTCGATGAAGATCTCGTTCATTGTGTTATTTAATGTCAGTTGATCAGTAGTGGAGCCCATTTGGGATGATCGGGGATCTGTGTTGTTTTTGGGGTAGTCTTCTTTTATTTCGGTTCTATAGCCGGACCTTGTGTGTATCTGTTTGATGTAATGTTATATTCATGTATTGTGTGACGTGGCGATTGTAAGCCAACTATGTATCTCTTTCCCTTATGTATTACATGGGTTGTGTGAAGATTACCTCACTTGCAACATTGCTTTCAATGCGGTTATGCCTCTAAGTCGTGCTTCGACACGTGGGAGATATAGCCGCATCGAGGGCGTTACAACCTACTCGTGCATACGTTCGGCCAGGGCTCGTGTACATGGAGAGGCAGTAGAGTGTAGAGATGGCGTCCCGTTCATTGGAAACCAACTGGTTGGGTCAGAACGGAGAAACTGCATCATGTTCATCGGGAGGCAACGGAATGTGTGTTGTTCATCGGGAGCCAACTGGCTTGGATGGAACAAACAAAACGAGGCCTGGCGTACTACAGAAAGGAGGAAACGGCCTTGTGTTTGACCGCTGTCGGATCACTGGTTTCGGCAAATCCTCGAGGTTCTAACACTGGGATGCGCGTGAAGGTTTTCTCCCTATTGATCCATGCCCTAGCTATTTAAGATCTCTCAGATGAACCCAACGAACTCACAACACACAAAGACACAAGATTTATACTGGTTCGGGCCACCATTGTGGTGTAATACCCTACTCCAGTGTGGGGGTGGTCGATTGCCTCTTGGGCTAATGAAGAACAGTTACAAGGGGAAGAACAGCCTCCTGAGGTTGAGGTGTTATTGTGTTTGGTGGACTTGTGATGAGGTCGATTCTCACTTGTCTCTCGTCCCTTTATCCTCTCTTTTGTTTTTTCCTCGCCCCTTACTACGGTGGCTAGTTCTACTTATACAGGCCCTGGTCCTCTCGTCAAATATTGAGCGGGAAGGGATCCAACAATGGCCGATTCGAAAGGGGACAGCTAGTACAAGTTATCCTGATGTCCTTGTGGTCTTGGTATCATTGCACCAATATGGAAACCATTGCCTGATGCCTCGGTATTCCACACCTGCACTTGCCCCCTTGGCACCAAAGAGGAAACAAGGACACTGTTCGCGGTGGCGCCCGCCTGGCACCCGCCTGGTCTCGATCGTCATGGCTCACGTCACGAGGACCTTGTGAGGTTTTCCTTGCCTTGATCTCCCCGCCCCTCGCGAGCCTTCCTGGCGAGGCCACTCCTGAGGAGGTCTTGCGTCGTCCGCCTCACGAGGGTCTTGAATGCCTTGTTGATGAAGATGGGTCGTACAGACCTGCCAGCCCAGCCACGCCGTGGGCCGTAGGCAGGCAAGTCTGGGGACCCCCGTTCCCAGGAGGCCGATAGTAGCCCCCGGGCCCAAGGCACGCTCGGGCTTGGCTTCGAGGCAAAGCCAAAGGGTCAAGTGCGGAGTGCCGCGGCACCCAAAGCCTACGGCCTCGGTTGACGTGTGGCGGTTGATTGGACGTGGGCGTCTCCGGTTCTCCATGCTGCCTCGGCAACTGCCTGACTTGACAAGTCCCTACGACATGCAAGGGAAGCCATCATTACATGTGATCGGTGGGCTGCTGGTTGGCCTTCTCCTGCTATAAACTGGGAGGGGGCAGAGCCCCCGTCGCCCATCTCTTCCCATTCTACTCGCTTGTTCTTCCTCCGCTCCACTCCTAGCAGCAGCTTCAATGGCGCCGATCCGTAGGTCCTCTGCTGAAGAGAAGGAAAAGGTTCCCCTCGACGCGCCGGCGCTGCTCCTGCTGAAGAAGAGGTCAATCCACCGCCGCGATGCCGCGGAGATGCCAGTGGTGGCGAGGCCTTGGAATGAGCGGCCTCCTCCTGGGTATCCACTACCCTTGTACGCCCAAGCTGGGGGCTCGGGAGGAAGAAGAGACGGGCATCGGCGCGCGCACTGCGGCCAAGGTCACCGCGCCCCGGCGACGAGTGCCGTCGCTCCTTGAGTCCATGTCGCGGACTCCTCATGCGAGCTCGTGCTGTGGGCGTTGATGCCCCCAAGCTCCTGGATCTGCTTCCCGCGCTTCTTCTCTGACGTGATGCCACCGAGAGGGCCCCTCGAGCTCTGGTTGCAGCATGCTGACTGCGAAGCTCCGGCGACCGGAGCAGACGTTGAAGCGGTCGCCACCGGCGAGATCTTCATGACACATGGCTGGGGCGAGGTCGCACGGGTTTGCCGTGCGGAGGGCGTCCTCACGATAAACTTTGAGTACGACGGTGCCTCCACATGGTTCTTCAAGGTCTTCGACGCCGAGGGTCGCCGCTTGGAGTGCTGCCCCGAAGGAGAGCGCCAGGACGAGGTGCCCCCCGCTAGGGGCTACTCCAGCAATAGCGATTCTTGGGAGTCCAACAGTTCTCCCGAGCTCTACGAGACTCCGAAGACGAGCGACGACAGCTACGTGCCCCGAGCTCTTGCTGCGCCCGGAGCAAGGCTGCAACGTCCGGCCGCCGCCGTCGCTGATCTGGATGGGGTTGGCGCCGGCCTTCCGCGGCACACTATTGATGATGGCGTCGGCCGTAGGGGTGTGTAGATAGGATTCTCCTAGGTTCGTGGCTTTTGTTCCCTACAAGGAACCAAGGAGTACCCCGTGGGGGCGTGTAAAGGGTTTGCAATGTCTTTGTTGATGTTATCCCAATTAAGGAAGCCTTGTTAGCGCAGGTCTTGTTTAGGCTCGGTCATCCCTTTCCAACCTCACGACAGCTTGTTGATCTATGTTGACAGGTCCCCGTCCCCAGGCAAGCTTCAGCCGTCGCTGGTATGCTAGGTCGCGTGCCGTGGTCAAGGCCAGGAGGTGAGCGGCCCGAGGTCCAGTAAGAGCCTCCGAGGCGCGATGCTCAGGGGGTCTCCTTTAGCGCTCAAGCAGCTGTGGTAAGATAAGAAAGGGAGGCAATGTTGCCACAACAGGGCCATGGCGAGCGTGTCCCCTAGATCCCAATGATTAGCTGATCTGATCTCGTGACTTATCTTGGCGGTCCGGGGTCAATTCTTCATGATGCACCAGACCGGTGCGTGATCATCTGCAGCGTGGCTAGGACAGGATCATATGAGTCATCCCCCTTCAATGCTCTCCTTTGTGCTCTACGTCCTCGGGTCCAGGCCCTCGAGCGAGCTCAGCCACCACTGGCATGCCAGGTCACGTGTCGTGGTCAAGGCCAGGGGGTGAGGGCTGGAGAGCCAGTAAGAGCTCCTAAGTCACGATGCTCAGGAGCCCCCCTTTTAACGTGCAAGCGGATTACTTGGAAGAGGTGGGAGCTCGCGGTGCTGCCAGGTGCTATCCTCGTGAGATCCCTACAAGCCAACACAAGGAAGAACACGATCTTCCATTATGGTTGCCAGCCTGCCGCTGGTTGCTCCGCGAGGGGGTGAAGGCACTGAGGGCCTTGTGAGGTGACATGCGCGGGGCGTGCCGCGAGCCAGAGCTCGACCGCTCAGGTTTATCGACGTGGTAGGGATGGACCCATGCACCAGCACCGTGCCTGCGTGCAGAGGCCCCGTGGGAGGCGACAATTGAGCAGGTAGCAATCATAGATAGATCAAACATGAGAGTAGTAGGCTTAAGCAAGTGCATGAGGGATACGTGCCACTGGGTCAGGCCCGAGCGAGTTGGGGATGATGCAGCTCGAGTGGCGCCCCCAACAAGGTAATCTAAAGACATAAGAAAAGGGATACATGCCATAGGGACGGACCCACGCGGACTGGGAATGATGCAGCCCGAGGGGCGCTCCCAGCTGAATGACTTGGAAAGATGTCACCTGGTCATGTTGACGAAGGAGAGTTGAAGCAGCTAAAGGTGTACGGCGAAGGGGTTGCTCCTCACGAGCCTCCGGAGCTCTGAGCCTCGGGAGGCTCTGGGGGCTCAGGTGGTTCCTTGAGGACCGTCTCCATCTCCATCAGGACGGCGTGGTGCCTAGCTTCCTGATCCGCTAGGATGCACCGCAAGTTGTGTTGGTAGGCGGACGATACACTTGGCGGGCCAAAGGGCATGCGAACGTAGCTGTGCGGTGGGCCCTCGCAGCGTCCCACGCGCGAAGGCCAAAAAAGCTCCTGAGAAGAGGCCCTGTTGAGCCGTGGAACGTCGATGCCAACATGCAGCTCGGCTTCCTCGCCTGGATGGGAAGCTGCATCTCGTGAGCGGCGGTCACCGCGCATGGCCCTTGCGTCTTGCAACTCCTGGGTGGTCTTGGTGATGAACTCCTGAACGGCGGGCGACCCTTGCCATGTGCCCTCCTGAGGGAAACATGCCGTGAAGCACGCCTCCAAGTGGTGCCCGAGCGCCTCCCTCGTGATGTGGGCAAAGTCTGAGGCCTTCCAGAAGAAAGCCCCTGAGCCCTACCCAAGAAGGGTGTTGGGCGTGATTTCCAATGCGATGGAGGGAGACGCCCCTGGAGCGGGCGCTGATCCTGACGAGACTCCGGCCGTGGCGTCACCCTCCTGAGGTCTTGCGTGTCACAGCTTCTTCTTCTTCTTGGGGTTGGCCTCAGGAGGGCCCTCACCCTTGCTATCGGGGTCGTCGATTGCTGCAGCTTGGAAGGCACGCTCGAGGGATAACACCGCATCTTTCTCTTCACATGGGACCGTGATGATCCCGCTACTTCCCGGCATCTTGGGGACATTGTAGCTGTGATGGATCACTGCCATGAACTTGGCCAGGGCTGGATATCCGAGGATGGCGTTGTACGGCAGACGGATGTGTGCGACGTCGAAGTCGATGAGCTCGGTGCGGTAGTTCTAGCATTCGCCGAAGGTGACAGGGAGGTGGACCTGCCCTATCGGTGTGGTGGAACCATCAGTGACTCCTGAGAAAGGCTTGGTAGGTTGAAGTTGGTCATACGGCACTTGGGGGCTGTCGAACGTGTCGACAAACAAGACGTTGAGCCCTGTGCCGCCGTCGATGAGGGTAACTTGCACGTTGCTGATGACTGGGGAGCAGAGCATTGGGAGGGTGACAGCGGTAGCTGCGCACTTGAGCTGGTCTGCCGAGATGAACGTAATGGGGCATTGGGACCATCTGAGTGGGCACATGGCTTCGAGCTTGGGGAGGACTACATTCACTTCACGAGCAAACTGCTTGAAGATACGCTGCGAGGTTGGGGCCTGGGCTCCGCCCAAGATGCAGGCGATAGCACGTGGTTCTTGGAAGCCCCCAACCCCCTTGTCCTGATGGTGTTCGTCATTCCTTCTTGGCGGTGGTGGCAGCGGAGGGAGCCCGGCGTTGCCTTGAGGATGATCGTCATGAGGCTGATCCCTCCAGGCGCCCTCGCGAGGCTGATCCTGCCAGCGGTCCTCGCGAGGCCGATCGCGCCACTCGTGGTGCGGGCCACGGTCGTCCCAGCGTCCGGCACCACGTCCTCCTCCTCGGTCGTAGCCCCGGTCACCGCGCTCGTGGCTTCGACTGAAGCGCCCTTCGCGAATGGATCTGAGGTCTTGACAGTCGCTGGTGTTGTGGGTGTTCAGGTTGTGGAAGGCGCAGAACGGACGGCTGCCCTAGGATGACTCTGGTTGGTCTCGGCCATGCTTGGTGTCTGGTTCCGCTGTGAGCATGGCTGCTCCCTTGCGCTTCACGTCCTTGTCCTTGGCCTTCTCCTCTGGGTCCGCGGCAGGAAGCTCGAGGAGGGAGAGGCGCCCCTCCTTACCTCTAGCACACTTGGTCGCGGTGTTGAACAACTCTAGGGTCGTGCATAGCTCTTCATGGATGGCGAGCTAATCCTTCATATTGACATCGCGGACGCCATCAGAGAACGCAGAGATGATGGCTTCGTCTATCTCCTTGGGGATCTTGATCCGTGCACTATTGAAGCGCTGAATGTACTTCTGCAGGGTCTCTCCTGGTTGCTGCTTGATGCGGTGCAGGTCGCCCGCGACCACGGTGCAATCGCTAGTGCCCTGGAAGTTGGCGATGAAGCGGGTGCGCATTTCGTCCCAGGAGGAGATCAAGCCCGGAGGCAGGTTCAGGAGCCAGGAGCGGGCGCCTTCCTTGAGAGCCATGGGAAACCAGTTCGCCATGACCTTCTCATCGCTGTTGGCCGCTTCGATGCTCAGCTCATAGAGTTGCAAGGAATCTTCGGGGTCGGGGGTGCCGTCGTTGCGAGGAGGTAGATCTAGCTTGAACTTGCCCGGTGAGGCGACACTTTGTAGCTCGGGGGTGAAGGTGCGGCAGCCAGCTGTGGTCACCGGGACCCGCCTTGGGGGAGGAGCTTGGTCTTGATGGGGTCCGCGCCCTGCAGCTACAGGTGGCCCATGGGCTTGCCGCAGCAGCAGATACTGGCGCGGCGGTGCGAGGAGCAGTGGAGCATTTTGTTGCGGCCGAGGGACTTCTTGATAGCTTCTCTCTTCACGCGCGGGCGCAGGACGCGGTGGGTCACGTCACGGAGCCGCGCGTCTTGGCACCAGGGCACCGTCTTGGGGCTGAGGTAGTGGAGGCGCTCCGTGAGGCAGAGAGAGGGACGGCGCAGGGGAGCCCCCTGCGACCCGGACAAGCTTAGCCATGCAGTCGAGCCAGTCCTCGTAGAGGTCGTCGACCGGACGGTAGCGCAGGAGCTCGTGCGCCATGAGGAGCGCAGCCCGTGCATCCATCGGAGGGCGACGTGCATGGGAAGAAGAACCGGCTGGGGACAGCTATGGAGTGGCGGTGCGGCCGTCCCACCGCACCGAGGGATGCAGCGAGGATGCTTGCTGCTCATTCCCCGTCGGGCCGGTGGCGGCATTGGCGGTAGGCGACGGGGAACGACGAGGCAGCCAGCCGACGGGAGCCGTCTGAGCAACGTGGGTGGCGAGGGCAGCCGGGCACTCGGCACGAGCGCGGCACGCGTCTGCCATGGAGACGGCGAAGCAACGGAGCGCGGAGTGCCAGAAGGAAGCTTTGGCGCACCCCTACCTGACGCGCCAACTGTCGGATCATGGGTTCCGGCAAACCCTCGAGGTTCGAACACTGGGGTGCGTGCGAAGGTTTTCTCCCTGTCGATCCACGCCCTAGCTCTTTATGATCTCGCAGATGAACTCAACGAACTCACAACACAGAAAGACACAAGATTTATACTAGTTTGGGCCACCGTTGTGGTGTATGGAACACCCTCGATGCGACTATAGCTCCCACGTGTCGAGGCACGACTTAGAGACATAATCGCATTGAAGGCATATGTCGCAAGTTAGGCAATCTTCACAAACATCCCATGTAATATAATAATAAAAGGAGAGATAACATAGTTGGCTTACACTCGCCATGTCAATCAAGTACATAAATAACATTACATCATCCAAACACTCATGGCCCGACTAGGGCGGCAAAATAAAAGATAACCCAACATGCGACACGGTCCCAATCACCCCCAACTGGGCACCACTACTGATCAACGGGAAAGGAAACATAGTAACATTGAGAGTCTTCGTCGAGCTCCCACTTGAGCTCATACGCGTCTCCTGGAGCGGAATCATCAGGCCCTGCATCTGGTGTAATAGTAATCTGTGAGCCACAGGGACTCAGCAATCTCGCACCCTCATGATCAAGAATATTTAAGCTTGTAGGTAAGGCAGGGTAAAAATGTGTGGAGCTGCAGCAAGCGACTAGCAAGTATGGTGGCTAACTTATTCGCAAAAGAGAGCGAGAAGAGGAGGCAAAGAGCGAGCGAGAAGCTAGAGAACAACCTGCGCAAACATTACTCCAACACCGTGTCCACTTCCCGGACTCCGCCGAGAAGAGGCCATCACGGAAACACACTCGGTTGATTCATTTTAATTAATTTAAGGTTCAAGTTATCTACAACCGGACATTAACAAATTCCCATCTGCCCATAACCGTGGGCACGGCTTTCGAAAGTTCAAATCCCTGCAGGGGAGTCCCAACTTAGCCCATGACAAGCTCTCACGGTCAACGAAGGAATATACCTCCTCCCAAGACGTTCCGATCAGACTCGGTATCTCGATTACTCAAGACACTTCGACAGGTTAAAACAAATCCAGCAACACCGCCCGAATGTGCCGACAAATCCCGATAGGAGCTCCACATATCTCTTTCTCAGGGCACACTCAGATGAACACTACGTACAACTAAAACCAACTCTCAAGTTGCCCCGAGGTGGCGTTGCAAGTGGCTCTATTTGGACCAACACTCAGAGGAGCACTGGCCCGGGGGGGTTAAAACAATGATGACCCTTGAGTCTGCAGAATCCAAGGGAAAGAAAAAGGCTAGGTGGCAAATGGTAAAACCAAGGTTGGGCATTGCTGGAAAAGCTTTAATCAAGGCGAACTATCAAGGGGTTCCCATTATAACCCAACCGCGTAAGGAACACAAAATCCGGGAACATAACACCAATATGACGGAAACTAGGGCGGCAAGAGTGGAACAAAACACTAGGCGAGAGGCCGAGCCTTCCACCCTTTACAAAGTATATAGATGCATTAAGATAACATAGCAATATAATGATATCCCAACAAGTAAATAAATGTTCCAACATGGAACGGGCTCCAATCTTCACCTGCAACTAGCAACGCTATAAGAGGGGCTGAGCAAAGCGGTAACATAGCCAATCAACGGTTTTCTAGGACATGGTGGGTTAGAGGTTTAACATGGCAATTTGGGAGGCTTGAAAGCAAATGGTAGGCATCGTAGCATTGGCATAGCAAAAGAGCGAGCAAACTAGCATAGCAAAGATAGTGGTGATTTCGAGGGTATGATCATCTTGCCTGCACAGTTGTCAGAGTTGACTGGATCCTCGAAAGCAAACTCAACGGGCTCCTCGTTAGTGAACTCGTCTCCCGGCTCTACCCAAGCAAAACAAACAAGCAACAAGGATACAATCAACCACGTGCAAGGGTCAAGCAATATGATGCAATGATGATATGCTATGCGGGATGCGATGCGGGATGTAAAATGCAAGATATGAAAGGAAATGCATGAACCTGGCCTCAACTTGGAAATCCAAGTGTGCCACTGAAAAGATGAGATGAAATCGCTTGAAAACGATATAAAGAACGTCGGAATCGGAGTTACGGTTTGGAAATGGCAAGCGATACAAAAATGACACTGGTCTGCGATTTACAGCAAGTAGGCATCTAAATGCAATGAAATGAACATGCTACAGCACCCAAACATGACAAAAAAATACATGGCAGGGATGCACATAAGATTCTTAACAAAAGTGTAGCACTGAGCTACGGCCAATTCATCCATTAACAGGTCAAACAAGCATGGCAAAAATGCATATGGCAAACAGATCTCAGACTTAGTGAAATTAACACTTGTCTGGAATTTCAGATCAGGTAGCCCTCTTCGAAGCAACAAAACTACATGCTACAGGATCTGAAAATGGAAAAGTAAAGCATGGCATAGAGCTACTCAAAGAGCTTAACAAAAGTCCCTTAGTGACCTTGAGCCAAAAGGGATCAGAAAATACAATTGCAAGCACGTGAACATAGCAATAACATAATCAGTTTTCAGACTTAGTGAAAACTGACACATGCTGAAATATAACTCAAGTGCACTCACTACGGTGCAAGTCATGGCAAGAAAAGCATACACCCATCAAGAAGGCACAAAATGCAAGCTAGACATGGCAAGAACAATAGCATAGCATGCACGAATCAACTACAACATCATCGGCAAAATTGCAAACAAGTTGACAATCTACCCAGATTCACAAAGTAGCCAAAGTAGAGCAAGACTGACTCAAGCTAGGCTGCTCCATAATTGCAAACAAAGACATGGATGGATAGAGCACTACAATATTAACAAAACATCCTTACTGATCATCCTCAAAAGAGGCACGGAACACTAGGAAACAACATGAACATATGGCATCATGAGATAAACAGCTCCACGACTTAGTGAAATTGCTAAGTCCCTGAAAACAGAATTACTAAGTGCACCACTTTGCAAGCTTGCATAATACACCTCACACATCACAAAAATACATGGGTTGCACCTCTAGAACGATGACAAAACCCTTAACAAAATACATGTAGAGCATCAGGGCATATCATGCACAAATTAATCATGGCAAAAATGACAAAAACCTAAACGGAGCAGCAGATCTGACAATTAACTCAAGTAGCCTCCTTCTAACAGCGTTTCGGGCATCAAGATTAGCTCAAATGAAAATGATGCAATGGAATGAAATGATGTACTCTCAGAGATGAACATTTTGATATGCTATATGAATGAATCGGAGCTACGGATGCAAAGTTACGGAGCCATGAACAGGGGCATATGGACTGAAAATATCAGGGACTTAGTACATTTTCGACCTCCGATCTAGGGTTTGCACGGATTTCGAAGTTCACTGGAGGGAGCACTGTAGTTGGCCGGAAATGGCGAGGTGGCGGCCGGATCTTGGCGAGGGGAGGAGGAGGCGGCCGGATCTCGCCGGATCGGGGCCGGGCGACGGCGCGCGGCGAGGCGGCGGTGCGGCGCAGCGCGGTG
>NC_041382.1:253464124-253493952 GCF_002162155.2 Triticum dicoccoides
GAGGGAGCCGGGCGGCGGCGGCGGCTTCGGGCCGCGGGGGCCTTCCCTGGGCCTCCCGGGGCGCGCGGTGGGAGGCGGCGGCGAGGCCACGTGGCGGTCCCTCAGTGGCTGCGGGTGGCGGCGGCGCTTGTCCGGCGAGAAACGGACATGTCCGGCGCGCGAGGTGGATTTTTAGGGTTTCGGAGGTAGGAGGAGATCCGAAAATCGGGGGGGCATTTAAATAGGCATAGAGGGAGCTAGGAGAGTCCAAATGAGGTGCGGTTTTCGGCCACGCGATCGTGATCGAACGCTCTAGATGATGGAGCAAAGTTAGGTGGGTTTTGGGCCAAATTGGAGGGGTGTTGGGCTGCAACACACACGAGGCCTTTTCGGTCCCTCGGTTAACCGTTGGAGTATCAAACAAAGTCCAAATGGTACGAAACTTGACATGCGGTCTACCGGTAGTAAACCAAGGCCGCTTGGCAAGTCTCGGTCCAATATGGAAATGTTTAATATGCACACACGAAAGAAAGCTAGAAATGACCACCGGAGGAGAACGAAGCGCCGGAATGCAAAACAGACAACGGGGAAAATGCTCGAATGCAAGAGACGAACACGTATGCAAATGCAATGCACATGATGACATGATAAGAGATGCATGACAACGACAACAACACACGGAGACAAAGAAACCGAACCCGAGGAAATAAATTAACTTAACACCGGAAATGGCAAGAGTTGGAGTACAAATTGGGAAAGTTACATCCGGGGTGTTACAGTGTAATACCCTACTGCAGTGTGGTGGTGGTCGATTGCCTCTTGGCCTAATGAAGAACAGTTACAAGGGGAAGAATAGCCTCCTGAGGTTGAGGTGTTCTTGTGCTTGGTGGACTTGTGATGAGGTCGATCCTCACTTGTCTCTCATCCCTTTGTCCTCTCTTTTCTTTTTTCCTCCCCCCTTACTATGGTGGCTAGTTCTAGTTATACAGGCCCTGGTCCTCTCCCCAAATATTGAGCGGGAAGGGAGCCAACAACGGCCGATTCGAAAGGGGACAACTAGTACAAGTTATCCTGACAAAAGGTGGTCTTCGCCTGCCTAAGGCTCTGGTGGTGACGCCGTCTTGGGCTCCATGGTGACCTCCATCCTGACGTCCTTCTGGTCTTGGTCTCATTGCACCAATATGGAAACCTATGCCTGATGCCTCGGTACTCCGCACCTGCGCTTGCCCCCTTGGTACCTAAGATGAAACAAGGACACTGTGCGCGCTGGCGCCCGCCTGGTCTCGATCATCATAGCTCACATCACGAGGACCTCGCAAGGATTGCCATGCCTTGATCTCTCCGCCCCTCGCAAGCCTGCCTGGCGAGGCCACTCCTGAGGAGGTCTTGCGTCATCCGCTTGGTGAGGCTTGGCCCCTCGTGAGGGTCTTGAATGCCTTGTTGATGAAGATGGGCCGTACAGACCTGCCAGCCCAGCCATGACGTGGGCCGCAGGCAGGCAAGTCTGGGGACCCCCGTTCCCAGGACGCCGACAACCACCTACGGTCGAAACAGGATCCTATTCACCGGGAGGGGTCTGGCGTACCGCAAAACAAAGGAAACGGACTTATCTTCGACCTCCTACTATCGAAACGGGGTCCTATTGATCGGGAGAGGTGTGACATACTGCAAAACGGAGGAAACAGACTTCTCTTCGACCTCCTACGGTCGAAACAGGGGTCCTGTTCATCGGGAGGGGTGTGGCGTACCGCAACACGGGACTCCATGGGCTACTTTTCATCCACCATCTACTACCTCGCTCCACCCTCCACGGGCTACTGTTCATCCACCGTCAACCTCCTCCAGCCTCCACCTGCGACTGTTCATCCACGGCGTCTCCCTCCTACCTCCACCATGTACTGTTCATCCACGGGCTCCTATTCATCTAGCCTCCACCGGCTACTGTTTAGCCACCCCTCCACAGGCTAGTATTCATCTAGCCCTCCAACGGCTACTATTCAACCAGCCCTCCACAGGGGTCCTGTTCATCCACCCCAACCACCTCAATCGGGGTCCTGTTCATCTAGCGGCAACAGCTTCTAGCTAATACCATGGGGTCCTGTTCATCCAACCACCACCAGGAACTGCTCCAACCCCCAACAACGCTCACTATTCATAAAGAGGTAGCAGGTTCGATCAGCTTCAGTTAGCAGCAGTAGCGAAGGAATCGCTCGATCTGGTTTAGTTAATAGCAAGTTCGATCGATCGCTCGAGTTCAGTAACGCGTAGCCTGCAGTGCAATCGCTCGGGTTTAGTAGGCGAAGGCCTCGCTCTGTCCAGTTAGATCACAATGCCTCGCACCCACACGCGTACGTGTACGAGAGAAACGCGCAATCCCTCTATGGATTTCTCGGCCCCGACGACCCACCGTAACCAGAAACTCCCTGATATTTTCCTCGCCCTTGCTTCTACCACGATTGTTTCCGTCATCAATGGCCCAAAGAATGTCATGCAACTGTGTCTCCGGCCCGCCCAAGATGAAAAGCCCATTTTCTGTCATGATTTTTTGTCAAAGAAGTAGGAGCCCACCACATCTACGATGATACCGGGTTTTGTCACAATTATTGTCATAGAAGTGTCATAAGCATGACAGGAAAAAAATTCGTTCGGCCCAAAATTTCACGGATCTGTCTATTTTTCTAGTGGTAGCAAGTACACCTAATTTTTTTTGGTATTTCGTGTTCCATATCCATAATTAAAGATAGAGAACAACTTAGAACAACAAATAAAATCTACTTAGTGATAAAGCAAACAAGCGCATATGAGAATATTCACCCCACGCTATTCCTCCCCAGCAATGATGCCAGAAAAAGGTCTTGATAACCCACAAGTATAGGGGATCAATTGTAGCCTTTCACGATAAGTAAGAGTGTCAAACCTAATGAAGAGCTAAAGGTAGAACAAATATTCCCTCAATTTCTATCGACCACAGATAGAACTATACGCATGCTTAACATTCGCTTTACCTAGAATAAGTATGAAACTAGAAGTACTTTGTAGGTGTAAAGGGATAGGTTTGAAAGCTAATGAAGAACATGGAAATAAAATATAGGGGGTGTTTAGATGAAGAAACAACTAAGTTCGTTTTAGTAGAGAGCTTTTTGCCACAAGTTATTTGTCCCTAGGCAATCGATAACTAGACAGGTAATCATTATTGCAATTTTATATGACAGATGCATAAGCTAACATACTTTCTCTACTTGGATCACATGCACTTATGATTGGAACTCTAGCAAGCATCCACAACTAATAAAGATCATTAAGGTAAAGCCCAACCATAGCATTATAAGGTATCAAGTCCTCTTTACTCCTGTACGCAAACAAGCTACTTACTCGGGTATGTGCTTCTGTCACTCACGCCACCCACCATAAAGCAAATCATGAACATATTTCAAACCTACAGCTGGGATCCCTCATGCTTGCACAACACGGAGATCACCATAGGACAGAACCAATGATAAAACATACAACTCAAATCAATCACGATCATCAATAAACCCATAGGACAAAATAGGTCTACTCAAACATCATAGGATATCCATACATCATTGGGAAATAATATATAGCGGTGAGCACCATGTTTAAGTAGAGATTACAGTGGGGAGAAGAGGTGTTACACCGCTGCATAGAGGGGGGGAGATTTTGTGATGATGGAGGCAAATTTGTTGGTGTAGATCGTCGTCACAATGATGGCCCCAGTGACGTTCCGGCGCCAACGTGAGAGAGGGGGAGAGAGCCTCCCTCCTTATTATTCCTTGGCCTCCCCCTAGATGGGAGGAGGGTTTCCCCTCTGGTCCTTGGCCTCCATGGCGGTGGAGGGGCGAGAGCCCCACCGAGATTGGATCTCTCTCTCTCTATTTCTCGTTCCTGTTTTCTGGCCTTTCACCATTTCTTAAATTCCTGGAGATCCGTAACTCTGATTGGGCTGAAATTTTAACAAAAATTTTATCCAGATATTGGCTTTCTTGCGGCCGAAGAAGGGCACCAACCGCCTTACATGGTGTCCACAAGCATCCCAGATGTGCCTTGGGTAGGGGGCGCGCCCCTAGGGCTTGTGGGCCCCTTAGGCATTGTCTCACATTGATTTTTTTTCCCCAAAATAAAAAATATTCCAAAATAAATCTCTATAAGTTTTTATCGCGTTTGGACTTCGTTTGGTATGGATATTCTATGAAACAAAAAACATGCAACAAACAGGGACTGACACTAGGCACTGGATCAATATGTTAGTCTCAAAAATAATATAAAAAGTTATCAAAAGTATATGAAAGTTGTAGAATATTGGGATGAAACAATCATAAATTATAGATACGATGGAGACGTATCATAAGGTACCGTGTCCTACAAGGAATCCAAGTTGGACGTGCTTCAACGTCAACTTGACAAGTTCAAGATGATGGATGATGAAGGTGTCACTGAAATGTACTCTAGGCTTGCTCTCACCACAAATGAGATTTCCGGCTTAGGAAGTTAAGAGATGATCGACAAATTCATCATCAAGTTGATCAAAATGATACCAATTACAAAGATCTCACGCCCATGAAAGTCATTGGTAGAATCGTTGCTCATGAGATGTCACTCAAGGATAACGAAGAGTTCCACAACAAGTCAACTCGTCCACACAAAGCTTCAAGTGATGCTCCTATGACATCAAGTTACGAGCTAGTCTCCAATGAAGAATTGATCTTAATTGTGAAAAAAAATCAACAAATTCAATAAGAGTAGAAGCAAAGAGAGAAGCTCCAAGTCAAGGTCCTACAATGAGAAAAGATCTTCTAGTAGTGATTGAGGGAGTCCTGGATTAGGGGGTCCTCGGGTGTCCGAGCTGTGTGGTATGGGCCGGACTGATGGGCCATGAAGATACAAGGAACAAGACCTTCCCCCGTGTCCGGATAGGACTCTCCTATGTGTGGATGGCAAGATTGGTGTCCGGATATGTAATTTCCTTCCTCTGCAAGCCGACTCTGTACAACCCTAGGTCCCTCCGGTGTGTATATAAACCGGGGGTTTAATCCTTAGCGGCTATCAGAATTCACGTAGGCTAGACATATATGGTTTAGCCATTAGAATGTCGAGGTAGATCGACTCGTGTAACCCCTATACCCATCAAATATAGTCAAGCAGGACGTAGGGTTTTACCTCCATTAAGACGGCCCGAACCTAGGTAAACATCATGTTCCCCATGTCCCTAGTTACCTTCGATCCTCAGACGCACAGTTCGGGACCCCCTACCCGATATCGGCCGGTTTTGACACCTACATTGGTGCTTTCATTGAGAGTCCCACTATGTCGTCGGCTGAAGGTTTGATGCCTCGTTCGATCATCAACAACGATGTTGTTTCCGGGGAAACTTTTCTCCCTGGTCAACTTTTCGTGTTTGGCGGCTTCGCTCTGTGGGACAATTCAATTGGTCACATCGAACAGATCAATAGCTATGCACCTGGTCATCAGATCGGGTTCAGAAACCTGAATTACGTCGCGGATATCTGAGGAGACTTGATCCTCGAAGGGTTCACGGCCTCGACCGCTATTCCTCGTGTTCAAGAAGGAAACCCGTCGGATCCATCATCATGCACCGCTCAAGGAACAACTATCATCCCTGCCCTGGCCTTAGATCCAGAGCAGACCACCTCATCCGAAGATGGGAGTTTGAAACCCACCGGACTCTGTCCTACTACGGAGCTCTCTTCCGGAGACCCAGAGGCGACTATATTTTTGACAGGCCTGGAATCAAACAGGACTCTCCCTATCAGGAGAGCCGAACTCACCTCTGGATGCCAACTCCGAACTCTCGAGTTCTGTGTCCAGCAAGCACGACTAGGTAGAGTCTTCCTTGCCCAGCTCCGTAGGTCCTCAGTTCCCCGTCCAGTCTTCGCTCCTAAACGAGGCCTTGGACTTAATGCGATCTCTCGCCATTACGAAAGTATCACCCCCGAACCATGCCCAGCCCGGACTAGGGCTAAGAGCAGGGAATTTTACCTCCCACACACCACCCACTTAATTGGCACTGTCGAGGACTTGACAAACATGCTAGATTATGCCTCTGAAGACATCAACGGTATCCACCTATCACCGAGCGTTGGACGGCCACCTCCATATACGATGATGTCAGCGGTGCCACTCAAATTCGCGTCGTGAAAAGGAAAGAAATACCGGCATCGGAGACAACAACACTTCTGATGATGCCGAAGATCCCGAAGACCCTGCCGAGCCTGCGTCCGAGCAGGATGAATGGGAGGAGGGAGAAGTTAACCCCGACGAGCCTGTCGGGAATGAGGATTCGGAGGATACTAACTATCAACCGGTCTCCGAGGAGGATGTCAGCCTCGGCAACGAAGACTTCATCATGCCGGAGGAAACCTTCGAGCAAGAGCGCTTTAAGTGGTAGCTAATCGCAACTGCGAGGAGCCTAAAAAAGAAACAACAATAGCTTCAAGCCGAACATGATACGCTCAATAACAGATGGACCCAGGTCCTAGCTGCCGAGGAATACGGCCTCGAGCACCCAACAAATAGATATCCAAAGCGTCAGCTACTGCCACATTTCGATGACGAGGCCCTTGAGCCCGTACTGTCAAGATATAATCAAGCTGACAAACCAGACCGACCACCACATGGACGAGACAAAGCGGATGCTTACACCGAACACAAGCCAGCACCACCTCCCCGTCGAGGCAAAGAGGTAGCGGCTCCGGGCTACACCTATGACTTACATCAGGACTTGGACAATAGAGCCAGCCAGACTAGATCAATCTATGGATCAAGGGGGCGTGCTCCAATGCGAGATGACGGCCATCAAGCTTAGCGCGATAAGCATAACCTCACTTGTGCTGAAAACTGAACACGGATGTCATCCGAACTCCGCCGTGATGTTGCCTGATACAGAGGCACCGCACACCCCTTATGCTTTACCGATGAGGTAATGTAGCACCAGTTTCTTGAAGTGTTTAAACCCGTAAACATTGAAGCATACGATGGAACAACATATCCTACGGTATGGATTGAAGATTTTCTTCTCCATATTCACATGGCTCACGGTGACGATCTCCACGCCATTAAATACCCCCCTAAAGTTAAAGGGACCAGCACGGCACTGGCTAAACGGCCTCCCAGAGAACTCTATTGGCAGTTGGGAAGATTTGGAGGATGCATTTCGAGATAAGTTCCAAGGTACTTATGTCCGGCCACCGGACGCCGATGACCTTAGTCACATATTCCAGCAACCCAGAGAGTCAGCCCGCAAACTTTGAACTCAGACCTTAATTAAAAAGAACCAAATTGTCGACTGTCTGGATGCTGAAGCCCTAGCGTCCTTTAAACATAGCATCCACGACAAATGGCTTGCCCGACACCTCGGTCAAGAAAAGACGAAGTCTATGGCAGCTCTTACCACACTCATGACCCGCTTCTGTGTGGGAGAAGACAACTGGTTAGCTCGTACAAGCAATAGTACCAGCGACCCTGGCACCTCCGAAGCCAGGGACGGCAACAGATGGCCACGACATAGAAAACACAAGCGTCAGAACAACAACAATGAAACTGAAGATACAATGGTCAACGCCGGATTCAGTGGCTCTATACCCGGTCAGCGGAAGAAACCATTCAAAGGAAACAGGGACGGCCCATCGAATTTGCACAAAATACTCGACCGGCCTTGCCAGATTCATTGTACCCCCGACAAGCGTCCAAATCATTCCAACAGAAACTGTTGGGTCTTCAAACAGTCCAGTAAGCTAAATACCGAACATAAGGGGAAAGGGCCGCCGAGTGAGGACGATGATGAGCCCCGCCCACCGAACATAAGGGGGTAGAAGAAATTTCCCCCTGAGATAAAAATATTGAATATGATATATGTCACTCATATCCCCAAGAGGGAGCGCAAGTGCGTATTAAGGGGCGTTTACACCGTAGACCCGGTCTCCCCAAAATTCAACCCATGATTTGCTTGTCCGATCACCTTCGATCGTAGAGTCCACCCGACCAGTATCTGTCATGGAGGTTCGACAGCCCTGGTCCTCGATCCAATCATTGATGGATTCCATCTCACTCGAGTCTTTATGGACGGCGGCTGAAGTCTCAACCTAATCTATGACACTGTACGTAAAATGGGTATTGACCCGTCAAGAATCAAGCCTAGTAACACCACCTTTGAAGGAGTGATACCTGGCGTAGAGGCCGGCTGCACGGGTTCACTAAAACTGGTAGTAGTCTTCGGTTCACAAGATAACTTCTGAAGGGAAGACTTGATCTTTGACATTGTCCCCTTCCGCAGTGGTTATCTTGCACTGCTCGGATGCACTGCCTTCGCCCGCTTCAATGCAGTCCTGCATTATGCTTACTTATAGCTCAAGATGCCCGGATCGCGGTGCGTTATCCCAGTCAATGGAAATATGGAGAGCTCCCTGTGTACTAAGGAGCATACCACGGCCCTCGCAGCCAAGGTACAGAGCGGCCTCATCAAGCCGAACACCTCATCGGTCGTCAAGCTCCCAGACACTGTTAAACAAGTCCGGCCTACTCTGCAGAACGACAACTCGGTGAATCTAGAGCTAGACTAGCAGTTCCGCCTCTGTCGATCGCCCCATCTAACTGCGGCATATGTACTGCGTGTGCATAACTATGCACTTAAAATACCCTGGGCAACAACGGAGGCACACTACGGATAGGGTCTATAGTGCGGCTCGACCCTATTTTGACCTCAAGTTCTTCCTTTTTTTCCTCATATGACAGGTTCATTAAAACTACTCACCTTATGGTCATACAAGGGCTCTCTCCCAGGCCCCTTTTATATATAAGTGGTCATCGATTTCTCCTCTCAAAGGATCTTGCACCAAGGCGACAGCAGCGCAGATGTGCGGCAGGGTGTCAAGGGGATCTTCAAGAATACTTTTTTTTTCTTTTTAGACCATGTATACAGCTTCCCCTTGTTTACAAATTCTCGACATGTAAAATAGCCTTGATGTTTAGGCATTATCTGTAATAATATGTTTGGACGTATCAAACAGATTATAATGGAAACAGTTTTTTGGCTGCCAACCCCCATTCGGTGTTGGTCTATTTCATAGTCTATACTTCCTCTTCGCTTTAGATTGCCATATATACTTTGGTACGACTTAAATGTCAGGTCTCTATTCGGCCACGTATATTTTCAAGGTTCTGGACACTTCTAGAGTATGCTTTGTCGTCTCGAATATTGCATTATATGCATCAGCTCCGAATCATGTCTTTGGTCAATACTTGGGTTGCCCGACTCCTGTGATTACCACCTTACGTTCCGCTCGTTCGACTAAGGTAGTAAAGGGAGAACTACTGCGATTGTGTTTCTAGTTCGTCCGGTCAAACACCTCAGTACAGAAAGATGAAAACTGATTGTCATGATATGGCGAGAGCTGGTCGGTGATCCGGCGACTTGCTACAAATCTTTCGGGATTTAATCCATATTATACGAAGGACTGGCCTTCACCCAGTCATGCGATAAAGCCATCCTAGTTCGGAGGGCCGCATACGCACTAGGGGCTAGTCCTTAGCCCCATCGTCAAACTCCTATGGCTAAGTGAAAGTAATAAAGCCGCATAGTCTGATTGCCTGGTTCACTGCACAAACACCTCCTTTATGGACCAAGACGTTGGGTCAAGTGTGAGCGCGCGCTATCCCGAACTCTACCGTAGCATCTACATGGGGGCTGAAGCCGACGACGACAAACTCTCAGAATTAAAAACGGCCGCACATGAGGAAAATAATTTCAGATAAAGGCATAGATATATTACAGGCCTTGGTTCATAACACAAAGTCTGGATAAACACAATACATTCACTCAAACATGATATATTACAGGACATCATCAAAGTACCGCTCCGGCTTGCGATGGTCCTTGCCTTTGGGTGGGCCCTCAGTTGCCACGACGGTGGCCTTCATCTTCGCCCAATGCATCTTCACACAGGCAAAGGCCATCCGTGCACCCTCTATGTATGCCGAGCAATTCAGAGCATCAACTCGGGGTAGTGCATCGGCGAGTAGCCTCACCAGGCCGAAGTAGCTTCTCGGAATGGGTTCGGCTGGCCAAAGCCAGACTATGATGTCCTTCATGGCTAGACCAGACATCGTATGCAGCTCCGATAGTTGCATCATCTGGTTGTTCAACAGCGTCGGGCACTCCGGCGCTAGGAACTATGACCAAAATAACTTCTCTGTCATGTTCCCCTCCTAGGCTCGGAAGAACTACGCGGCATCAGTAGCACTCCTCGGAAGATCCGCAAAGGAGTCTGGAGAACTCCAGATTCGAGTAAGCAAGGCATATCTTTGAACCCCAAATATACTCTGCAAAGGGAAGGGCTTACCAGCTACTATCTGTCCGGCCTGTCGGATCTCTTTACGAGCACCCCGGGACTCAGTCCGTGCCTCCTTAGCCTCATTGAGGGCTTTGGTGAGTTTGGCCACTTGGGCAGTAGTTTTCTCCTCCAAAGCCTCGCATTTGCCGATGGCGTCCTTCAGCTCTTGCTCCACTTCGGCCACCCTCTATCCGTGCTGGTGGTGGATGACCTGTTCGCTCTTGAATTCTACAGCCGCTTTGTCAGCGGCCACTTTGCTTTCCTTCGTCTCCTCCTTAGCTTGGGCAAGAGTGCTCTTGAGGGTCTCAACCTCAGCCACAGTACCTGCAATCATAATCCTAGCAGTTCATGAGCTAAACTCTAAATTTGCATACAACTTCAGATAAATAAAAAACTCTGTTAAACATACCTATGCCTCATCGAACCGTTTGTTAATGCAGTCGATCTCATCATCGGCCAGCTTCAGCCTCCGATTGAGTTCGGAAACTTCAGCGGCCTGGGCTATTACCGCCAACAGGGAAGCCTGTTATAAAAAAAGAACAGTATGTCACCTTCTCCGAATACAATGTGATCCTCTATTCGGCTTTTTTCAAAAGCCGGAAAGAGCAACAGGGGCTACTATCTATATACAGGTGTATTTCCTGCATATGAAAAGAGTCTAAGAGTATTACGCAGCATACCTCGAAGCCTGTCAGCAGGCTAGTCAAGGCTTTGTTCAACCCGCTCTTCGAGGACTGAAAGTTCTCAACCACCACACCCATCAGGGTGCAGTGCTTTTCCACGATGGAAGCACGTCGTAGTGCTTCCACCAGAGTATTCAGTGCCTCCGAATTAGCGGAGGTCGCCGTCGGAGCTGATGCTCCCCCTCCTTCAAAGGGGGCTGCTCGCACGATTCTGGAACCGTATGGGTCTCCGGAATGGTGTCCGGCTATGGGACGGACTGGTCAGGGACCCCGCCGTCTGTCGCTACGGGGATCGCACCCCCCATGTCCTAGGTAGCCGAGGTATTACCCTCGGGCGCCATTTCGGCCGCCTCGCCCACTCCTCCGTGGCCTAGAGAGGTTCTTTGGGACAACACCTCGGTATCATCTGCGGCGATGGACGGAGAGGCTCGCAGAGGCATCTCATTCTCTACCATCTCAGGCGGCAGAGAACTCCCCTTAGATAGTGAAGGGTTGGGGAGGTCGCGGGCAGAGCTGAAATGCACACAATATGATATATTCTATTAAAAACATAGAGGACCGAATACTTGTAATAAATCTTTTGATGCTTACAATTTGGCCAGGCGCTTCGCCCTAGGAAGCCTCTTGGGAATGGGTTCAGTTTCCGAATCTGAACCATCCGAGAGGGTAATCTTCCCCCTCTTGGGAGCCTCCTCCTTCGGGTCTGTGGAGGCTGCCCTCTTTTTCTTCCTCCCCTTAAGAGGGGAGTCGCTTTCCGCCTCCTCCTCCTCCTCCTCCTCGTCCTCGTCTTCCTCGTGGGAAGAGGGGATTTCGGTCTCTCCGGACACTGTGTCTGAAGGACCCTTGTGGAAGATGTCGCCCTTGGCCTCCTTACCCTTCTATTTCTTGGCCATCTTCTCCGGTGCCTGATAGGGCACCGGGACCAGCATCTTCGTCAGCTGGGGTTCACTCGGGTCTTCAGGCAGCGGAGCAGGACACTTGATCCGCTTCGCCTTTGCTGTCTAGCCCTATACAAGGAACGAAAAACTCATCATGCCTAAAAACTTATTGATCAAATGTATATTCGAGAATAGCACACTTATCGGTGTGGCCGGATTCTCGCTGTCGAGACCGATGTCTTCGGTCTCCTTCAACCACGCTTTTTGGGCCTTGAATAGCAGCTTCCAGATATCTTCGTGTGTTCTGTCGAAGAAGTGCTTCAAGGTCCAAGGACCTTCCGGATTGAACTCCCATGTGCGAGAGGGTTGGAGTTGACATGGAATAATCTGGCGGAAGAGCATCACCTGAATCATGTTAGTGAGACTGGTGTTCTTGCTTATCATATTTGTGATGCGCTCTTGCAGCATCAACACTTCAGCTGTCGATCCCCGGTCAAGACCCTTAGCGGTCCATGAGGTGAGCCACATAGGGGGCTCTGATATGAATTCAGGAGTGGCCACCCACTTGGCCTCGCAGGGTTCGGTGATGTAGAACCACTCCGGCTGCCACACCTTGATAGTCTCTACAAAGGCCCCCTTAGGCCAAACGGTGTTGAGGAGCTTTCTCACTATGGCGCCGTCGTAGTCCGCATGCTGCCTATCGACCACCTTTGTGTTCACATTGAAGATCTTGAGCCATAGGCCGAAGTGTGGGGGGATGCGGATTAGCGCCTCACACACGACTATGAACGCCGAGATGTGGAGGAAAGAATTTGGGGCTATATCATGGAAATCTAGCCCATAGTAGAACATGAGGCCGTGGACAAAGGGGTGAAGGGGAAACCCTAGCCCGCGGAGGAAGTGAGGGATAAACTCAAGCCTTTTGCCGTGCTCCGGGGTAGGGATAACTTTCTCCTTGGCAGGGAGGCTGTGTGCGATGTCCGCAAATAGGTATCTCGCCTCCCGAAGCTCCTTGACGTCATTCTCCATGATGGAGGAGGCCTCCCACTTGCCCTTCAAACCGGGTCCGGACATAGCTGGAGAGGTTGGTGGCGGTAGAAAAGATTGAATCTTGGGCGCTGGAGCTTGAGGATGGGAAAATAGGATAAGGAAGAAGGCGCGGGGAGAAAACGAGTATCTTTATCCACTTATATAGGCAATGAATATCAAGTGCCCCCCTCAAGCCTTAAAACTCACCTGTTCCCAAGGGGTCGTGCGAATAGAATGGTTGGATTAGCCAAACCCATATTGATGAGGATCCCGTGATAAGCGGACATGGTCTCTGTTTTGACAGGACGTGTCAATAGAGGTTGTGCCTTCCAGACTGATGGGCTGTGAAGATACAAGGCAGAAGACCTTCCCCTGTGTCTGCATAGGACTCTTCTATGTGTGGATGGCAAGATTGGTGTCTGGATATGTAATTTCCTTCCTGTGCAAGCTGACTCTGTACAACCCTAGGTCCCTCCTGTGTGTATATAAACCGAGGGGGTTTAGTCCTTAGAGGCTATCAGAATTCACGTAGGCTAGACATCTAGAGTTTAGCCATTACGATCTCGAGGTAGATCGAATCTTGTAACCCCTATACTCATCAAATACAATCAAGCATGATGTAGGGTTTTACCTCCATTAAGAGGGCCCGAACTTGGGTAAACATCATGTTCCCCATGTCCCTTATTACCTTCGATCCTTAGATGCACAGTTCGGGACCCCCTACCCGAGACCGGCCAGTTTTGACACCGACAGTGATCGAAATTGCTACAGTTGTGGAAGACCCAAACACTATTCGAATGAGTGTACGGCTCCCCACAAGAAAAGAGAAGACTCACCAAAATGGAGGAGTAGAAGAGATGAATCATCTCCTAGAGGGAGAATGAGTAGAGATGATCATTATGAATGAAGACGCTCTCGAAGAAGAAAGGATTCGAAAAGAAAAGACAAGTCATCAAAGAGCTACACAAGACGAATACATCAAGCTCATGTTGGCAAATGGGTTTCCGGCTCTGACTCCGACAACTACTTCGACAGAAGCTATCACTCCGACTCCGAATATACTCAAGATGAAGGTGTTGCCGACCTTGCACTAGTGTCATCCAACTCCTATGACATATTTGATTCACCAAATGAAGGAGTCAGAAGATTCTTCATGGCTAAAGGCCCCAATGTATCACACCCTGAGTATCTTGATTTCAATAGTGATGAAGATGATTTGCTAGGTGATGATGATTTGGTTATTGATAAAACTAGTGATGTGAGTTATAGTGAACTTGCTAATAAGCATGCTAATCAAGATGAAATGAATGACAATGATAAGAAGGATATTAAGCGTCTAACTAAAGAACTAAACACTCTTAAGTTAGCTCATGAAATAACTCAAGAGGATCATAGAGAGCTCCTAAGAACTCATGAGAAGCTACGCTTCGAGAAGCTAAATTTAGAGCAAAACCATGAGTTCCTAAAAGCAATCAATGATGATCTTCGAAATAAGAGTTCTTCTTACGTTGCCAAATGTCTCCTCTTGTCTATTTACATGCCACAAGTTAAACCTAGAAACAATAGCAAGAAAGATTCTTCTTCTAGAAGTAAAAATAACCATGCTAAATCCCATATTGTTGCTTCTAGTAATTCTCTTGATTACACTAATGATTCTCTTAGCCAAGTTACACTTGAGCAAGAAAATATCTTATTGAAGGGAATTATAGAGAAAGTGTTTACAAGAGTCTTGCTGGGAGTAAGAAATTTGAGGAAATTTTACGCAAGAAAGGAAGACACCGGAAGAATCAAGGTGTTGGTTTTGAACGAAAGTTCAATGCCAATGGAGTTGAATGGGAAGAAGATCAATACCCCAAGTCGAAGTTTGTTCCTCAACAAGAGAAGTCTGACCCCACTTCTTTTGAGGGAACACAAGCTCAAGATGATCTTCCACCACAAGACCACAAGCTAAAAGGCAAAGACAAGCTTCAAGAAGAGATTGAGTCATTTGAAGAAGCTCCTAAAGCCATTGTCAAGTGGGTTCCCAAGACTACGTCAAGCTCCACTTCATCAAGTTCAACTACAACTCCAAGGATTCCCATCAAGTTGATGTGGATCCCAAAGAAGAAGAACTAGAGTGTTCTTGAGGGTGACTCCGCCGACACACTTTACTCATATTCATTTTGGCGAGGACTTGTGCAATCAACTTTCATATCTTGCACTAAGTTCATGGAGTCACAAACCCTTTTGTTAGTTAGACAAGGTACAAGGCAACCTAATGCTTTCATGGACATCATCATATGTGCAATTCACTCTATGTCTATGTATATTCTTGTATGTTCCTTGTGGGACTAACCCATGTAGGTATGGAAAGTGCAAAACTCCAAAGGATTGTTGTGAACCTTTGATGATCTACATCAACTTTGAGCATCCACATCTTCACTATCTACATGAACTCATCATCGACAAAACCCAAGGTTAGTTCATTCCTCTTTGGGGGATATCACATCTAGGGGGAGCTTTGGTCTAAAAATTGAGCTAAAGCAACTCTAATGGTGTGAACACAATAATGCTTTATGTAAAAGTGGCAACCCCACTTGTGCGTAAGCGATGAGTATGACCTATGATAAAATGTTCCCATTTGAATCCTAAGTCAATATAATCATATATAGATGACCTAGTATAGCGCCCCGATACCGATGTGCCAGGTGTCCTCCAGTTATTCGTTGTGTTGCCTTGTCTTTGCTTGCGTGTCATGCATTGAATATCATGTCATCATGTGCATTTCATTTACATACGTGTTCATCTCATGCATCCGAGCATTTTCCCCGTTGTCCGTTTTGCATTCCGGTGCTCCTATCTCCTCCGGTAGTCTTTTCTACCTTCCTTTCGTGTGTGGAGGTTAAACATTTCCGGATTGGACTGAGACTTGCCAAGCGGCCTTGGGTTAGTACCGGTAGACCGCCTGTCAAGTTTTGTACCATTTGGACTTCGTTTGATACTCCAACGGTTAACCGAGGGACTGAAAAGGCCTCGTGTGTGTTGCAGCCCAACGCCCTTCCAATTTGGCCCAAAACCAACCTAAACCCTCCTCCATCATCTCGGTCGTTCGATCACGATCGCGTGGCCGAAAACCGCACCTCATTTGGACTCTCCTAGCTCCCTCTACCTATAAATATGTGCTCCCCTCCCGAAATTCGCGGATGAACCCTAAAAACTCCTCCCCTCGCGCCGCCGGACGCGTCCTCGCCGCGCCGGACATGTCCGCCGTCTGCTGCCACCTCGCTCCATCCAATCCAAGCTCGCCACGTCACTCCGCCGCCATCGCCAGCCTATCGCGTGCCGCCACCTCACCATCTTCTCTCTCCCCGCGTGCCGCGGCCCTGCGGGCCCGAGGCCGGCTCGCCCGGCCCATCTGGTCGCCGCCTCCCGCGCCTGGATGCCCCGCGCCGCCCCGAGGCGCGTGTCGCCGCGCTTCGCCCCCCGCGCCAGCGCCGGCTCGCCGGATTGCCGCCCTGTCGCCATCGCCGGTGGCCAGCTGCTAGAGCCCGTCGTGCGACGCCTCCGACGCCATCGACACCAACCTCGCCGGGCGCGAGCTCGCCGCCGCCATCGCCGGCCTCTCCGGCCTCCTCCTCCCGGCCGGATCCGGCAAGGGCGCCAAGTCCAGCCACTGCGTTCAACCACTCCGGCGAAGATTCAGGCGAACCTCGAACGGCGTGCCCGAAACCCTAGATCTAGTTCTCGGAGTGGTAATTTCTACTAAGTCCCCGAGATTCCCATGTTTCAAATGCCCATGTTCGTCGCATCGTAACTTTGCATCCGTAGCTCCGATTTGAGCATGTAGCATATCAAAGTGTTCGCCTCAGAGAGCACATCATTTCATCTCATTGCATCATTTTCATTTGAGTTCATCTTTATGGCTGAAATGCTATTCGAAGTATGCTATTTGAGATAATTGTCAGATCGGCTGCTCCAATTAGATTTATCATTTTTGCCATGATTATTGTGTGCATGATATGCCCCTGAGCTCTACATGAGTTTTGTTATATGTTTTGCCATCTATCCAGTGGTGCCATACATGTATTTTTGTGATGTGTTTGGTGACTAGAACAAGCTTGCAAAGTAGTGCATTCGTTAATGCTAATTTCAGGGACTTAGCATTTCCACTAAGTCCTTGATCTGTTTATTTCAATATGCCATATGTTCATGTTGTTTCCTAGTGATCCGTGCCTCTTTTGAGGATGATCAGTAAGGATGTTTTGTTAATCTTGTAGTGCTCTATCCATCCATGTCTTTGTTTGCAATTATGGAGCACCCTAGCTTGAGTCAATCGAGCTCTACTTTTGTCATTTCGTGAATCTGGGCAGATTGTCTACTTGTTAGCGATTTTGCCGATGATGTTGTAGTTGATCCGTGCATGCTATGTTATTGTTCTTGCCATGTCTAGCTTGTATTATGTGTATTATTGATGGGTGTATGCTTAGATTGTCATTACATGCTCTGTAGTGAGTGCATCGAGCTCGTCAACATGCCTACTTGATATCTGATTTTGCATGCTCCAGTTTTCACTAAGTCTGTGATCTGATTATGTTTTTGCCATGTTAACATGCTTGCAATTGTATTTTCTGATCCCTTTTGGCTCAAGGTCACTAAAGGACTTTTGTTAAGCTATTTGAGTAGCCCCATGCCATGCTTTATTTTGCCATGTTCAGGTCCTGTAGCATATAGTTTTGTTGCTCCAAAGAGTGCTATCTGATCTGAAATTCCAGACAAGTGTTAATTTCACTAAGTCTGAAATCTGTTTACCAATTGCACTTTTGCCATGCTTGTTTGAACCTGTTAATGGATGAATTGGCCGTAGCTCAGTGTTCATCTTTTGTTAAGCATTATGAATGGATCCCTGTCATGTATTTTGTTGCCATGTTTGAGTGCTGTAGCATGTTCGTCTTGTTGCATTTAGATGGCTACTTGCTATATATCGCAGACCGGTGCCATATTTGAATTGCTTGCCATTTCCAAACCGTAACTCCGATTCCGGTGTTCTTTATATCGTTTTCAAGCGATTTCATCTCACCTTTCTAGTGGCACACTTGGATTTCCAAGTTGAGGCCAGGTTCAATCATTCCTTGCCATATCATGCATATGCATCCCATACCGCATCTCGCATATCATACCATGTTCATATGTGGTTTGTTTACTATGTTATGTGCTTCTTTCCGGTGTTTGCTTCTTCGGGATGGTTCCGGTAACGTCGTGATTGTGAGGACCCGTTCAACTACGTCCGTTTGTCTTCTTCATGGACTCGTTCTTCTTCCTTGCGGGATTTCAGGCAAGATGACCATACCCTCGAAATCACTTCTATCTTTGCTTGCTAGATGCTCGCTCTTTTGCTATGCCTATGCTATGATGCCTACCACTTGCTTATCATGCCTCCTATATTGTTGAACCAAGCCTCTAACCCACCTTATCCTAGTAAACCGTTGTTTGGCTATGTTACCGCTTTGCTCAGCCCCTCTTATAGCGTTGTTAGTTGCAGGTGAAGATTGAAGTTTGTTCCTTGTTGGAACATGGAGATGTTGTTCCTTGTTGGAACATGTTTACTCGTTGGGATATCACAATATATCTTATTTAATTAATGCATCTATATACTTGGTAAAGGGTGGAAGGCTCGGCCTTATGCCTGGTGTTTTGTTCCACTCTTGCCGCCCTAGTTTCCGTCATATCGGTGTTATGTTCCTGGATTTTGCGTTCCTTACGCGGTTGGGTAATAATGGGAACCCCTTGACAGTTTGCCTTGAGTAAAACTCCTCCAGCAATGCCCAACATTGGTTTTACCATTCGCCACCTAGCCTTTTCTTTCCCTTCGGTTCTGCAGACTCAAGGGTCATCATTATTTTAACCCCCCTGGGCCAGTGCTCCTCTGAGTGTTGGTCCACCTGTCAGCTGCCGGTGGCCACCAGGGGCAACTCTGGGCTGGCCTACCCGTACCTAAGACAATTTTAGTGTGCCCTGAGAAAGAGATATGTGCAGCTCCTATCGGGATTTGTCGGCACATTTGGGCGGTGTTGTTGGTTTAGTTTTACCTTGTCGAAATGTCTTGTAACCGGGATTCCGAGTCTGATCGGATTTTCCCGCTAGAAGGAATATCCTTCGTTGACCGTGAGAGCTTGTCATGGGCTAAGTTGGGACCCCCTGTAGGGATTTGAACTTTCGAAAGCCGTGCCCGCGGTTATGGGCATATGGGAATTTGTTAACGTACGGTTGTAGAAAACCTGAAGTTGACCTTAATTAAAATGCATCAACCGCGTGTGTAACCGTGATGGTCTCTTTCCGGCGGAGTCCGGGAAGTGAACACGGTGTTGGAGTTATGCTTGACGTAGGTTGTTCTAGGATCACTTCTTGATCATAGTTTCTCGACCGTGCTTTGCCTTCTCTTCTCGCTCTCATTTGCGTATGTTAGCCACCATAAATGCTAGTCGCTTGCTTCAGCTCCACCTCATACCTTTTACCTTACCCATAAGCTTAAATAGTCTTGATCGCGAGGGTGCGAGATTGCTGAGTCCCCGTGGCTCACCAATACTTCCAAAACCAGCTTGCAGGTGCCGATGAGTCCTTGCGGATGACGCAACCAAGCTCAGGAGGAGCTCGATGAAGATCTTATCCTTTGTGTTGTTTCGTTCTAGTTGATCAGTAGTGGAGCCCAGTTGGGGTCGATCGGGGACCTTGTCGCTTTTGGGGTTCTTCTTTTATTTTGGTTCCGTAGTCGGACCTTGATTGTATCTGGTTGATGTAATGCTTTATTCATGTAATTGTGTGAAGTGGCGATTGTAAGCCAACTATGTATTTCTTTCCCCTATTTTAATACATGGGTTGTTTGCGAAGATTACCTCACTTGCGACATTGCTTTCAATGCGGTTATGCCTCTAAGTCGTGCCTCGACACGTGGGAGATATAGCCGCATCGAGGGCGTTACACCTAGTCATCGCCAATTTCTTGATAGATGTTAGAATTGGTTGTGCATGTTTGACACATAGTTTATTTGCCATTTCATTGTGTGAGCATGTTGGTTTGCATATTCTCTCCATTTGAGGACATCCAT
Source organism: Triticum dicoccoides (assembly GCF_002162155.2). Taxonomy (NCBI): domain Eukaryota; kingdom Viridiplantae; phylum Streptophyta; class Magnoliopsida; order Poales; family Poaceae; genus Triticum; species Triticum dicoccoides. Next base: position 253,484,142 of record NC_041382.1, read on the forward strand.
TTGTTGTTTTGTTTGTCTTGGTTTTTCTTGGCCAATTGGATGTACAAGAATGCCCAAGAACCTTCTCTAGCTATCTATGCTTTCTTGTCTCAAATTTTTTCATGCCATATCAGAAAAATTGAACAAGTATTTTTCTGACCCTCCAGGTGAGGTGCACTCGGAGCCACCAATCCGACAAGGGATGACATCCAAAACCTTCTCTATGCATTTGGTTGAGCTAACTCACTCAAACTCGGTTAGGCCGAAATCATTTACATTGATCTAGGTTTTCATCTTGATGCTACCGATTAGACCAACTCGGCGTCACCAATTTGATGTAACAGCACGCAGTTGCATGTCTCGCTGCCACCGACAGCACATGGGTATATATATGCAGCGCGACCGTACGTTGAAAATTTCTTCAAACATCACGACTCTGCACACCATTGCTGTGGTGTCCCTAGTCTCTAGATCGTTACCCTTGGTGCATCCTCCCTGCAGGACTCTGTCGCCGTCAAGGGAATTTGCCCCACTGTTGCCACCATAGAGAATCTCCACCAAGTAAGGGCGAGATTTGACCCCCTTCATGTTCCTCTCTCCGATTCAATGCATGGATGTTCTTTCATTATTCTTTCCACAAATTACAATGCATATTCCACAATCAAATTCCTTAGATTAGTTTGAAGCAAAGATTTAGGTTTAGGTTTTGCTACTTCTTGAGCTTGCGTTGGTTTTTCCCTTGAAGAGGAAAGGGTGATGCAGCATAGTAGAGTTAACTATTTCCCTCAGTTAAGAACCAAGGTATCAATCCAGTAGGAGAAGAACACGCAAATCACCAATACCTGCACAAACAATCAAACACTTGCACCCAACGCGATAAAGGGGTTGTCAATCCCTTCAAAGTCACTTGCAAAGGTGAGATATGATAGAGATAAATAAAACTAAACAAAAGCTAACTAAATATTTTTGGGTTTTTTGGTTTATAGATCTGAAAATAAAAGATTGCAAGAATAGTATATCAGAAACTAATATGATGGAAAATAGACACGGGGGCCATAGGTTTCACTAGAGGCTTCTCTCTTGATGGCAAATAATATGCTGGGTGAACAAATTACTATCGACCAATTGATAGAAAAGTGCAAAGTTATGACGATATCCAAAGCAATGATTATGTAATATAGGCATCACGTCCGTGTCAAGTAGACCGACTCCTGCCTGCATCTACTACTATTACTCCACACATCGAACGACTCGTGCCTTCATCTAGAGTATTAAGTTCATAAAGAACAGAGTAATGCTTTAAGTAAGATGGCATGATGTAGAGGAATAAACTCAAGCAATATGATGTAAACCCAATATTTTTATCCTCGATGGCAACAATACAATATGCGCCTCTCTACCCCTACTTTTTCGCTAGGTGTCAGGACCCCGATTCCAAGTCACATCGATCTAGCCGGTAACACCTCATATCACTTTGCGGCCTCACGCACGGTATTCCCACGGGTGTCGCCTTACCATGGCCCGGGACCGTTTGCGCCTTTTGGCTCATGTATATGATAATGTCACTAGCATCCATATGATAGAGAACCCGGGCCGACATGGCTAGTCGTGAACCCAAAGCGACACTAACCTATGGGGACAGGCATACATGAATCACATCGAGCATGTCGGTCAGCAGCGTGTGAATTCAGGCTGTAGCACTGGGCTAACAGGACTCCAGGAACCCGGGCTGTAGCGGGCTAGGAAGGACTCCGGATGTCACCGCGTGACATTTCCCCGAAGGGACAGACACAGGAACGAAGTGAAACACATGCCGGCCAGTCAAGTGATCTGAGCAGTAGTGCTGGGCTAGCAGGACTCTGGTGAACCGGGCTGTAGCGGACTACTATGGCTCAAGGAAGCACTGGACTACATTTCCCCATAAGAGAGGCTGCCAAGGATAAACAACTAGATTGTCGGATCCCACACATACCAAGCATTTCAATCATACACACAATATGCTCGATATGTGTAAATACAACATGGCATCAGAACATAACTCTACGACTCAAAGTATTTATTCATTAGGCTCCGAGGAGCGAGATATTACAAAGATGGGTCTTATGACCCAACACACAAAGCATACAAGCAACAAGCACATGCGGAAGCTTAACTTGTCTGAGTACAGACAACTACAAATGAAAAAGGCTGAGAAGCCTGACTATCTACCAGATCCTGCCAAGGGCACAAGATCGTAGCTGAGGTATCAAGCTAAATGTCGAAGTCCACGCGGAACTACTAGTGAGACTGACGTCTCTCTGCAAAACATAAAATAGGCAAACGTGAGTACAAATGTACCCAGCAAGACTTACATCATAACTAGCTACATATGCATCGGTATCAACAAGGGGTGGTGGTGGAGTTTAACTGCAGCAAGCCAGCTTTGACTCAGTGGCTAACCTGAACTACGACTGCAAGCAACTCTTTTGAGGTGGCGCACATGAGTCCACATATTCACCATTTAATACACCACTATGGATCCGCTCCCGTCTCCCTACGAGAAGGCCATCCATAGCACTCACACGTATCTTGCGAGTTTTAGAGTATACACTTTCACTCGTCTATGAACTATGCAAGGGGTCCAAGTTTCCATATCCGAGGAATTCGGCTATTCGAATAGATAATGATAACCCTGTAGGGGTGTACTTCTTCAGACACGCTCCCACCACTTACCACCATATACACGTCATGTATCTCGGCAACCTTCAAGCGGAAGCCTGGCGAGGGTGTCGGCCACGGCCTACCTAAACACTTAAGTCCCTAGTCCAGGTTTATCGCATATTCAGGTTCCATCCGCAGGGAGTCCGGCCGAGGTTTCCACATACGGCCCCGAACGATGTGAACAGGGTTCCCGAGACACCAAACGGGCGCCCGGTACACCGTGCCACGGTGTATCTACCGCAACATAGCCCAACCCTAGGGTCAGCGCTACGCACGGCCGCCAACACATAACCTACAAACACCAGAAACTAGTTGCAACTCCTGGACAGAGTACTAGGGTGATTAAGAAGCCGAGAGGGTCAATTAAGGATCCCAATGAGTGGTACTAGTTGTTCATGGATCACAGACACCGAACTCAGTTCCTGAGGACGGCCGCAATGAGACAACCCACCATGTACACCTACATGGCCTCTCACCGCTACCTTTACCAAATCGTGTTCACACACTTAGCTCACACACAGTAGGACATGTTCATCACTGTTCCAATTCACCCCTGATGAATCAGACCTCACTCAACTCTAAGCAGTAGCAGGCATGACAAACAAGCATGAATGAGTAGGCACATCAGGGCTCAAATAACTCCTACTCATGCTAGTGGGTTTCATCTATTTACTGTGGCAATGACAGGTCATGCAGAGGATAAGGGGTTCAACTACCGCAACAAGAAACAGATGAATCGTTGTTGTCCTAATGCAGTAAAAGAGAGCAGGAGCGAGAGAGTGGGTTTGTATCAGAATGAACAAGGGGGTTGTGCTTGCCTGGCACTTCTGAAGATAGTATACTTCTTCATCGGTGTCATCGAACTCGTCGTCGGAACCACGTCTATCGTGAGGGGACAAATACCGGCAAACAAAGAGGAACACAATCAATGCAATGCAACAATTATGATGCATGATAATGTCATGGCAATATGCTGTTGATTGAGCTAATGCAACTAGCAACCATATTAAATGAAGTTGGTTTGAACCCTAGGTTCAAATTCAAACTCCATAAGTGAGAGTTTAAATTCCATTTATGTGAATTGGCCTAAACAGCAGCCATAAGTTGCTCTAACATGCATGAAAATGCCATAAACAGATTCCTTGAATTTTTCTGATAATTTTTCATATATAATTTATTTCATTTGGAATTACGGTTGAATTTCTATGATTTTTGGAAGTTTTGGACATTTTTTGAATTAAATAAATTATTTCTAATTTATTTAAAATCCAGAAAGCATTACTGCGTCAGCCTGACGTCAGAATGATGTCAGTAGGTCAACAGGGGCTGGTCCGGGTCAAACCTGACGAGTGGGACCCACTGGTCAGTGACTCAGTCCACTAACTGAGTTAGTTAGTGTTAAACTAACCCTAACCAGGCTGTTAGCAGGGCGGGGCCCACATGTCAGTGTCTAGTTTAGTTAACTAAATTAGTTAGCTCTAATTAATCTCGAGTTAACTAATTATGGGCTTGGACCCACATGTCAGAGGCTAATTAAACTAACTAAATAAATTAACACTAACCTGGGTTAATTAGCAGGGCTGGCCCCACGCGTCAGTGACCCAGGGTGGTCAAACCCTGGTCAGACGGGGTCAAACCCCCGGGTCAACTCGCCAGAGTTGACCCGCGGCTCGTCGCCGGCGAAGCTCGAGACGGCGGAGGGCTCGGGATTTGCCCACGGTTGACGGTTTGGCGCGCCGTTTGCGACTACGGTTTGCTGGCACACGCGCGCATCCATTCCAGCAAGCAGCAGTAGCTGGGATGGCCGGAGCTGACGCCGACGAGCTCGGCTGTGGCGGCCGGAGTACGGGGTAGCGCGGGCGCTGGGCTGCAGTGCTCGGGCGAGCCAATGGAGTGGCTAGGCAGCCTCCTGAGGCGCCAGGAGCATGATGCGGTGCAAGGTCACAGCTAGGTCGAGCTCAGGCCGTGGTGGCGACATCGCCGGCGGAGCTGAGCTCTCGGGCTCGATGGGAACTGCGGCTAGAGAGGGAAATAGATCACGGGAAGAGAGGGGTTCGGCGTATTGGCTCACAACGAGTGCAGGGAGCGCGAGAGCGAGGTCGGGGACGCCCGGTAGCTCCCGAATCGACGGCGAGGATCCACGGCGACCGACAAGGGGAACGGCGGTGTTGGCGGCATCCAGGGGCTTCAGGCACCATGTGGCTTGGTGAGGAGGAAGAGGGGAACGAGGCGGAGCTCTCGGACGCGCTAGGGGAGCAAGGGGGTGGCTGTGGCCACACGAGCGCTGGTCGGCGGCGACGGTTTCGCTCGGTTGAGCTAGAGGGAGAGAGCCAGGAGAGGGGAGAGAGAGCGGCGAGTGAGGGAGAGGGGACAGGGGCTTCGGGCCATCTCCGTGGCGTCGCTAGAAGGGGTCGGGGAAGCAGGAGGTGGCCAGAGCAGGGTGGAGGTGGCGCGCGCGTGGCGAGCACACGCCCTCGTCCTTCTGGTGAGAGGAGGGAGATGACTGGCATCGACCAGCTGGGCTGGGCCGTGCTGGGCCAGGCCAGGTGAGCGCCAGGTACAGTGCCCTCTCTTTCTTTCTGTTTTTGTTTTCTATTCTTGTTATTTTGTTTTGATTTAGTTCAAAGACCAAACCATTTTCAAAATTCATGAAAATAATTGTGTGAACTAAATGGACTTCTCCAAAGCTACACATCAATTTTCAGAATTATTGAACATATATTTATTATATAATAAATATAGATCCAATTCAAATAGTTATTGAATTAATTTCAAATGCCCAAAATAAATATTTCTGAAACTCCAAACATATTGGTTTGAATTTTACCTCTTGCGAATATTTTTACAGAATAACAGGAACATTTCCTTGGACTCATTTGAAAGATTTTTAATGTTGATTATTTCTGAAGTGATTTCTGAGGGTTTCAACAAACCTCAATTCAACTTTCAGAAATTTTAGACATGATGCATGAGTGCAGATGCAACTATTTCACTCAGGTACTCTAGGGCTGTGACAACTCACCCCTACTAAACAAGAATCTCGTCCCGAGATTCAACCTAGGGTAAGGTGAAGGGGGAAACACAAGCTAACGTAATCTTCACGATCCAGGTTGCACCTCATAAGGTTGTTGATTTGATCACCATCATTATCTCGATGTCTTGCTCTGAGAACTCCAACCAACATGACAACGAGAGGGAAGGGAAAACTCTAGAAGGATCGATCTTCTCGAAGATTGAACAATTCAGGATCAACTCATGGAGTGAGACGTTGAAACATCTCTGGAGCTGAGAGGCAAAACTTGCATCAGGAGCGATAGAAGAAACAATTTGACGAGGGTTTCAAAGTAGCGAGGGAAATTGCCATGATTCCAAAACGGGGCACCTCGGGGAAGGTGACTCGAAGAACTATTCCCTTAAGTGGCAAAAAGAATTACTTTTGATCCATAAATCATTGAAACTCTTCATACCAGCTTAAGGCAATTTACAATTGATCATTTGAAATAGCTCGAAGAAATGGCATACCCTGACTAGAATAGATGATGTGGACTACCTTGTTGAAGACAACGCAAGGGATGATTTTGCTTACGCGTGCTCTCAAGAACTTGAGCATTTCCATATTCATCAAGGTTCTACCAACATCCGTGGCAAGGATCCTGGCAACACGACATACTACCATGATGACTAGTGATGGACGATGCGGATACAAAGGAAGATAACACCTTCTCAGATCTTCCCTTAGCGAGGCTAAGGGAACAGAATCTGGACGATCGACCGAGAGACATTTAGCACTCCGCTTCTAATGTTCTCCTTGATGTGCTAGCATAATCCATTCATAGATATGGTTTGATATCTAGAACATCAAGTAAAAGGTCGGACTTCGGAAGCTCAAGAATCCATAAGGAATAACTACGGAGGCAGATCCTGCGAGATCCTTATGGGGAAGTGACCAACTTCTTCAACCAGGATACTACAATAATAGGCCTTCCGGCTAGGTGTGTTGGCCACGACATCCATGTTACCGATTACAGAGAGACCAACATTATAGTTCTTGGAGTATGTTCCAACCATCATATCTGCCTGAGATTCAGATCTGGTTGGTGTCAGGATATTCCAGACTCATCGAGTCTAGAAAGGAAAATGAAGGTTTGCAACACAAATCGATGAGATGACATTGCGAGATTCTCAGGAAATGGACTATGGTAGTAAGCTCCAAAACATGAGCTGGTTCTGCTAAACACATGTGAACATGATGTCCCAGACAAGCATGAACACATGGTAGTGTTATAATAAAACACTACTGAGTTTAGGTGGGGAACCATTATCGAGGATAACAAAGTCCTAACATAAGTCATGATTCTTAAGAAGGAACTTATTCTCCTTGAACAAATCAATCAGTGGCTTGGTGTGCTAGGGATACGTATAGAATGAAGATGATCAGTCTATCAGACCATAGAATACTTCGCACGTACATGACTGACTTGGGACGATTCCAAAGGAAGCAAAAACAATCTTTCTCGAATTCACGGTGGCAACTTGCACCTAATGCACATGAACTTTGAGAAAGTTACTTCTTACACCAAACATGTATTTCATGAACGGGACATGAAGATAATGCTTACAAAAGTTTCCAACACTAACTTAGATGTTCAGCATGAATCATGGGGGAGACAATATGCTGCTGATGGGCTCAACAGCAACTCATCAAAATTTCCATATCACTGGACTTCCACCATCATGTGAACACGGTGGTAGCATTGGTCAGACCAAAGGATGTAATGGTGTATGCTCGAGGGATCAACCACTAATAAAACAACATTACGAACATCGTTGGTTCTGATTTGACTTGACGATAGCCCATACTGAAGTCAATGTTTTGACAAGGCAATAGATCCAACAACTGTTCACAAGGACCAATTGATGGAGATATCATCTTTCTTCAACACACACACAGAAGATATCCCTTAACATGAACTAAGTCAGACAAGCTTTTATCTTCCAATTCTCCAAGTTGTTGTCTAGCTCAACCAACTAACTCAGGGATATCCAACACAGATTCTTGGAGAAGGGGTGATTTATAAAAAACCCAACTTGGTCACGAACTCAACTTAGCGGTCAGGTGACAACCAGGTAATACTTCCGAGAAGATCTTCGGAAAATCACGAACCACCGATATGTTACTAAGCTCGAGAACAATCTTGCTTTTCAGAGCAGGACGATATAATCAAAAGAGCAAGGGTTTGGCAAAATCCTAACCCGCTGATCGAAGAGTGCACCAGGAAATAAGGACTAGGTAGCACGATCAACCTTAGGGTGATGATTCAATAATCCGCACACTAAGAATGATATTAATGTCCATTAACTACCAAGCGAAGGTGTAGCGACCAGACCTCAAACAGTCTGATCTCTGTGCTCCGGTGTCATCCCTGGATCAGTAATGCTGACACCACACAGTACTCGGAGGATTTATAGCAGAGTAGCAATCACACACTTATTACATCGAGTGTCTCAAAAGAGAACTATTACAATAAATATGGCTTAAGGCCATCTAATAACGATAACAGCGGAAGGCTTGGAAGATAAGTGAGTCCATCAACTCCAACGGCTTCACTGAGTATAGAACCAAGACCTAAAAACTCCTTAATCTTCGTCTGAAAAGTCTGCAACATTAACGTTGCAGCTCGAAAACGGGTCAGCACATGGAATATGCTGGCAAGGTAACACATAGAGAGTAATGGAATGCAACAGCTATACTATATGCATATTTGGCTGGTGGAAAGCTCTATGGTTACAGTTTTTGCGTAAAGCCAATTTTTCCCTACTTTAAAGGAATAAATTTAATTACTATCATGGTGGTTGTTAAACATTGAGAATGGTTGACAGCATTCTCAATCCCAATTAAAGTAACATCATTAAACCCAACAAAATTAACTTTAGAGTAACATGTTGAGATTCACATGAAAATCCAGGTACTAGATACTCAAGATGTCCATAACCGGGGACACAGGTAACCATGATTAGTTTGTTACACTCTGCAGAGGTTTGCGCACTTTTCCCCACAAGACTCGATCGCCTCCGTTTGTTTTCTCGCACTATAGGGTGTTTGAGAAGACGGATGACCGAGACATAGTCTTTCAGAAGCGCTAGCACCTTACGATCGGGTAGACCGTACCACCTACATCCCCTACATCTGCTAGTCTACCACTGTAAGAGTTCGCACAACTTAGTTAACTATGCCAGAGCCCATAATGGCTTGTGGCTGCACACGGAAGTTTCTAGTATGAATAATCTCATGATCCCTTTGGGCCTGGGTGGCGGTCAAAAAGAAAAATAGGCAAGTCCTGGAAACCCCAGGTGCCTCAATCCACCCAGATGTGTGTTAGGTTGCCACCTTAGATAAACTATTAATTAACAATCTCACATCTGTCATGGATATCACTCACCCAATCCACGTCTACTAGCATAGCATGGCATAATAAGCAAACGTAGAAGTAACTCCCAAAGGTTTGACAATAAACAGGTAATAGGTACTACCTCATCTACTTCCCATCCCACAAGTTAATTAGATCCTAATCATGCAACGTGTGAGGATTGATCTAATGCAAGAAAACTGGGTTGTAGAAAAGGTATGATCAAGGTGTTACTTGCCTTGCTGATGATCCGCGAAACCTAGAGATTCAACGTAACAGGCGGTGCACTCCGGGTATTCTATCGCAGACAAACAAACAAGCCTACAATAAGTACTCATCTAATGCACAGGTAAAACTCAAATAGAAGATCTAACCAGAAATTTCAACTTAAGAACCCTGGTTGGCAAAAAGAATCAAATCGAACGAAGCAAAAGAAATCAAACGGCGAAAGAAAACAACTTCATTCTAGTAATCTGGATCTAAGTCAAATTTTCCAGTAGCAAAAACATGTTTAAGTTGATTAATCGGAAAGAGGGCTTCGAGACGAAACTCCAGGCGCTTGAATCGCCTGATTCCGATAAACGAGCGAAAAGTTATACTAAAACGAAAATCGGATCAGAAATCGCGATCAGAAAATAACCGCGAAAAAATCCGACAAAAAAGAAAAACGACGAACAGAATTTTTTATTTAAAACAACATGGAAAACGAGGCGGCGGCGAACCTC
>NC_041382.1:253494401-253508195 GCF_002162155.2 Triticum dicoccoides
GGTGGCGGCGGCGGCGGCGGCGGCGGGCGGCGGCAGCGGCGGTGGTTGGGGCTAGGGTTAGGGCGGCGGGGTGGGCTGGCTCGGCTCGGGCCTCGGGCGCGCCTTATAAAGGCCCCAGCCAGGGAGTCCTGGCCGAGTACGGCCCAAAGTCGGTTCCGCGTTTTTTTTAAATAATTCCGCTCGGAAGAAAATTAAAAAGAAATACTAAACGGACTCCATTAATCATGATATAAATTTTCCCGGGTTTCTAAAATCAAGCCCGATAAAGTGAACATTTATCTGGGCCCAAACTACAACTTTGAAAAACGCGCATTTTTCCTAAATTCAAATAAAAATACCGAAAAACTCCGAAATAAATCTTATTTGATTTTTTTATTAAATCCTCAATATTTCTATATTTTTGGAAAGTCATTTTATTCCCGCTCTCATATTTTTGTTATAGAAATAATTGATGATAAAACAAATAAAATCAAATGATCCTGTTTACGTAATTTGAGAAAACTCAAATATGTAAATAACGAAATCCCCAACTCTCTCTGTGGGTCCTTGAGTTGCTTAGGATTTTCTACGATCAAAACCAAAAGCACAATAAAATATGATATGCATGATGATCTAATGTATAACATTCCAAATTGAAAATTTGGGATGTTACAAACCTACCCCCCTTAAGATGAATCTCACCCTCGAGATTCGGGTTGGCTAGAAAATAGGTGAGGGTGGTCCTTGAGCAAATCTTCCTCTCGCTCCCAGGTGGCTTCATCCTCCGTGTGGTGGCTCCACTGAACTTTGCAAAACTTGATAACCTTGCTGCGAGTAACTCGGCTGGCAAACTCAAGAATCTTGACTGGTTTCTCCTCGTAGGTCAAATTGTTATCCAACTGAATTGCTTCCAATGGCACTGTGTCTCTCAAAGGTATGTCAGCCATCTCCGCGTGACACTTTTTCAACTAAGAAACGTGGAACACATCATGAACTCCAGTCAATCCTTCTGGCAATTCCAACTTGTAGGCCACTTCTCCCATACGCTCCAAAACTCGATATGGTCCTACAAATCGTGGTGCTAACTTCCCCTTAACTCCAAAGCGCTTAATCCCTCGAAGTGGGGATACTCTAAGATCAGCTCTATCTCCGACTTCGTAAACTGTCTCCTTGCGTTTAGAATCTGTGTAGCTCTTCTGCCTGGACTGGGCTACCTTGAGCCTATCATGAATCAACTTCACCTTCTGTTCAGACTCCTTAATCAGATCTGGTCCAAACAACTGGCGGTCCCCAACTTCGTCCCATGACAGCGGTGTCCTGCACCTCCTTCCGTACAAAGCTTCGAAAGGTGCCATCTTCAAACTGGTCTGATAGCTATTGTTGTAAGAAAACTCTGCATATGGGAAATTATCGTCCCAACTAGATCCATAATCTAGCGCACAAGCTCTCAGCATATCCTCCAAAATCTGATTAACTCTCTCGGTCTGTCCATCTGTCTGCGGATGAAAAGCTGTACTAAATTCTAACCTAGTACCCAAAGTCTCATGCAACTGCTTCCAGAACTTTGAGGTAAACTGGGTTCCTCTATCTGATACGATGCTCCTCGGAACTCCATGCAAACATACGATACTGGTCATGTATATCTTTGCCAACTTAGCACTGGTGTAAGTGGTCGTTACTGGGATGAAATGTGCTACCTTCGTCAATCGATCGACTACAACCCAAATCGAGTCATAGCCTGAACGAGTCCTTGGTAATCCCGTGATAAAATCCATGCCTAGCTTATCCCACTTCCACTCGGGTATCGGCAATGGTTGTAACAATCCGGCTGGCTTCTGATGCTCTGCCTTTACTCTCTGACATACATCACAAACTGCTACATACTCCGCAATATCCTTCTTCATTCCGGTCCACCAGAAAATATCCTTCAAATCTAAATACATCTTGGTATTTCCTGGGTGAATCGAATACGGTGAATCATGTGCCTCTTGCAGAATCAACTTTCTGATCTCCGGGTCATTGGGTACATAAACACGGTCTTGAAACCATAGGGTGTCGTGCTCATCCTCACAAAATCCATTAGCTTTTCCTTTGCTCAGTTTCTCCTTTATAGCGGCAATCTCTTTTTCAGTTTTCTGAGCTTCTCTGATTCTATCCATCAAAGTTGACTGAATTTCCAACGCTGCTACATAGCCTCTCGGAACTATTTCCAAACATAGTTCACAAAGATTTTCTGCTAACTCCTTGGGTATTTCTCTCGTCATTAACGTATTGACATGACTCTTGCGGCTTAATGCGTCAGCTACTACATTAGCCTTCCCGGGATGATAATGCAATTTCATATCATAATCTTTGATAAGCTCCAACCATCTCCTTTATCTAAGATTCAACTCCTTCTGTGTGAAAATGTACTTCAAACTCTTGTGATCCGCGTACACCTCACAATGATTTCCAATGAGGAAATGTCTCCATGTCTTCAATGCATGCACTACGGCTGCTAACTCCAAATCATGCGTAGCGTAATTCAATTCGTGAGGCTTCAGTTGTCTTGAAGCATATGAAACAACTCTCCCTTCCTGCATAAGCACTGCTCCAAGTCCTCGACGTGAAGCGTCGCAATACACCTCATAATCCTTGGTTTGATCTGGCAAAATCAACACTGGTGAGGTAACCAATCGTTTCTTCAACTCCTGGAAACTAGCCTCACACTCCTCAGTCCATTTGAACTTAGTATCCTTCTTCAGCAACTCCGTCATAGGCTTTGCAATCTTTGAGAAATTCTCAATAAATCTCCGGTAGTATCCTGCGAGTCCCAGAAAACTCTGGATCTCTCTAACTGTTGTTGGTGCTTTCCACTTGGTCACGGTTTCAACTTTAGCGGGATCTACTGCTATATCTTCTCCAGATATAACGTGTCCGAGGAATCCTACTTCCTTCAACCAAAACTCACATTTGCTGAACTTGGCATATAACTGATGTTCTCTGAGCTTTCCAAGTACCAAACGCAAATGCTCCTTATGCTCCTCTTCATTCTTCGAATAAACTAGGATATCATCAATGAAAACCACGACGAACTTATCCAAAAACTCCATAAACACTTTGTTCATCATGTTCATAAAATAGGCAGGTGCATTAGTCAGTCCGAATGACATAACGGTATACTCATATAGTCCATATCGTGTGGTGAATGCTGTCTTAGGTATATCCTGTTCTCGAATCTTCAACTGGTGGTATCCTGATCGCAAATCGATCTTGGAAAACACTTTAGCTCCTTGCAACCGATCAAACAGATCGTTGATCATTGGTAGTGGGTACTTGTTCTTGATCGTTACTTCGTTCAATCCTCGATAATCAACAACCATTCTTAACGATCCATCCTTCTTATCCACTAGAAGTACTGGCGATCCCCAAGGCGAAGAACTTGGGCGAATATATCCCTTATCCAGTAACTCCTTAATCTGCTTCTTAATTTCCACCAAATCCTTTGCTGGCATCCTATATGGTCTCTTTGATATTGGCCCAGTGCCTGGCAATAACTCAATCAAAAACTCAATGTCTCTATCCGGTGGCATGCCTGGCAACTCTTCGGGAAATACATCAGGAAAATCCTTTACCACTGGTACTTCCTCCTGCACAACTCCTGTTAGGCAATTTACTTGTGTCCTCTTTGGTACATGCCGGGATACATACTTGATCCTTCTCCCTTCTGGTGTGGTAAGCAAAATTCACTTACTAGCACACTCAATATTCCCTTCATACTTTGATAACCAATCCATGCCTAATATCACATCCAATCCTTGAGATTCCAATACTATTAGGTATGAGGGAAAAACATAGTTACCAATCCTTAATGGTAACCGATCACACCATAGACTTGCCACATACTCTGCTCCTGGCGAGGTTACTAACATGGGTGACCTAAGGGCTTGGGTTGGTAGGTTATAATTATCCACAAATCCCCTTGATATGTATGAATGCGATGCACCAGTATCAAAAAGAACAAGTGCAGTAAATGACTTAACCAAAACTTACCTATTACTGCATCGGGCCGAGCTTCAACCGCCTCCACATTAACGTGGTTCACCTGTCCCCTGTTGAAAGGGTTCGGCTTCTTTCCAGAGTTTCCATTGCCGTTTTGGCCTTCAGGACATTCATTTGCATAATGTCCTGGCTTCGAACACTTATAGCAAGTGACATGGCTCAAGTCCTTCTTGGCTGGGGTTGATGGGGTGTTGCGGTTCTGTCCATTGCTTCCTCCATTCCCATTACCATTCTTGGTGCCATTGTGATTGTGCGAGCTACCTACTCCATGGGTATGCTGAAAATGTCCTCCCGGCCTAGGGGTAAAACGTGGCTTCTGCTGAGCTCCTGAATTATATTTTCCTTGTCCATACTTCCTCTTGCGGTTCTCAATTTGCTGCTGCTTCCCTTCAATCATAAGAGCACGGTCTACCAACTCCTGGTAGTTGTTGAAGTTGGCTACCATCAACTGCATACTCAACTCATCATTCAGTCCTTCCAGGAATTTCTCCTGCTTAGCTGCATCCGTAGCAACGTCATCTGGGGCATAATGTGCTAGCTTACTAAACTCCTCCACATACTGGCCAACTGTCCGTCCTCCTTGGCGCAAGTTACGAAACTCACGCTTCTTCATGGCCATTGCTCCTGCTGAAACATGGGCACTACGAAAAGCCTGCTGAAACTGGTCCCATGTGACAGTGTCGACTGGGAAGGTGGCTGTGAAATTCTCGCACCAGGATGCTGCGGGTCCTTCTAACTGATGTGCGGCAAACTTAACCTTCTCCACATCTGTGCATCCTGCTGTGGTCAACTCCCTAGCTATCTTGCGGAGCCAATCATCTGCTAATATTGGCGGTGCTACTGGAAAACACCGGCGGATTTAGCCTAAGAAAACGGGCTAAGTGGTCAACGGGTGGTGGTGGTGGTGGGTTATTGTTATTGTTCCCCTGATTCTGATTCTGAATTAGCAACTGCATCAAAGTGTTCTGCTGCTGGATCAACTGGGTGAGCTCCGGTGGAAAGGCAAATCCGGGGTCACGTCTCGGAGGCATCTAAGGGTTTAGAAAAGATGAGATATAAGAATAGAGGGGGTCTAAAGGGAAAACACTACCCATATGCACATGAGGCAAAAACAAACAATTCACTTCAATCAATCAAACAAGGACATACAATCGATCTAACTATCACAAAAGTGCTCGGACTACTATATTTACATGGTGGACTACTACTACTGATGAGGTGGTCTACTAGAAATATTCTACGATTGTAGACTCCATGATATCTGCTCCTGCTTCATCAACATAGTCATCATCGCTACTATCTGCTTCCGAGTTGGTGCCGTCGATGATGATGTAGTCTTCCGGGCTAATCTCCTTGGGTTCTTCATCTTCATCTACGGGCATAGGGCCTCCCATAAATATTCCAATCTTCTTGATCAGGTCGTCATTCTTCTCCACCAATACTTCAATTTCTTCTTCATAGTCTTCACGTGTAGCTTTGAGTTCTTCCTCCAGTTCCTTGATTCTAGTCTTAGCCTTCTTCAGATCTATCATGTCGGCGCACATCTGATTCTCCTGGCGTCGAATGTGCTGATTTAACTCCTGGATAAAAGCTGCAATTGATCTATTCTTCCTGGTGCTGATCATCTCCCAGTGTTCATCTCGGCGCCCACAAATCTGGTAGATAGTATCCTTGAGATCCTTGTGGTAGACTTCTCCAATGCGTCCCATGGCGATGTGAGCTGCCATACTCTTTCCTAGACTCCAAGTTGGTGCATCAAAAGAAAACTCTATGGGCTCAGTGACTGGCATGAACGTCCTTCCTGGAACTCGAACTTGAATCATCCAACGCTCTTCTTCAGGTAAGGTGGCATTGTAGGTTCCCGTGAAGCTTGGTACTCCTATGTTCAGGTATCTAGTGACTTCCTTCAAGTGGCGTCCAAAGGGTGTATCTTCATCCGGTTGGGTCAACTTGTTCCTTGCATCCGCCATCCTAAAGAGTAGAAAAGATGAGAAGTCAGAAGAGAAGAGAGTGAGTTGTGATCTAGGTCTTTAGCTTAGTGGTCGTGTCCTACAGTCAGCGTGTGCTCTGATACCATCTCTGTAGCGACCAGACCTCAAATAGTCTGATCTCTGTGCTCCGGTGTCATCCCTGGATCAGTAATGCTGACACCACACAGTACTCGGAGGATTTATAGCAGAGTAGCAATCACACACTTATTACATCGAGTGTCTCAAAAGAGAACTATTACAATAAATATGGCTTAAGGCCATCTAATAACGATAACAGCAGAAGGCTTGGAAGATAAGTGAGTCCATCAACTCCAACGGCATCACTGAGTATAGAACCACGACCTAAAAACTCCTTAATCGTCGTCTGAAAAGTCTGCAACATTAACGTTGCAGCCCGAAAAATGGTCAGCACATGGAATATGCTGGCAAGGTAACACATAGAGAGTAATGGAATGCAACAGCTATACTATATCCATATTTGGCTGGTGGAAAGCTCTATGGTTACAGTTTTTGCATAAAGCCAATTTTTCCCTACTTCAAAGGAATAAATTTAATTACTATCATGGTGGTTGTTAAACATTGAGAATGGTTGACAGCATTCTCAATCCCAATTAAAGTAACATCATTAAACCCAACAAAATTAACTTTAGAGTAACATGTTGAGATTCACATGAAAATCCAGGTACTAGATACTCAAGAAGTCCATAACTGGGCACATGGCTAACCATGATTAGTTTGTTACACTCTGCAGAGGTTTGCGCACTTTTCCCCACAAGACTCGATCGCCTCCGTTTGGTTTCTCGCACTATAGGGTGTTTGAGAAGACGGATGACCGAGACATAGTCTTTCAGAAGCGCTAACACCTTACGATCGGGTAGACCGTACCACCTACATCCCCTACATCTGCTAGTCTACGACTGTAAGAGTTCGCACAACTTAGTCAACTATGCCAGAGCCCATAATGGCTTGTGCCTGCACACGGAAGTTTCTAGTATGAATAATCTCATGATCCCTTTGGGCCTGGGTGGCGGTCCAAAAGAAAAACAGGCAAGTCCTGGAAACCCCAGGTGCCTCAATCCACCCAAATGTGTGTTAGGTTGCCACTTTAAATAAACCATTAATTAACAATCTCACATCTGTCATGGATATCACTCACCCAATCCACGTCTACTAGCATAGCATGGCATAATAAGCAAACGTAGAAGTAACTCCCAAAGGTTTGACAATAAACAGGTAATAGGTACTACCTCATCTACTTCCCATCCCACAAATTAATTAGATCCTAATCATGCAACGTGTGAGGATTGATCTAATGCAATAAAACTGGGTTGTAGAAAAGGTATGATCAAAGTGTTACTTGCCTTGCTGATGATCCGCGAAACCTAGAGATTCAACATAACAGGCGGCGCACTCCGGGTATTCTATCGCAGACAAACAAACAAGCCTACAATAAGTACTCATCTAATGCACAGGTAAAACTCAAATAGAAGATCTAACAAGAAAGTTCAACTTAAGAACCCTGGTTGGCAAAAAGAATCGAATCGAACGAAGCAAAAGAAATCAAACGGCGAAAGAAAACAACTTCGTTCTAGTAATCTAGATCTAAGTCAAATTTTACATTAGCAAAAACATGTTTAAGTTGATTAATCGGAAAGAGGGTTTCGAGACGAAACTCCAAGCGCTTGAATCGCCTGATTCCGATAAATGAGCGAAAAGTTATACTAAAACGAAAATTGGATCAGAAATCGCGATCAGAAAATAACCGCGAAAAAATCCGATGAAAAAGAAAAACGACGAACAGAAATTTTTTTTAAACAGCACAGAAAATGAAGCGGCGGCGAACCTCGGGCGGCGCGCAACTCCGGCGGCGGCGGCGGCGGCGGCTGGGGCTAGGGTTAGGGCGGCGGGGTGGGCTGGCTCGGCTCGGGCCTCGGGCGCGCCTTATAAAAGCCCCGGCCAGGGAGTCCTGGCCGAGTACGGCCCAAAGTCGGTTCCGCGTTTTTTTAAATAATTCCGCTCGGAAGAAAAATAAAAAGAAATACTAAACGGACTCCAAAAATCACGAAATAAATTTTCCTGGGTTTCTAAAATCAAGCCCGATAAAAATACCGAAATAAATTTTCCTGGGCCCAAACTACAACTTTGAAAAACGCGCATTTTTCCTAAATTCAAATAAAAATACCGAAAAACTCCGAAATAAATCTTATTTGATTTTTTTATTAAATCCTCAATATTTCTATATTTTGGGAAAGTCATTTTATTCCCGCTCTCATATTTTTGTAATAGAAATAATTGATGATAAAGTAAATAAAATCAAATGATCCTGTTTACATAATTTGAGAAAACTCAAATATGTAAATAACGAAATCCCCAACTCTCTCCGTGGGTCCTTGAGTTGCTTAGGATTTTCTAGGATCAAAACCAAAAGCAAAATAAAATATGATATGCATGATGATCTAATGTATAACATTCCAAATTGAAAATTTGGGATGTTACAGAAGGGTTGCTAGGAGTATTGATTTCACACATCACGACTCACTTGCCGGCATTCCGGTTACAATAACACGGGAACCGAGGAATAAACAATGATGGCAAGAAGTATCACTGCGTCAAGAATTCATAAGAGAAGGTGCAATTCTCATGACTCTCCTGACATAAGGAGGCAACACTCCAAGGTAGAACAGAACAGAAGCTGGATTGGCATTCTGATCTGCGGAATACAACTGCTTTGACCCAATTCCAGAGATGGATGAGGTACTGGAGTTTGTTTCTCCTAGTAATTCCGGAATAGAATGGCTTGATGGACCACAAGAATAATAGGCATCGATGAGCACAAATGCACACATACTCTTGACTATCAATTGATAGAAGATGGTCGGTGATGGGGTCATGTACCTAGGGTAGGGTCACGAACCTGATCTAAGTACCTTACCCAAGGACACCCTTAGAAGAGGTCGCCTTCTAGTCAACCAACAAGGGACTCACTTGACTAACTTGAAGGACTCGACCACGAAGACTCACTCGACCACCAGGAGGTCAAGAGGCACTCCGCACTGCAACGGCCTGTAATTAAGTAGGCTTTATGATAGTAAAGACACTTTATGTGGGGCGTTACCAGTAACACCCCAGACTTAACTCACCTTAAACCCTCTCCTACGTGGGCTGGCTGGGGTCCTGGCGCACTCTATATAAGCCACCCCCCTCCACAGGCAGAAGGGTTCGGCACCTTGTAACTCATATACTCATAATCCACTCGACCGCCTCCGGGCTCCGAGACGTAGGGCTATTACTTCTTCCGAGAAGGGCCTGAACTCGTACATCCCTTGTGTTTACAACCTCTCCATAGCTAGGACCTTGCCTCTCCATACCTACCCCCCACTCTACTGTCAGGCTTAGAACCACGACAGTTGGCGCCCACCGTGCGGCCGGTGTTTTAGCGATTTTGTGGAGAAGTTGCGATTCTTCCGAGTACTTTCATCATGGTGTCTGCTGGAGTTTTGGTCAGGGGTCAAGAGATCCGTCTCGGCACTCTCACCTTCATCGCCGACGACTCCGCGTGGCTCCAGGAGGCTCCACTCGACGTAGATGCGCTCCCCGTCCGCGGTGCGACGCATTTTCGCGCATGTGTCCGCGGCGTTCTGCTGCGGCAACCGTCGACCCGGTATCGGTCGGCTCCTCCATCGTCCACCCTCCCGGTCTCCCGCCAGCGCAAGCGCTCGGGCCGCTCGAGGCTTCAGCGATGGGTGAGGCACGCGGTGGCTCGCCAATCGGCCACCACCCAAGTTGCGGCAATCGAGCCCGACGAATCCCTCTACGGCTTGTTCGATCTGACGACTGTCTCTGTAGAGACTGCATCTGAGTGCGGTAGCTGTGATCCAGCGGCGGAAATCTTGATGGTCGACGGGCCCCGCAGTCCCCCTGGCTTCGCCCGTGATGGTGGAGCAGGTGACGGAGGCGACCCCGCACGAGGCCACGAAGAGTACCAGCCCGAGCCGCTCGACTCTCCGCAAAGAGAGGAACTTCGCCGCAGGAACGTGGATGCCCTGCGTACTCCCATCGCAGGAGAAACCCCCGAGGCTCGTGCCTTGGAGGAGGCACGTCTAGCCAATTTGGCCGAACGCACTCGACTGGAGAATCTTCAGTGGGCACTCGACGAGCGCGCGCGGCAACGAGTTCCCGACACCAGTCGACGTCAACTCTTCCCGCCGACTCAGGTATATCGAACCCCAATCCAGAATTTAGTAGCTGCGACCTGTATAGCAGAGTCCATCCAGCCTTCGCAGTCGGAAGCTGGCAGAGGTTTGCTGCAGATCAGGGATCTGCTCCGGGCAGCAGGAGATCAGAATTCAGCCATGTCTCAGTCGCGCAACAGAATTCACAGTCGATCCGTCACTGCGAATACGGTTCAGTCGGCTCACAGCCCCAGATCACCTCCGCGGCGTGAAGGGCGCGAGAATCGGCGAGATCAATATGGCGACCGACTCGACCGAGATGATAGGCGTCGAGCGCCCAATTCCCCTCCGAGGGGTGGGTCTTACGCTCCTCGGTGGCAAGATGACAGGCGTCAGTACAGTACAGGGCGAAGGGTTCCAGTCGACCCCAGAGAACCAGGCTTCGATGCGCGATCCATTATCGTGCAAGGTTTGGTCGACCGGAACAGAGCCCATCGGGGCGGACTCGACAGAGATGCACCCACAAGCAGTCGAGTGCATGTTTCTGGTCCTGAATGTTTCAGCAGAGCTATCAGGGCCGCAGTTATCCCTCCCAATTTCAGGTTGGCAACAGGAGTCAGCAAGTTCACTGGTGAGTCTAAGCCTGAAACTTGGCTTGAAGACTACCGAGTGACAGTTCAGATTGGTGGTGGGAACGACGAGGTGGCCATGAAGCATTTGCCCCTCATGCTGGAAGGTTCTGCCAGGGCATGGTTGACTCAATTACCTCCTAGCAGAATTTACGCTTGGGAAGATCTGTCCCGAGTGTTCATCAGAACGTTTGAAGGGACTTGCAAGCGACCAGCTGGATTGACAGAGTTGCAAGTCTGCGTGCAGAAGGCTAATGAGACTCTCAGAGAGTATATTCAGAGGTGGATCACTTTGCACCACACTGTGGAGAATGTGTCTGATCATCAGGCAGTCTGCGCCTTCAAAGATGGCATCAAGAACAGAGAACTGAGTTTGAAGTTTGGTCGAACCGGTGACATGACCTTGAGTCGGATGATGGAGATTGCTACCAAGTACGCCAACGGCGAAGAAGAAGACCGACTCCGAAGCGGCAAGCACAAGCCGAGTCAGTCGGAAAAAGGAAACACCAGTCGGAAACAGAAGCGGAAGGCTGAACCGGCAGCTCCTGGAGAGGCTCTGGCCGTGACTCAGGGAAAGTTTAAGGGGAAACCAAAAGGATCCTGGAACCCCAAGAAGGTAAAGGATAAAGAAGGGAACGACGTAATGGATATGCCATGTCACATCCACATGAAGAAAGACGAAGAGGGGAATATCATCTACCCGAAGCACACCACTCGCCAATGTCGACTCCTGATCCAGCAGTTTCAGGGAAAACAGTCTAAGGACAAGGAGGACAGTGAGGAAGGATATCCACATATCAACTCCACTCTGATGATCTTTGCAGATGTGGAAAGCAGGAGTTGACTGAAAGTCATTAACCGAGAGGTGAACATGGTTGCCCCAGCGAAAGCAAATTATCTGAAATGGTCTCAAATACCCATCACATTCGACCAATCTGATCACCCGACTCATATTGCCACCCCTGGGAGGCAAGCTTTGGTGGTCGATCCAGTTGTCGAAGGCACTCGACTGACAAAGGTGCTGATGGATGGTGGAAGCGGGTTGAATTTGTTGTATGCAGACACACTGAAAGGAATGGGCATTCCGATGTCCCGACTGAGCACTAGTAACATGAGCTTTCATGGAGTTATACCAGGGAAGAAAGCCGAGTCACTCGGCCAAATAGCTTTGGACGTGGTGTTTGGTGATTCGAAGCATTTTCGCAAAGAAAAGTTGACGTTTGAGGTCGTGGATTTTCAGAGTGCATATCATGCCATTTTGGGGAGACCAGCTTACGCACGGTTCATGGCTCGACCATGCTACGCGTACCTCAAATTGAAGATGCCCGGCCCCAAAGGAGTGATCACTGTCACCGGTGATCGGAAAAAGGCAGAAGAGTGCTTTCAGAAGGGCTCCAAGATTGCCGATTCACAGGTGACAGCGGTCGAGTTCGAAGAATACAAGCAAAACGCAGATCCGAGTGACTTGCTGCGATCAAAGAAACCCGCCACTGAGTCTGCATTCCAGTCGTCCGGTGAGACGAAGCCTGTTCACATTCACCCGACCGACCCCGATGCAGCTCCGACCCGCATCTCCACAACACTCGACCCAAAATAGGAAGAAGCGCTCATCCAGTTCCTCCGTGAGAACTGGGACATTTTTGCATGGAAGCCCGCTGACATGCCAGGTGTTCCCAGGGGACTGGCTGAGCATCGCCTAAGAGTCGACTCATCTGCAAAACCAGTCAAAGAGCATCTTCGGCGGTCCGCCGTCCAGAAGAGAAAAGCCATTGGTGAAGAAGTGGCTCGACTGTTGGCGGCCGGATTTATCCGAGAGATATACCACTCCGAGTGGCTCGCTAATGTCGTCATGGTTCCTAAGAAGGACAAGTCGCTCCGAATGTGCATTGATTTCAAGCACATCAACCGGGCCTGCCCGAAAGATCATTTTCCTCTCCCTCGCATAGATCAAATTGTTGACTCGACCGCGGGATGCGAGAGGCTATCTTTTTTAGATGCCTACTCCGGGTACCACCAGATCCGTCTGTACGGACCCGACGAGGTAAAAACAGCTTTCATCACTCCATTCGGGTGCTTCTGCTATATCACCATGCCATTCGGCCTCAAGAATGCCAGAGCCACATTTATGCGAATGATTCAGAAGTGTCTACTCACTCAAATTAGTCGGAATGTGGAAGCATATATGGATGATATCGTTGTCAAGTCACGAAAAGGTTCCGACCTGCTCGCTGATCTCGCCGAAACATTTGCCAACCTCAGAAGATATGATATCAAGCTCAATCCATCAAAGTGCACATTTGGAGTTCCTGGTGGCAAGTTACTCGGTTTTCCCATTTCCGAACAGGGAATCGATGCTAACCCAGAGAAGATTGGCACTATTCTCCGAATGAAACGCCCTGTGCGAGTGCACGATGTCCAGAAGCTTACTGGATGCTTGGCCGCATTAAGTCGATTCATCTCACGACTCGGTGAAAAGGCATTGCCTCTTTACCGACTGATGAAGAAGACAGACAAGTTCGAGTGGACTCCAGAAGCCGATGCAGCGTTTGCCGAGCTAAAAACTCTGCTCTCCACCCAGCCGGTGCTTGCTGCTCCAATCAGCAAAGAGCCTCTGTTGCTCTATATCGCAGCCACAGGACAAGTCGTCAGTACTGTGCTAACGGTCGAGCGGGAAGAAGAAGGAAAAGCTCTCAAAGTTCAGCGCCCAGTGTATTATTTGTCTGAAGTCTTGACTCCATCCAAGCAGAGATATCCTCATTATCAGAAGCTTGTGTATGGAATATACATGACCACAAAGAAGGTTGCTCATTATTTTTCTGATCATTCCATCACAGTCGTCAGCGACGCTCCACTATCAGAGATTTTGCACAACAGAGATGCAACTGGTCGAGTGGCCAAATGGGCGATTGAACTTCTTCCCCTTGATATCAAGTTTGAGGCAAAGAAAGCCATTAAGTCCCAGGCAATAGCAGATTTCCTCGC
>NC_041382.1:253510750-253531882 GCF_002162155.2 Triticum dicoccoides
TCTCACTCGGAGGCTTAGCTGCAGCCCTGTGCTCGCCTAAGTTACAAAAATCCTACCGAGTGAAGAGCAAACCTCTCACTCGGAGGCTTAGCTGCAGCCCTGTGCTCGCCTAAGTTACAAAAATCCTACCGAGTGAAGAGCAAACCTCTCACTCGGAGCCTTAGCTGCAGCCCTGTGCTCGCCTAGGTTATAAAAATCCTACCGAGTGAAGAGCAAACCTCTCACTCGGGGGCTTAGCTGCGGCCCAGTGTTCGCCTAAGTTATAGAAATCCTACCGAGTGGTAAGCCAGGCTTCCACTCAGAGGCTTAGCCGCAGCCCAGTGCTCGCCTAAGTGGACTAAAGAATAAGTCGATTGCAGTAAAGGTGCCTTGCTTTGAACCTACAAAAGACATTTCGAGCCAAAGGCAATCATATTCAAGCACCAAATTCAAGTTTGAATCGATATCTAAAGGAACCGAAAGTGCTCAGGCGTTAAGCCTGTTAAGGTTTATCGGTTACAATTCCACTCAGCATACCGAGGCAAATTTAAAGCGTCGAGCCAGAAGAAGTTTTTTACCCCTCCTGTGGAGGGCTGGAAGGTGCAACGAATTCATCAAGGTCAATTCCGTCGGCGATCCGAGTGGCAGCTGCAAGGAAAGTTTCCATAAAGGACCTGAAGTCGTGTTTCTTGGTGTTGGCCACCCGAAGAGCCGCCAGCTTCTCTTCTCGCGCATCTTTGAAGTGGACTCGGGCCAGACACAGAGCAACATCTGCACCACACCGAGCCGAGGACTTCTTCCATTCCTGCACTCGACCAGGGATCGTGTTCAAGCGGGTCATCAGCGACTCAAGGTCATTCTGAAGTGTCTCCTCAGGCCAGAGCGTCGAGTCGATGCGAGATGTGGCGGCCTTCAGCCTTGCGAGATAGTCCACGACAGTTGCAACACGAGACTCCAGTCGGAAAACATCCATGGCAACTTCGTCGTTCACCGGAGAATTGACGGGGTCGAGGTTTGGCTCCAGCCGGCTAGTTTCTTCTTCAAAGTTTTGACAAAATTCTGCAAGGATGATCACTAAGTCAAGGGGATGGTCGAATGAAAAAACTACAATTGGAAATGTTTGCCAAGCATAGAGGTTTACCTTCAAGCATAAGAAACAGCTTCTTGGCAAGACCACTCAGGAAGGCCTCCAGATCAGTTTTCTTCCCAGTCAATTTGCTGACTTGGTCGGTCAGGGCAGCTTTATCAGTTTTCAGTCGACTGACCTCCTTGTTGGCGATCCCAAGAGCAGCTTTCAGATTGGTATTGTCTTGTTCAAGCTTGGTGACTGAAGCTAACTTCTTGTCAGCAAGCTTGATCTTCTCAGCTAGTTCGAGGTCTTTCTTCTGTTGGGCCTCCCTTACCTTACCTGCAAGTTACAGCAAGGTCAGATTTTTGAAACAAGCAAGGGGAAAAGCAGTCGTCAGGGTCTCACCAAACATACCTTCGGTCTCCTCCTTTGCCTTCCTCAGCTTCTCCTGAACCAGCTTCAAGCTCAGCTCGAGTTGAGTGTGCTTGTTTTCCAGCTCAGAGTAGCGAGCCACAAGATCATAAGAGTTCTGCGAAGAACCAATCGACTAAATGTCAAATATAATTCACTTCCGAGTGAAAAAGGAAAAAACACACGTTTCTAAGACTACGGCCGAATACAAGCATTCGACCGTAGTCTCGGGGACTACACCCAGTGGGTGCACTCAGCGTGCCCCCACTAATCCTGTTGAAGACAAAGTCGACCAGTCGACCTCAAAAAAAAGAGTGAGATGTATTCTTTAAGACTGTGATCAACTGCAAGCAGTCGACCACAGTCTCGGGGGCTACACCCAGTGGGTGCACTCAGCGTGCCCCCACCGGTTTGTGAAATCCAGTCGACATAGTCGACTGACAGAAAGATTGACATCATAAAGCCTAAGGCCGACTACCAGCAGTCGACCTTAGCCTTGGGGACTACACCCAGCGGGTGCACTCAGCGTGCCCCCGCTAACACGGAGTTTAATCGACACACCCAGTGGGTGACTACTATAAATTCCGGAAAGGAAAAGTTTTTGGTAGCATATCCAACAGAACAAATGGTGGTCGACTGACCTGAACATTGCTTTGGAGGGCAGAACTGGCGTCATAAGCTGCCTGGCTCGCATCCCGGATGCTCTTCAACTACTCCATCATGATTCCCGCCTGGCGTATTGCCTCCTTCGCCGCGCCAGCTTGGTACTTTGGGACACGGTGCGTCGTGAAGAGGGAAGGCTGCTGAGCACTCGTCAATGGATCTGCGAAGGACACCGTATGTCGAGTGGTGTTCTCTTACTCCGCAATCAGAATCTCAGGCGCCGTCACATCCTGGGACACCTTGCCGGCAGACGCTTTCCTGCTCCTTCTGCGCTTCAGCGGTTCCTCATCCTCATCATCATCAGGGAGATTGATAACAGCGGTGGGTGGAGCTACAAAGAAGAATCAGGATCAGAGATCGCGATTCAGTCGACTAAGAACGGCGTTAAGAATACAGTACCTGGTTTCGAAGTTGCTGCGTCCTCCATCTCATGGTGTCAGCCCGGGCTGAGGTTTCAGAAGTAGCAGCACTGCAACTCCAAAGGATCAGTCGACTAACTTCAGCGTCGACCAGAGACAAAGTTCACACAAAATAAGAAGATTCAAACAGCACGATTACCCTGATATGGTAGGGATGGACACCTTCATCTTCGGGAGGAGCTTGATCGTCTTCGACGGGGCCGCCCTAGGCTGCTTCGGTGCCTTTTCAGTCGGCACCGGAGAGGTGGTTCGAGGGCGCTTGGTCGACTGAACAACGGTCGCAACCCCCTTGCCACGTTCAGTCGAAGGGTCGTGGACAAGCTTCGACCGCCTTTCTGAGCGCGGTGGTACGACCTCCTCCTCCTCTTCTTCCTCGTCCTCAACGTCGTCTTCATCACCGTCATCATCATCATCGTCGTCATCATCCTCTGCAACGTCCGAGTCCCATTCCTCCTCTTCCTGGCTCTCGCCCCCACTCGCCTCACCCTCCTCAGTCGGAGCTTGTGCCCCATTGGGCATCGAGTACAGTTCGGTGAGAGCCTAGCAGATATCAAGACAAGGATCAGTCGACCAGTCGACAGGATAAACAGAAATGAATGCGACAAGAACACAGTGGAGAGCAGAGCAAATGTACCTTGTTTGGATCGCTGTTGTGGTCGAGTGGGGGAATCCTTCTGGCTCCGCGTGGGTTATCCTTGTTTCCGGTAACGGCTACCATCCATCTTTCTAGAGTGACATCGTCGACTACTTCTGGATGGACTCGAGTCTCGTCTTCAGTCCCACAGTACAACCACATGCAGTGGCTCCGGAACTGAAGGGGCTGGATGCGACGCCTGAGGAAGACCTCCAGGAGGTCCATGCCCGTCACTCCCTCCCGAACCAACTGCACCACGCGCTCCATCAACATCTTCACGTCAGCTTTCTCCTCCGGAATCAACTTCAGAGAGGATGGCTTGTTCACTCGGTCCATGGTAAACTGTGGGAGTCCACTCGACTGCCCCGGCGTCGACTGGTCCTGGCAGTAGAACCAGGTCGACTGCCAGCCTCTGACTGACTCGGGAAAGGTCATGGGAGGGAAGGTGCTCTTATTCCTCACCTGGATGCCTAGACCCCCACACATTTGGACGACTCGGGTCCTTTCATCGCCTGGGCTCGCCTTCTTCACGGTTTGAGAGCGACACGTGAATATGTGCTTGAACAAACCCAAGTGCGGTCGACAGCCCAAGAAACCCTCACACATGGACACGAACGCGGCAAGATAGGCAATAGGATTTGGGGTAAAGTGGTGGAGCTGCGCTCCGAAGAAGTTCAAGAAGCCACGGAAGAAAATACTCGGCGGCAAAGAAAATCCATGATCAACATGGGTGGCCAAGAGTACACACTCACCCTCTTATGGCTGGGGCTGCCACTCCTTCCCCGGAAGCCTCGCAGCTCCATGAGGGATCAAGCCCTCGTTGGCCATGTCGAGGAGGTCTTTCTCTGTGATGGTCGACTGGATCCAGTCTCCTTGGACCCAGCCCTTCGGCAGGCGGGATCTGGACGAAGACCCGCCGCGGCTGGTAGATCTCCCCTTCGCCTTCTCCGACGCCGACGCCTTCTTCGCACGTTCCAGCGCCGCCGTCTTCTCCTTGGCCATGATTGCCGGCGAGATGCGCGTGGGGAAGTTGTGCGGGGGCGAGAGCGAGCGCGCTGGACGGGGACGAAGGGAGCAGAGAGAGAGAGAGAATGCTGAGGCACAGTACAGAAATACTCGCCGGGCGCATTTATAAGGTCCCTTCCGAGTGGATGACAGGTGGGCCCGGTCGATCTAATCATATCCGGGAGCAGTTATGCAGACGGGATACGTGGCGAAGAAAGCGGCGCGGAGATCGAGGCGTCTATGTCCCATCCCATCCAAACGCCACGGTCCGCTCCACTTCGCGTGCGTCCCCAAATTTCGCATCCCGCGGAATCCGCGAACGGCAGATCAGTCTGTCAGACGCGGGGCTTCCCGCGATCCGTCGCTCGGGGATCGTCGAAGCCCGAAAGATCACTCGACGAAAGAAGAGAATGAATCGAGTCGACTGAAGACAAGTTGCTCACCATCGATGAAGAGATTCTTTGGTCCAGAACAATGCACGAGTAGAGCGCAAAGGTTAATCGGAAACGACATCAACTCCTTCCTCACTCGAAGCCTCAATCCATTCGGGGGCTAATGATGGGGTCATGTACCTAGGGTAGGGTCACGAACCTGATCTAAGTACCTTACCCAAGGACACCCTTAGAAGAGGTCGCCTTCCAGTCAACCAACAAGGGACTCACTCGACTAACTTGAAGGACTCGACCACGAAGACTCACTCGACCACCAGGAGGTCAAGAGGCACTCCGCACTGCAACGGCCTGTAATTAAGTAGCCTTTATGATAGTAAAGACACTTTATGTGGGGCGTTACCAGTAACGCCCCAGACTTAACTCACCTTAAACCCTCTCCTACGTGGGCTGGCTGGGGTCCTGGCGCACTCTATATAAGCCACCCCCCTCCACAGGCAGAAGGGTTCGGCACCTTGTAACTCATATACTCATAATCCACTCGACCGCCTCCGGGCTCCGAGACGTAGGGCTATTACTTCTTCCGAGAAGGGCCTGAACTCGTACATCCCTTGTGTTTACAACCTCTCCATAGCTAGGACCTTGCCTCTCCATACCTACCCCCCACTCTACTGTCAGGCTTAGAACCACGACAGTCGGGATACAACTGAAGAGGAACAACTCGAGGAACATATAACTTTCTGAGTTGTGGATGCATAGATTAGTATGTCGAACCAAGTTCGACATGTTTCTTCCGGATAACCCATGCAGAGAGGTAGGACTAGCAGAGTCACAATTATGAATGGAGAACTCCTCATGAGTACTCTGATTGTGATCTTTTGGTTCAAATAACTACTGCCATATTGGCTCATGGTATTGGAAGAACGATATACCACAGACCTCGAGGACTATCGCAAGGGTTACTAATATCCTAAAGGAACTAGCAACACTATCAACAAGAGGTAAAGTAGAGTGAATCTCGGGTTCAAGAACCCATGAATAGAATACCTACCACTACATGGCATCACGGGATGCTTTTGAGAATAATGGACAGAATCACACACTGGGAATACGAAACATGGCTAGATCACTAGGTGACTCCCTAAAACACCTAGGGTCATAGTAATAGCTCCAACATATATGTCAAGGCAACAGAGTACCTCAACTCACCGATTAGTGTGATTAAACTGGCCCAAAAGGACATCGGGAACTGGGAGGAAGGATTTGCAAATGCATCGGACTATTTAGAAACCTGGAATGACTCGGACAGCATAACGGTTGTAAATGCTCAAAAAGATTTGAGACAACCTGCAAAAATGGTGGCATAGCCACTCAACAACAATATCAAGGTTCCGAGATCAACTGACAACATACGGAGGTAGTAGGAACAGAACTGAGGCTTGAAACTATCAACTCTATAAGTCTATGGATTAGTAACACGTCATCCTGATAGATAGATGAGAAGGCCTAGTTCTTAATCGCCATAGAAAAGAAGAGGTTGACTCAGATCAGAAGGCATAGGATAAAGGAGTAAACAGAGCCTTACGTTCCCTTCCACAATCAATTCCCTTACATAACTAAAGCATTTCTAGACACAACTTCGACCGGTTTGGCTTGGTAATCCTACAGGCAGTCAGGCTCTGATACCAACGCTGTCAGGACCCCGATTCCAAGTCACATCGATCTAGCCGGTAACACCTCATATCACTTTGCGGCCTTACGCACGGTATTCCCACGGGTGTCGCCTTACCATGGCCCGGGACCGTTTGCGCCTTTTGGCTCACGTATATGATAATGTCACTAGCATCCATACGACAGAGAACCCGGGCCGACATGGCTAGTCGTGAACCCAAAGTGGCACTAACCTATGGGGACAGGCATACATGAATCACATCGAGCATGTCGGTCAGCAGCGTGTGAATGCGGGCTGTAGCACTGGGCTAACAGGACTCCGGGAACCCGGGCTGTAGCAGGCTAGGCAGGACTCCGGATGTCACCGCGTGACATTTCCCCGAAGGGACAGACACAGGAATGAAGTGAAACACATGCCGGCCAGTCAAGTGATCTGAGCAGTAGTGCTGGGCTAGCAAGACTCTGGTGAATCGGGCTGTAGCGAACTACTATGGCTCAAGGAAGCACTGGACTACATTTCCCCATAAGAGACGCTGCCAAGGATAAACAACTAGATTGTCGGATCCCACACATACCAAGCATTTCAATCATACACACAATATGCTCGATGTGTGTAAATACAACATGGCATCACAACATAACTCTACGACTCAAAGTATTTATTCATTAGGCTCCGAGGAGCGAGATATTACAAAGATGGGTCTTATGACCCAACACACAGAGCATACAAGCAACAAGCACATGCGGAAGCTTAACTTGTCTGAGTACAGACAACTACAAATGAAGAAGGCTGAGAAGCCTGACTATCTACCAGATCCTGCCAAGGGCACAAGATCGTAGCTGAGGTATCAAGCTAAACGTCGAAGTCCACGCGGAACTACTAGCGAGACTGACGTCTCTCTGCAAAACATAAAATGGGCAAACGTGATTACAAATGTACCCAGCAAGACTTACATCAGAACTAGCTACATATGCATCGGTATCAACAAGGGGGGGTGGTGGAGTTTAACTGCAGCAAGCCAGCTTTGACTCAGTGGCTAACCTGAACTACGACTGCAAGCAACTCTTTTGAGATGGTGCACACGACTCCACATATTCACCATTCAATACACCACTATGGATCCGCTCCTGTCTCCCTACGAGAAGGCCATCCATAGCACTCACACTTATCTTGCGAGTTTTAGAGTATCCACTTTCACTCGTCTATGAACTATGCAAGGGGTCCAAGTTTCCATATCCGAGGAATTCGGCTATTCGAATAGATAATGATAACCCTGCAGGGGTGTACTTCTTCACACACGCTCCCACCACTTACCACCATATACACGTCATGTATCTCGGCAACCTTCAAGCGGAAGCCTGGCGAGGGTGTCGGCCACGGCCTACCTAAACACTTAAGTCCCTAGTCTAGGTTTATCGCCTATCCAGGTTCCATCCCAGGGAGTCCGGCCGAGGTTTCCACATACGGCCCCGAACGATGTGAACAGGGTTCCCGAGACACCAAATGGGCGCCCGGTACACCATGCCACGGTGTATCTACCGCAACATAGCCCACCCCTAGGGTCAGCGCTACGTACGGCCGCCAACACATAACCTACAAACACCAGAAACTAGTTGCAACTCCTGGACAGAGTACTAGGGTGATTAAGAAGCCGAGAGGGTCAATTAAGGATCCCAATGAGTGGTAGTAGCTATTCATGGATCACAGACACAGAACTCAGTTCCTGAGGACGGCTGCAATGAGACAGCCCACCATGTACTCCTACATGGCCTCTCACCGCTACCTTCACCAAATCGTGTTCACACACTTAGCTCACACACAGTAGGACATGTTCATCACTGTTCCAATTCACCCTCGATGAATCAGACCTGACTCAACTCTAAGCAGTAGCAGGCATGACAAACAAGCATGAATGAGTAGGCACATCAAGGCTCAAACAACACCTACTCATGCTAGTGGGTTTCATCTATTTACTGTGGCAATGACAGGTCATGCAGAGGATAAGGGGTTCAACTATCGCAACAAGAAACAGATGAATCGTTGTTGTCCTAATGCAGTAAAAGAGAGTAGGAGCGAGAGAGTGGGCTTGTATCGGAATGAACAAGGGGGTTGTGCTTGCCTGGCACTCCTGAAGATAGTATAGTTCTTCATCGGTGTCATCGAACTCGTCGTCGGAACCATGTCTATCAAGAGGGGACAAATACCGGCAAACAAAGAGAACACAATCAATGCAATGCAACAATTATGATGCATGATAATGTCATGGCAATATGCTGTTGATTGAGCTAATGCAACTAGCAACCATATTAAATGAAGTTGGTTTGAACCCTAGGTTCAAATTCAAACTCGATAAGTGAGAGTTTAAATTCCATTTATGTGAATTGGCCTAAACAGCAGCCATAAGTTGCTCTAACATGCACGAAAATGCCATAAACAGATTCCTTGATTTTTTCTGATAATTTTTCATATATAGTTTATTTCATTTGGAGTTACGGTTGAATTTCTATGATTTTTGGAAGTTTTGGACATTTTCTAAATTAAATAAATCATTTCTAATTTATTTAAAATCCAGAAAGCATTACTGCGTCAGCCTGACGTCAGAATGATGTCAGCAGGTCAACAGGGGCTGGTCCGGGTCAAACCTGACCAGTGGGACCCACTGGTCAGTGACTCAGTCCACTAACTGAGTTAGTTAGTGTTAAACTAACCCTAACCAGGTTGTTAGAAGGGCGGGGCCCGCATGTCAATGTCTAGTTTAGTTAACTAAATTAGTTAGCTCTAATTAATCTTGAGTTAACTAATTAGGGGCTTGGGCCCACATGTGAGAGGCTAATTAAACTAACTAAATAAATTAACACTAACCTGGGTTAATTAGCAGGGCTGGCCCCACGCATCAGTGACCCAGGGTGGTCAAACCCTGGTCAGACGGGGTCAAACCCCCGGGTCAACTCGCCGGAGTTGACCCGCGGCTCGTCGCCGGTGAAGCTCGAGACGGCGGAGGGCTCGGGATTTGCCCACGGTCGACGGTTTGGTGCGCCGTTTGCGGCTACGGATTGCTGGCACACGCGCGCATCCATTCCAGCAAGCAGCGGTAGCTGGGATGGCCGGAGCTGACGCCGACCAGCTCGACTGCGGCGGCCGGAGTACGGGGTAGCGCGGGCGCTGGGCTGTAGTGCTTGGGCGAGCCAACGGAGTGGCTAGGCAGCCTCCTGGAGGCGCCAGGAGCATGATGCAGTGCAAGGTCACGGCTGGGTCGAGCTCAGGCCGTGGTGGCGACATCGCCGGCGGAGCTGAACTCTCGGGCTCTATGGGAACGGCGGCTAGAGAGCGAAATAGATCACGCGAAGAGAGGGGTTCGGCGTATTGGCTCACAGTGAGTGCAGGGAGCGCGAGAGCGAGGTCGGGGACGCCCGGTAGCTCCCGAATCGACGGCGAGGATCCACGGCGACCGACCAGGGGAACGGCGGTGTTGGTGGTGTCCAGGGGCTTCAGGCACCGTGTGGCTCGGTGAGGAGGAAGAGGGGAACGAGGCGGAGCTCTCGGATGCGCCAGGGGAGCAAGGGGGTGGTTGTGGCCGCGCGAGCGCTGGTCGGCGGCGACGGTTTCGCTCAGTTGAGCTAGAGGGAGAGAGCCAGGGGAGGGGAGAGAGAGCGGCGAGTGAGGGAGAGGGGACAGGGCTTCGGGCCATCTCCGTGGCGTCGCTAGAAGGGGTCAGGGAAGCAGGAGGTGGCCAGAGCAGGGTGGAGGTGGCGCGCGCGTGGCGAGCACACGCCCTCGTCCTTCTGGCGAGAGGAGGGAGATGACTGGCATCGGCCAGCTGGGCTGGGCCAGGCCAGGTGAGCGCCAGGTACAGTGCCCTCTCTTTCTTTCTGTTTTTGTTTTCTATTCTTGTTATTTTGTTTTGATTTAGTTCAAAGACCAAACCATTTTCAAAATTCATGAAAATAATTGTGTGAACTAAATGGACTTCTCCAAAGCTACACATCAATTTTCAGAATTATTGAACATATATTTATTATATAATAAATATAGATCCAATTCAAATAGTTATTGAATTAATTTCAAATTCCCAAAATAAATATTTCTGAAACTCCAAAAATATTGGTTTCAATTTTACCTCTTGTCAATATTTTTACAGAATAACAGGAACATTTCCTTGGACTCATTTGAAAGATTTTTAATGTTGATTATTTCTGAAGTGATTTCTGAGGGTTTCAACAAACCTCAATTCAACTTTCAGAAATTTTAGACATGATGCATGAGTGCAGATGCAACTATTTCACTCAGGTACTCTAGGGCTGTGACACTAGGTGAGGACACTGCAATATTGAACTCAAAGCTAAGCACTTCTCCCATTTGCAAGAATAACCAATCTAGTTGGCCAAACCAAACCGATAGTTTGAAGAGAATTAGAAAGATATCAAATAATGCATATAAAAATTCAGAGAAGATTCAAATAATATTCATAGATAATCTGGTCATAAATTCACAATTCATCAGATCTCGACAAACACACCGCAATAGAAGATTACATCGGATAGATCTCCAAGAACATCGAGGAGAACATGGTATTGAGAATCAGAGAGATAGAAGAAGCGATCTAGCTACTAGCTATGGACCCATAGGCCTGAGGTAAACTACTCACGGTTTATTGGAAGGGCAATAGAGTTGACGTACATGCCCTCTGTGATTGAATCCCCCTCTGGCAGGATGCCGGAAAAGGCCCCAAGATGGGATCTCACGGGAATAGATGGTTACGGCGGTGGAAAAGTGTTTTCATGGATGCTTTTGGTGTTCCTGGACTATATGTGAATATATAGGGCCAATGGCTAGTTCAAAGGAGTCCATAGGGGGTGTCAAGGTAGGGGGCACCCCCCTAGGGTGCGCCCTCCATCGTTGTCGCCGCCTCGCAGCTCTTCTGACTTGCACTCCTAGTCTCATGGGTGTCTTTTGGTCAAAGAAAATCATCGCGAAAGTTTTATTTTGTTTGGACTCTGTTTGATATTCCTTTTCTGTGAAGCTAAAAAACAAGGAAAAACAGAAACTGGCACTGGGCTCTAGGTTAATAGGTTAGTCCCAAAAATAATATAAAATAACATATTAATGCATATAAAACATCCAAAGAAGATAATATAATAGCATGGAACAATCAAAAATTATAGATAGGTTGGAGACGTATCAAGCATCCCCAAGCTTAATTCCTGCTCGTCCTCGATTAGGTAAATGATAAAAACAGAATTTTGGATGTTGAATGCTACCTAACATATTTATCCGTGTAATTTTCTTTATTGTGGCATGAATGTTCAGATCCATAAGATTCAAAACAAAAGTTTAATATTGACATAAAAACAATAATACTTCAAACATACTAACAAGGCAATTATGTCTTCTCAAAATAACATGGCCAAAGAAAGCTATCCCCACAAAATCGTATAGTCTGGCTATACTCCATCTTCATCACACAAAATACTCAAATCATGCACAATCCTGATGACAAGCCAAGCAATTGTTTCATGCTTTTGGTGTTCTCAAATCTTTTCAACTTTCACGTAATACATGAGCGGGAGCCATGGACATAGCACTATAGGTGGAATAGAATATGGTGGTTGTGGAGACGACAAAAAAGGAGATAGTCTCACATCAACTAGGAGCATCAACGGGCTATGGAGATGCCCATCAATAGATATCAATGTGAGTGACTATGGATTGCCATGCAACAGATGCACTAGAGCTATAAGTGTATGAAATCTCAAAAAGAAACTAAGTGGGTGTGCATCCAACTTGGTTGCTCGCGAAGACCTAGGGCAATTTGAGGAAGCCCATTGTTGGAATATACAAGCCAAGTTCTATAATGAAAAATTCCCACTAGTATATGAAAGTGACAACATAGGAGACTCTCTATCATGAAGATAATGGTGCTACTTTGAAGCACAAGTGTGGAAAAAGGATAGTAACATTGCCCCTTCTCTCTTTTCTCTCATTTTTTGTTTGGCTTCTTTGGCCTCTCTTTTTTTTGGCTTCTTTGGCCTCTTTTATTTTTCGTCACATGGGACAATTATCTAATAATGATGATCATCTCACTTTTATTTACTTACAACTCAAGAATTACAACTCGCTACTTCGAACAAAATATGACTCTATATGAATGCCTCACGCGGTTTATCGGGATGTTCAATTACTCAAGAGTGACATGTATAAAAATGATGAATGGTGGCTTTGCCACTAAGGGAGTCCTGGATTAATGGGTTCACGAGTGTCTGGATTATTTGATATGGGTCGGACTGATGGGCCGTGAAGATACAAGCAGAAGACTTTCCCCCGTATCTGGGTAGGACTCCCCTATGCGTGGACGGCAAGATTGGTGTCCGGATATGTTATTCCTTCCCCCATAAACCGACTCTATACAACCCCAGGCCCCTCCGGTGTGTATTTAAACTGGAGGGTTTAGTCCGCAGAGGCCATCAGAATTCTCATAGGCTAGACTACTAGGGTTTAGCCATTATGATCTTGAGGTAGATCAACTCTTGCAACCCCTATACTCATCCAACACAATCAAGCAGCACGTAGGGTTTTACCTCCATTAAGAGGGCCCGAACCTGGGTAAACATTGTGTCCAAATTGTCCCTTGTTACCCTTGATCCTCAGACATCGGGAAGTAGGACTCGTCTCTCGATGCCAACTCTGCCTCCACTGAGCAGGGTCGTGGTGTTTACCAGGTCCAGCTCCGCAGGTCCTCAGCCACCCGTTCAGCTTTCGCACCTAAACGAGGCTCTGGACTTAATGCGATCTCTCGGCATCACGGAAGTGTCACTTCTGTACTACGCCAGCCTGAACTAGGGGATGAGAGCTGGGAATTTTGCGTCCCACCCACCACCCACTCAATAGCCACTGTCGAGGACATAATCGACATGCTAGATTACACCTCCGAAGACATCGACGATATGGACGACGATGCCGGAGCCGAACCAGGCCAAAACCCGCCTATCACTTGGCGCTGGATGGCCACGTCTAGTTACGACGTGTGCATGGTGGATATGCCCGAGAAGAAGGATGACGACCGCACTCAATAGAGGACAAACCCGTCGAGGCACCACCAAAGTGCCGACGTCAGCGGTGCCACTTACGATAGCGTCGGGAGAAGGAAAGCAATACTGGCACTGGGGACAATGACACTCCGGAAAATGCCAAAGACACCGACCAAACCGTTGAGCCTACGTTTGAGCAGGATGAAAGGGAAGAAGGCCAATACAGCCCCGAACACGGCTATCATGAGTATTCAAATGACAGTAATTACTTACATGCCTCCGAAGAGGATGTCAGCCTCGGCAACGAAGGTTTCATCGTGCCAGAGGAACCCCTCAAACAAGAATGCTTCAAGCGACAGCTGATCGCCATGGTGAGGATCCTGAAAAAGAAACAGCAACACCTTCAAGCCGAACATGACACGCACAATGATAGATGGACCTAGGTCCTGGTTGCCGAAGAATACGGCCTCGAGCGCCCACTAAAAAGCTACCCAAAGCGCATGCTACTACCACAATTCGATGATGAGGCCCTTGAGCCAATACCTTCAAGATATAATCATGTCAATGAACTGGACCAACCACCACGTGGACGAGACAAAAGCGGCCAATTATGCCGAACACCAGCCCGCGGCACCTTGTCGTAGAGGCAAAGAGGCAGTGGCATCGGGATACACGTATGACTTACGTCAGGACCTGGAAAATAGAGCCGGCCATACCATATCAATCTACGGATCAAGGGGACGTGCTCCAACATGAGACGACGACCATCAAGCCTGGTGCGACAAACATAACCATGTTCGGGCTGAGAACTGAACACGGATGTCATCCAAACTCCGTCACGATGTTGCCCGATATAGAGGTGCCGCACACCCCTTGTGCTTCACCGATGTGGTAATGCAACGCCAGTTTCAGGAAGGGTTTAAACCCATAAACATCGAGGCATACGATGGAACGACAGACCCCGCCGTATGGATTGAAGATTTTCTTCTCCACATTCA
This sequence comes from Triticum dicoccoides, assembly GCF_002162155.2. NCBI lineage: Eukaryota > Viridiplantae > Streptophyta > Magnoliopsida > Poales > Poaceae > Triticum > Triticum dicoccoides. The sequence continues at coordinate 253,525,015 of NC_041382.1, forward strand.
CATGGCGCGTCGTGATGATCTCCACGCCACAAATACTTTCCCCCAAAGATAAAAGGACCAACACGGCACTGGTTGAATAGCCTCCAGAGAACTCCATACACTACTACAGGATGATGCTAACGCAACACTACGATCAAACACCCTTTGACGAAACTGTGTGTGATGCAATAATTGCAAACGGTGGTGTAAAAAACTTGTCAAAAAAGGTGCAAAACATTTGCGATGGAGGATGCATCAAACAGGGTTCAGATTTTAGTTGCGTGTGCAATGCAGGGCATACGGTTCAGTTCAATTAACTATTTGCGATGAGGAGGAACAAAAGAAATGGGCAGCCATATGAAGGTGTGTGCGATATACAACATACGATTCACTGGGATGAACCATTTGTGATTAGGCAACACAAAAGAAATGGTTAGCTAGATCAAGGTGTGCAATATACGCCATGCGGTTCACTCGGATGAACTGTTTGCTTGAGACAAGAGAACATAAACGGTTCAATATATCAAGATGTCTGTGATACACGGCAAACAGGTCTATAATCAGAAATGTATGCGAAGACCGATAATAACACAGACAATTCCTTCTAATAAGACGTATGTGATATGCTCTGTCTACACAATATCTATTGGCCATTGGAGGATGGGTGGTCATCCCGATACACCATAAGGATGCGAAGAGGCATCCTATATTAGCAAGGACTAGCTGTACCACCAGTAGCTCATGTAAGAGAACTCTCAAATTAAGTGTGCTATGGCTGGAGCAGCCATCATATGGGTGACTGGATGGGAAGTTGTGTTGATGTCAAATCAACTGATAGGATGGGTCATATTTGGCAAATTAAATGACTGATACGACCCATCCCATGAGTTAATTTAACCTTGAGGTCCTTGTTTTTTAACACATCTTAAAGAAGGTCTACCGCAGTACTTTTTGACAATGTGCGATACGTGGCATACATTTGATCCATCCGACCTGTTTGTGATGGAATAAGCCGTGTGTGTTGTGGGCAAACGCTTGCTAGTATTCAACCGTTTGCGATTGATGAATTCAACACCGACTGGTTCCCTAGTGTGGTCCGTGTTCATGTAATCATCATCTACTTCTTGTGCTAGCTCGATGTTCCTTCTATGCTAAGTTTCCATTAATTGATGGCATTTTATGAACATGCCACCATTTCCCGCCATTTCCTCACCTGTTTCCCGCTACCCAGTGATATTGCGCATAAACCTAGGCAGCGCGCGACGCACGGAGGCGACAAGCGCAGCCTGTAGCACATCCACCTTTTCCACCAACCCACCAAAACGCCGCCTCTGCCATTAACCTCATCGACGAGGAAAGCAAGCAGGTTCCACGACCCATTGAGGCCGAGGAGCTCCCCGGCAACATGATGGACGACGCCGTGATGTGCATCATCACCATGGTTGAGCAGACCTTAGGCGCATGGGACTTGAGCGCCGCGGATCAACATAGGCATGTCAGCGCCGACAGGTTGCAGCTTGCCGCACAACATGATCGATGGCGCGCCGCAGAGTAAGCTAGGCGCGTCCACGACGATAGGATGAGGCTCGCCGCACGGCGAGACCGTTGGAGCGCCGTAGAGCAAGAGGCGCGGCGCGCCGCACAGCAAGAGAGTATCCATCAGCGCTTGCCTGCTGTCGACACAACGTCGCAGCTGGATACACGTCTCATCAGTACCCCCATTCCTCGCCAGGAGTGGGCAGAGGCCCTTAGTGACGTACTTGCACCAGAGGCCGACCGCGCGTACTTGCATCGGACGTCCACCCGTGTCATTTGCATGGGTCGCGCCTTTCGCCTTGTACACGGCCCGCTCGATGCCAATGCGCTGGTCGGTAGGCTCGACCGCCTCCTTAGCCTAGGTGTCCACCTAGGCGCGGTAGAGGAACATGGCTGTCGCATCCTCGAGCCGGTGATCTCCGATGAATAGCCAACTTGGAACTCGAGATCGCGCTCCAGATGTACTGCAAGCGTGTCGACTGCTTGGACGAACGCCTACACGAGTTCAGGCGGAGCCACGAGCTACCGTAAGCAAGGGCTACTGGTCATGGTCTCATGGAAGCGTTTTATTTTTGTTGAGTCGTTTCAACGTGGATAGCTATGTATTCACATCAATCATAGTATTGCTCTGTTTATTCTTCTGTTTCAATGTGTGTATATACGCTTTCCATTCTGTATATGTGGATGATAACATCTAGATTCAAATTAGTATAGAAAAACAGACAGAAAATGGAATTCATAATATATATATTAATTGTTCATTAGTTCATCACAGAATATATATATATAATATCATCACATATACGTGATGATACTTAACTACTAGGTACAATGCATAAAATTGAAAACAAACAATACTAAAACTAATAATCCTTCCTGGGGCTAGTATTCCGGCAGCCCCTCACCAACAACACCCTGGTGCATGGCGTCTTCCCAGTGCGGAGGCTGTACTCCGCCTCCTCCGCCTCGTAGCACTTGACGTACCTATCTGCCTCTTGCTGGCGGACGTGCGCGAATGATCTTGCCATTTTGTTGGGCGCCCACCAGAGCTCCTCGTCGGTGGCACACTAGAGCTTATCGGCCCACCTCCATGTAGCGGCAAGGCGCCCAACGCCTATGGCCTTCCTCACGAAGATCCCATCTTCATAAACCTCCTCCGCACTACTACGCGCCCGCCCCCAAAGCTCCGCCGCCTCCTTTTTCCAAGCGGCATCACGGGCTTCACAGGCTGCCTGGTACCTGACTTCCTCCTCCGCCATCTCCTTCTTGAACACCACTTGCCTGGCTTTCTCAGCCAGCGACAACGTCTTCCACAGACAAAGATTGTATTGGCCCCAAAACCAATCGAAAGTTGGGGGGTCTGGCGCAACCTCCTCCGGTGGCGCGTAGGGGTCCTCGTCGCTGCTATTCGAGTGAGCGTCCTCGGGGGGGGCGACTCCTCGTCGGCACGTGGGCAGACCGGCGGCGCCGTGGCAGAGATTTGAGAGAGAGAGAGAGAGAGAGAGAGAGAGAGAGAGAGGGCGAGCGAGGGGAGGATGTACATGAGAATGCAGGCGAGACGACTTGACCAAGGTAGTATTCATTGGTGGCCGGAATCTTGATCGACGAGAATAGTACACATGTCGGTCGTTGGAATTTACGAGTACTGTAGTTTGAATTACACACGATTACCACAGCAAAATCTGTGTGTGGACATAATAGCTGACAGTTTCCAATACAGAACCGTGTCTGATTAATGATCCCTGCCACTCACCTACCAAACCTCGAGCCATTAGATAGAGTGCCCATTGTGTAGGGGGCGGTTGTCTTGCCAAATCTTCATATTTTCTTTTTTGAACACCAGATATTAACATCTTCTGATGATTTTTTAACTCGCACACAAGTACACAAAAATATGATTTTTCAAACCATTATGGTTAGCCGTTGCATGTAGATGTTGTTCAAATTTGAATTATGGTCATTAAATAGCTAGAAAATCACTTAAATGTCTTTAAAAGCTCAAATTACCCCTGTAATTTTCCAAATTTTCACATGACAGTTGTATTAGTGCACGTTAGATGTAGAAAAAAATTGAAGGTTGTAAGAGGAAGCTATCTCCCGTTCGTCATAGAACATGCATTGTTCCCTCTCGGAACCACGACCCTTCTAGTGAGTTGCTCCGGTTTGTGAGGGGTGTGCGTTCAAACTTTCGTCAAACAGGCCAAATTTTTTACCACATCATCTTGGTGGCATGACATTACATCAAGCAAGGTTTCATGTTTTTCTGATCATTTTTTATGTTTTTGGATTTAAAATGCTATGGCACTCCATGCATGTGCCCATGCTGTGAAACCGATATGTTTAAAAGTTCCTTCTATTTTACTGCGCATGGAATTACCTCGCGCACAAGTACAAAAATATGAATTTTCAAACCGTTATGGTTAGCCGTTGCATGTAGATGTAGTTCAAATTTCAATTACGGTCATTAAATGGCTAGAAAATCACTTCAATGTTTTTAAAAGGTCAAACGATCGCTAGAATTTTCCAAATTTTCACAGTACAGTTGTAGTAGTGCACGTTAAATGTAGAAAAAAATTGAAGGTCGTAAGAGGAAGCTATCTCCTGTGCATCATCAAACATGCATTCTTCCCTCTCGGAACAACAAGCATTCTAGTGAGTTGCACCGGTTTGTGAGGGGTGTGTGTCCAAACTTTGGTCACACATGCCAATTTTTTTACCACATCATCTTGGTGGCATGACATTACATCAAGCAAGTTTCATGTTTTTCTAATATTTTTAATTTTTTTGTAATTAAAATGGCATGTCACTCCATGCATACATATGCATGTGTCCATGTCGTGAGACCAATATGTTTGAAAATTCCTTCTAATTTACCGCACATGGAATTAACTCGCACACAAGTACACAAATATGATTTTTCAAACAGTTATGGTTAGCCGTTGCATGTAGATGTAGTTCAAATTTGAATTACGGATCATTAAATGGCTAGAAATTCACTTAAATGTCTTTAAAAGGTCAAATGGCCCCTAGAATTTCCTATTTTTCACATTACAGTTGTAGTAGTGCACGTTAAATGTAGAAAAAATTTGAAGGTCGTGAGAGGAAGCTATCTCCTGTTCATCATCAAACATATATTGTTCCCTCTCGGAACCATGAGCCTTCTAGTGAGTTGCTCCGGTTTGTGAGGGGTGTGTGTCCAAACTTTCGTCAAACATGCCAATTTTTTATGACATCATCTTGGTTGCATGACATTACATCAAGCAAGGTTTCATGTGTTTCTGATCATTTTTTTATTTTTTGGAATTAACATGCCATGGCACTCCATGCATACATATGCATGTGTCCATGTCGTGAGACCAATATGTTTGAAAATTCCTTCGAATTTACTGCACATGGAATTAACTCACACACAAGTACACAAATATGATTTTTCAAACCATTATGGTTAGACGTTGCATGTAGATGTGGTTGAAATTTGAATTATGGTCATTAAATGGCTAGAAAATCACTTAAATGTCTTTAAAAGTTCAAATGACCCCTAGAATTTTCCAATTTTTGGCATTACAATTGTATTAGTGCATGTTAAACGTAGAAACAAAATTGAAGGCCATAAGAGGAAGCTATCTCCCATTTGTCATCAAACATGCATTGTTCCCTCTTGGAACCACGAGCCTTCTAGTGAGTTGCTCCGGTTTGTGAGGGGAGTATGTCCAAACTTTCGTCAAACATGCCAATTTTTTTACCACATCATCTTGGTGGCATGATATTATATCAATCAAGGTTTCATGAGTTTCTGATTTTTTTTATTTTTTGGAATTAAAATGCCATGTCACTCCATGCATACATATGCATGTGTCCATGTCGTGAGACAAATATGTTTGAAAATTCCTACTAATTTACTGCACATGGAATTAACTCACACACAAGTACATGAATAAGATTTTTCAAACCGTTATGGTTAGGCATTGCATGTAGATGTAGTTCAAATTAAATGTCTTTAAAATGTCAAATGTCCCCTAGAATTTTCCAAATTTTCACATTACAGTTGTAGTCGTGCATGTTAAACGTAGAAAAATTTGAAGGCCGTAAGAGGAACCTGGCTCCTGTTCGCTATCAAACATGCATTGTGCCCTCTTGGAACCACGAGCCTTCTAGTGAGTTTCTCCGGTTTGTGAGGGGTGTGTGTCCAAAGTTTGGTCAAACACGCCAATTTTTTTACCACATCATTATGGTGGCATGACATTAGATCAACCAAGGTTTCATGTGTTTCTGATATTTTTTTAACTTTTTGCAATTAAAATGCCTTGGCACTCCATGCATACATATGCATGTGCCCATGTCCTGAGACAAATATGTTTGAAAATTCCTTCTAATTTACTTTACATGGACTTAACTCGCACACAAGTACAAAAATATGATTTTTCAAACCGTTATGGTTAGCTGTTACGTGTAGATGTAGTTCAAATTTGAATTACGATAATTAAATGGCTAGAAAATCACTTAAATGTCTTCAAAAGGTCAAATGACCCTGAAATTTTCCAAATTTTCACATGAAAGTTGTATTAGTGCATGTTAGACGTTGAAAAAATTTGAAGGTTGTAAGAGGAATCTATCTCCCGTTCGTCATCGAACATGCATTGTTCCCTCTCGGAACCATGAGCCTTCTAGTGAGTTGCTCCGGTTTGTGAGGGGTGTATGTCCAAACTTTCGTCACACATGCCAAATTTCTTACCACATCATCTTGGTGGCATGACATTACATTATCCAAGTTTTCATGTGTTTCTAATATTTTTTTAAATTTTTTGGAATTTAAATGCCATGGCACTCCATGCTTAATTGTGTCATAGCCGTTAGACCAATATGTTTGAAAATTCCTTCCAATTTACTGCACATGGAATTAAATCGCACACAAGTACACAAAATATGACTTTTCAAACCGTTATGGTTAGCTTTTGCATGTAAATGTAGTTCAAATTTCAATTACGGTCATTAAATGGCTAGAAAATCACTTAAATTTTTTAGCAGGTTAAATGACCCCTGAAATTTTCCAAAATTTGACATGTCAGTTGTATTACTACTAGAAAATTTCTCGTACATTCAAAACACTATCCGTTGCCACTTTACTCCAAATTCGTCTTTCACACCTAATAAAAAATATCTACAGCATCACACATAGTTGTTTTCTAGGAACCATTTGCTATGAAAATATGTGGGTCTATTTAAGTCTCACTCCTTAAGCTTCGTCGGCTCGTCTACTCTAGTGCCGGCAACCCCCAAATCCATGAATCCTGATCCCCATTCCCGCACCCCCTTCTTTCAAAGATGATGTCGTGGAAACGCTTCGTGAAGGCCC
>NC_041382.1:253532103-253580626 GCF_002162155.2 Triticum dicoccoides
TACGATGCCCCCCCCCCCCGAGCGCCACCGCCTACGCCGAGAGCGCGGCCGCCTACGCCGAGAGTGCCGCCGCATCCGCATTGAGCGCGGCCCCTTCTGCTGAGAGGGCGTCTGTGGCAGCCAACAGGGCAGCGGCAGCAGCCGAGATGGTTGCAGCTGCTGCTGTGACGGCGGCTGCAAACGCCGAGAGCGCTCGAGCTGTCGTCCGTGTCGCCGATGTCGCCCTGGCCCAGGTCGAAACCATCCACGCCAAGATTGAGGATGCACATGCCAAGATATTCCACGCCACCTCGTACTCCAGCATTCAACCCACGCCCGAAAAGGCGGCGGTGGCCACAGAGCACCTGCTTCCTCATGAGGTCGCCGAGCGGGAGCTGGAGATACAGGAGGTGACGGAGATCGAGGAGCGTCGGGAGGAGGAGTTGCACGTGGCCGAGGTCGAGGTAGAGAAGAGTCTGTCCGTCGAGGAATCGGTGGTGGAGTACCAACACGGGCTCTAGTGCAGTCACTACTACGAGTACTACAACCCTGAGGGCAGCGTCGAGGACGAGGACGCGGTCGACTTCAGCAGGGGGGACACGGACTCCACCAACGGCGGCATGTCGCCAGGACAAGTCATCGATGTCTCATCTCACACCGGCGATGCATAGGCCGGCGCGATGGTGGATTTGTTAAAATTATGCGTACTTAGGCTTTGGTTTTAATGCTGGTCTTTTGTTTGAGCAATGTTTAGGACAACTGGCTCTGTTTAATTACTAAAATTGCTCGATTCAGTAAGTGTGGTCTGTCTACTGTACGCTCTTTTTTGTGCCCAAATTAGCAAGCGATGTTAAATTATGCAATGATGTACCCGGGGAAATTTCTACCAAAATTTGAATTATCAAATTCATCCCATGCACGTAAAGTAGGAGAATCATTTGCGATCCACACAATCGTTCAAAGTGAATGGTCCAGGGGCACTACGCGCAAAGTTTCCCTCCACATTTCCAAAATTTTGGCCTACCGCCAAAATATCTACCCCCACACCCCTTCCCCCTTCCCCATCCCCTTTTTTACCTGACCACAAGTCACATTTCCCCTGTTTCCTCCTTCCTTCCTTCCTACGTTATAGCCGCTTCCTCGCTCTTGCCATCTCGCATCCTACCGCCGGGGTCGCCATGGTCTTCTTCAAAGACCTCTCCAGCGGTTCCTTCTCCGGTGACGACCCCTTCACCACCCGGGTATGCCTCTTTGCTCTCTCTCGGGCTATGACTTGGAATGAAGGATTTTTACCGGGCAGTCGATTTGAGTCATTTCTTCCTCTTGTAGCTCCCTAGGACCATCAGTGGCAACGAATGGAGCGGGGTGGCTGAAGATCTATCAGCTCGTTGTCACCATCAATTTCCATGCGTGAAGCTAGTTGCGTTTGAATCTCTGGACAGTGGGAGGAAGTTTCTGGCATGTGTAGAGAAGGTTAGACCCACTTTCATTGCAACAAACCATGGTTTAGATGTGATTCGGAAACTGTCACGGTCCCAACCCATTCATACCACACCTTCAACCAAATGCATCCTAAGACAATGTCACGGTTTGTACCTAGTATCTTAAATTGTTGCCATCTCATTAGCGGTGCCATTAGAAAATTATCTGGCACCGCTTTTCAGAAGTTTGTGCAACCAACTTTGGTACACACATCCGAGCAGCCAAGCAGTAAAATACTAAATCTTCATGGCACGAAGGAACTGAGCATCGGAGCAACTACGTGCTCCGGAGTCCGGGTCCCTAATTTTTTTCCGCTGCATCGGCTCGCTAGTGCAGCGCACCGATGCAGCATGTAGCAACAGCTGTCTTTACACCAATTTTGGCATACATAGTGGACCGCCTTAGTGCTATTAGTTCTATATTACTAAATTTGTGCATGTACACACTTGTTAGTATCAATTTGCTGTCATCCGAACACTGTCGCTATGCTATTACAGTTATATTTACCTTCCTCATAAAATGTTCAATTTGTTATTTATTGTACATGAGTAAGAACTTGTAGCATTGTTGTAGTTAATTATAGCTTATGATGTTCCAGAATTTGGTTGTTGTCTCAGTAGCAATTAATTCATTTGCACATTGATCTTTTTGAGAAGATATGTCATAATTAGTATGTTTCTTCAGTTTTTCAAAATAAACATTGGTGATTTTCTATGTTGGTATAAACCCATTTCCCCTACAATTGTTACTAATCTAGTTTTAAATATTATAGGATGAATAGTAGTGTTCTTACTTGGAGTGGGTTGACCAAGAGTGGCAACTGTCTTTGAAGATGTGCCTAGCGAAGCTTTGGAGCATGTATGAGGAAGAGAACAGAGAAAGTGTTGTCAACGCTGAAGAATATTTGAAGATGCGGGATAAAAAGAGGAAGGTGGAGAATGAGCTCAGATTTTTTAAATCAGACTTTGTTAAGATGGTGTTGGCGAAGGAGGAGGCACTTTCCTAGTTGGCTAGTAGAAAACAGGTTCTTACTGAATTGAAAGAAGACGTGGATAAGACGAGCCTGGATGATCTCGATTAGGGAAATGAATATATTGTTCTTATGAAGTCGAGCTAGATATATGTTGTACTGTGTTGTTTTCATTAGCTATCGTACTGTGATGTTATAATATATTTATGTGCCTAATATGAAATTGGCAAGCAGTTGTTCGATATGAAATGTGAATTTGCGTAATACTAGAAATATTAATTGTAAACTAATAAACCTACTAAATGTGTCATGGAACTTTGCAAACGGTTCTAGCAGTAAAAGCGCTTGTGATGGATAGCCTAATGCCACACAGTTTTCTTCATCAAATCATGTGTGAAGTAGTTGGTAAAAGCAAATAGTTAACCAAGGCAGAGCGTGTGTGATAGTTACACCTTTCACACACGAGCCTACACATAAAACTGTGTGGGATGTACATACGAACGGAAACGTTTTCAATTGATTGACTGTGTGGGATGTACATAAGAACAGAAACGTATTCCTTTGATTGACTGTGTGCGATATACATAGCTATGGAAATGTTTTTCTGGGATTCACCATGTGGGATGTACATAACTACGGAAATGATTGGGTTTCAATGCGTCGCCGATGGCACACGAGCTCATTTGGTGTCCCAGGAGGGCCTATCCCTGATGATTTCTAGGTCATGTGGGAAGGACCCCCCTATCGCCCACACTCACTTGGCGACGGTTCCAAATGCCATCGCGGAAAGGGGTTAAAAACCGACGCGTACCAGTGATAGGAAGCTGGGAGGACTTAGAGGATGGTTTTTTAGGCAACTTCCAAGGCACTTATGTCCGGCCACCGGATGCTGATGACCTTAGTCACATAGTCCAGCAACCCGGAGAGTCAGCCCGCAAACTCTGGACTCGGTTCTTAATTAAAATGAACCAAATCGTCGACTGTTCGAATGTCGAAGCCCTAGCGGCCTTTAAACATAGTGTCCGTGACAAATGGCTCGCCCGACACCTTGGTCAGGAAAAGCCAAAAACTATGGCAGCTCTTACTGCACTTATGACCTGCTTCTGCGTGGGTGAAGATAGCTGGTTGGCTCGTAGAAGCAACAACACCAGTGACCCCGGCACCTCTGAAGCCCGGGATGGTAATGGAAGGCCATGATGTAACAACAACAAGTGTCAGAACAACAACGAAGAAACTGAGGATACGGTGTTAAGCGCCAGATTCAGCGGCTCCAAACCCGGTCAGCGGAAGAAGCCATTCAAAGGAAATAGAGACGGTCCATCCAACTTGGACATAATACTAGATAGGCCTTGCCAGATTCATGGCACCCCTGACAAGCATGCCAACCACACCAACAGAAGCTGCTGGATTTTTAAATAGGTCGGTAAATTAAATACCGAACACAAGGGGAAAGGGCCTGAAAGCGAGGACGATGATGAGTCATGCCCTCCCAATACAGGGGGACAGAAGAAGTTTCCCCCCGAGGTGAAAACAATGAACATGATATATGTCACACATATCCCAAAGAGGGAGCGCAAGCGCGCACTAAGGGACGCCTACGCCATAGAGCCTGTCACCCCAAAATTCAACCCATGGTGGGCTTGTCCAATCACCTTCGATCACAGGGCCCACCCAAGTAGTAGCCCTCATGGAGGTTCGGCGGCCCTGGTACTCAATCCCAACATCGATGGATACCATCTCAGTAGAGTCCTTATGGACGGCGGTAGCAGTCTGGACACGATCTATCAAGACACTATTCGTAAGATGGGTATTGACCCGTCAAGAATTAAGCCTAGCAATACTACCTTGAAAGGAGTTATACCTGGCGTGGAGGCCCGCTGTATGGGCTCCCTAACATGGGAAGTAGTCTTCGGTTCGCCGGACAACTTACGAAGCGAAGACTTGATCTTTGACATCGTCCCTTTCAGCAGTGGTTATCACGCGCTGCTTGGACGAACTGCTTTCGCCCGCTTTAATGCAGTGTCACATTATGCTTACTTAATGCTCAGAATGCCCGGACCATGCAGTGTTATAATAGTTAATGGAAATATGGAGCGGTCCCTCCGTACTGAGGAGCGCACCGCGGCCCTAGCAACCGAGGTACAGAACGTCCTAATCAAGCCGAACAACTCGTCGGTCATCAAGACCCTTGACACTACCAAGCGAGTGAACGACAGCTTGGTGGATCCAGCGCTTGAATAGCAGTTCAGCCTCCGCCGATCGCCCTATAAGGTTGCAGCATATATACCGCGTGTGCCTAATTACACACTCAAAATACCTTGGGCAGTGCCGGAGGCATACTGCGGAAAGGGTCTATAGTGCGGCTTGACCCTATTCGGACCTTAGCTTTCTTTCTCCTTTTTTCTTTTTTTGCTACTGGTTCATTAAAAATCTACCCACCCTATGGTTGTACTTGGGCTCCTTTCCAAATTCCCCTTTCTTATGGACGACAATCTACTTTTCCTCTCAAAGGATTTCTCACCAAGGAGAAACGGCACAGACGTGCAGCAGGGCACCATTGGGATCTTCAAGACCACTGTTTCTTAGGCCCTGTGTAAAACTTTCCCTTGTGTAAAATTTCGGCATATAACATAGCCTTCATATTTTTTGGCATTATTTGTAATATGATGTCTAGGCGTATTAACCAGGATATCAAGGAAACAGTTGATCACCACTTTTTTTTGGTAATGATTTATTTTGTCATCTGTCTCCCCTCCTTACTTCAGATTGCCACACATGCTCTAATCCGGCCTTAACACTGGGGGTTGTATTCGGCTCTGCACGTTTCCAAGTCCGAACACCTATAGGGTACTCTTCGGCATCCCGAATACTGCACTATATGCATCGGCTCTGAATCATGTCTTTGGTCTATAGTTGGGTTGACTGGCTCCTGTGCATAACACCTTACGTTCCGCTCATTCGGCTATGGTAGTAAAGGGAGAACTGCTGCCATTGTATTTCTGGTTCGTCCAGTTAAATACCTCAGTAGGGAAAGCCGAAAACTGACTATCATGATACAGCGGGAGCCGGTCGGCGATTCGGTGACTTACTACAAATCATTAGTGATTTACTCCATGATATACGAGGGGCTGGTCTTCATCTAGCCATGCGGGTAAGGCACCTCAGTTCGGATTGTTGCATATGCACAAGGGGCTAGTACTTATCCCCACTGTCAAACTCCTATGGCTAAGTAAAAGTAGTAAAGCCGCATAGTCTGATTGCCTGGTTTGCCTCGCGGACACCTCCTTCATGGACCAAGACGTTGGATAAAGTGTGACCACGCGCTACGCCGAACACCCCCGTAGCATCTACGTGGGGGCTAATGCCGACGACTGACAACTTTAAGAATTAAATGGACACACAGGAGGAAACTTGTTTACTATAAAAGGGGCACATATATTAGAAGAGTGGGTTCATAACATAGTTTTTACAACCCACACACATCTAATCAAATATGAGGTCCTTTGAGCATTGGCCCTCTACTATCCGGGCACCATCTAGGACATCATCGAAGTATCTCTCCGGCTTCAGATGATCCTTGCCTTCGAGCTGGCCTGCGGTCGCCACGTCAGTGTCCTTCATCTTTGCCCATTGCATCTTGATGCAGGCGAAGGCCATCTGGGCACCTTCTATGTAGGTTGAGCACTTCACAGCATCAATCCGAGGTAGCACATCGACGAGTCGCCTCACCAAACCGTAGTAGCTATGGGGAATGGGTTCGGCCGGCCAAAGATGGACTATTAGATACTTCATGGCCAAACCGTACACCCTATGTAGCTCCACTAGTTTCTTCAACTGGTCATTCAGGGGCGTCGGGTGCTCCGGCGCAAGATACTGCGACCAGAACAGCTTCTTGGTCGAGTTCCCCTCCTGGGCTCGGAAGAACTGTGCGGCATCAGTGGAAGATCCGCAAACGCATCTGGAGAACTCCACACTCGTGTGAGCAAAGCATACCTCTGTCCTCCAAAAATACTCTGTAAAAGAAAGGCCTTACCAGCTGTTATCTGCTTCGCTTGATGGATCTCCTCGCGAGCGCTTCGGGACTCAACCCATGCCGCCTGGGCATCATTAAGAGCCTTGGCGAATTCGGTCAACTGGGCTGACGCCTTCTCCTCCAAATCTCCACACTTGTCGATGGCATCTTTCAGCTCCTGCTCAACTTCGGCTACCCGAGCTTCATGATGGCAGCGTGCAGCCTGTTCGGTCTTCAGTTTGGCAACCGCTTTGTCAGTTGCTGCCTTATTCACCTCCGCCTCCTTTTTGGCCTGGGCAAGGTCGCCTCTGAGGGTCTCGACCTTGGCTGCGCCAACTATTCTCATAATCAAAGCATTACATGAGTTAATCTTTGAATATAGCTATCACTTATGATACACAACTAAACTTTTAACACTATACGCATACCTTCCATCTCATCGAACCGCTTATTAATGCGGTCGATTTCTTCATCGTCCACCTTAAGCTTCCGGTTGAGTTCAGAAACCTCTATCGCCTGGGTGGTTGCCCCCAACGGGGAAGTCTATTACAATAACAGATAAGTATGTTAGCTTTCCCGAATCTTATGTGGATCGTCTGTCCGGTCTCTTTTACATTGGACAGAGCCTCAGGGGCTACTATCTGTATATAGGTATATTCCTCTATATATGGAAAAGCATTTAGAACATTACGTCGCATACCTCAAATCCTGATAGTAGGCTGGTAAAGGCTTCATTCAGTCCGCTCTTTGAAGACTGAACCTTCTCCACCACCACACCCATTAGGGTGCGGTGCTCATCCACGATGGAAGCACGTTTGCAGTGCTTCCTCTAGAGCATTTGGTGCCTCCGGATTGGTGGAGGTCTCCACTGGAGCTGATGCTCCTCCCCCTCCTTCATAGGATGCTTCTCACCTAATCCTGGAGCCATATGGGTCTCCGGAATAAGGTCCGGCTAGGGCCCGGATTGATGGGGGTCCGCCCCGTCGGTTGTCATAGGGGTCACCTCCCCTATGTTTTCGGCAACCGAGGTATTAACCTCGGGTGCCTTCTCAATAGCCTCGTCCGCCCCTCCACGACCAGGAGAGGTCCTTAAAGATAACACCTCAGTGCCATCCATGGTGATATGCAAGGGGGCTCGTGGAGGCGTCTCGCTCTCTGCCATCTCGGGCAGCAGAGAGTTCCCCCCAATAATGGAGTGTTCGGGAGTTCGTGTGGAGGGCTGAAAGGCACATAGCAAGATGGCTCATATAATGGAAAGGGGAAAAACTAAAGATAGACACTAAGTGTCTGAAATACTTACGATTCGGCCAGGGGCTTCGCCCTGGGAGGCCTTTTGGGGACCAATTCGGCGCCTGATTTCGAACTATCATGGAGGGTCACCTTCCCCCTTTTGGGCGCCTCTCCCATCCGGTCTTCGGAGGCCGCCCTCTTCTTGTTCTTCTTCTTCCTCATCACCCTCGTGGTATGAGAGGACTTCAGTCTCTCCGGACACTATGTCCGAAGGACCCTTGTGGTGGGGGACGCCCTTGGCCTCCTTACCCTTCTTCTTCTCTGCCTTCTTTCTGGTGCTTGGTACGGCGCCGGGACCAGCATCTCCGTTAGTTGGGAGGTGGACGGGTTCTTTGGTAGCGGCGCTGGACAATTGATCCTTTCCACCTTCGCTGTCCAGCCCTGTGCGGAAACAAATTAATATAAATCTTCATCATCATTCGAAGCATTAACCAAACAAGTCTTCGGAGAGGTTATGCTTACAACCGAGGCCAGGTTCTCGCTATCGAGTCCGATGTCTTCGGTCTTCATCGGCCAACTCTTTTGGTACTTGAAATTCTTCTTTCATATGTCTTCGTGCGTGGTGCCGAAGAAGCACTTAAAGGTCTGAGGCTCTTCTGGATTGAACTCCCACATGGGGGAAGCCTAGAGTTGGCAGGGAAGGACATGGCGGAAGAGCATCACCTGGATCACGTTTGTGAGACCAGTGTGATGCGCTTTTGCAGCATCACCACATCCGACTGTGACCCCCAGTCAAGGACCTTGGCGGTCCACGAGGTGAGTCTCATAGGGGTCCGGATCTGAAATTAGGTGTGGCCGCCCACTTGCCGTCGCGGGGTTTGGTGATGTAGAACCACTCCTGCTGCCACACCTTGACTGTCTCCACAAAAGCCCCCTTGGTCCAGACGGTGTTGGGGAGCTTGCTTACCATGGCCCTGCCGCAGTCCGCGTGCTGACCGTTGACCACCTTCGGCTTCAGATTGAAAATCTTGAGCCATAGGCCAAAGTGTGCGGGGATGTTGTCGGTGTCAAAACTGGCGGATCTCGGGTTGGGGGTCCCGAACTGTGCGTCTAAGGTTGATGGTAACAGGAGGTAGGGGACACGATGTTTTACCCAGGTTCGGGCCCTCTTGATGGAGGTAATACCCTATGTCCTGCTTGATTGATATTGATGAATATGAGGATTACAAGAGTTGATCTACCACGAGATCGCAATGGCTAAAACCCTAGAAGTCTAGCCTGTATGATTGTGAATGCCTCTACGGACTAAACCCTCCGGTTTACATAGACACCGGAGGGGACTAGGGTTGTACAAAGTCGATTACAGTGAAAATAATCTTCATATCCGAACGCCAGGCTTGCCATCCACGCCAAGGAGAGTCCCATCCGAACACGGGAGAGAGTCTTCTGTCTCGTATCTTCATAGCCCATTAGTCCGGCCCATGTCACACAGGCCGAACGCCTGGGGACCCGTTAATCCAGGACCCCCTCAGTAGCCCCTGAACCAGGTTTCAATGACGATGTGTCCGGTGCGTAGATTGTCTTCGACATTGCAAGGAGGGTTCCTCCTCTGAATACTCCAAAACAGCCTTCGAATACAGAAAACATGTTCAGCTCTGCAAAATGAGTACCACACACACACACGCAGAGAGTATTATTTTACGAGTCTAATCCACTGACAACTTTTGTAGCGTGACATCACGTCACAGCCCGGTCATTACTTCTAACCGTTTTTTCTTTAGCCTCCCGCTCCATGTTTCAAGATGCCGTTTTATTGGCACGTCTTATCAAAGCAGAGATCGTGTCCCCTTATTGTGGGATTCCCATCAATACAGGCATGGGTAATCCAACCGTGCCGCCTACACGAACCTTGGGGAATATGCGAGTTTTCAGGCGAGTGGGAGGGCGCTTGATATTCACTGCATTTATAAATGGATAAGGATTCACCTCTTTCACCCACGCCTTCCTTCTCTCTGCCCATCCATTCTCGAGCTCCAGCGCCCAAGCTTCCATCCTTTCCACCTCAAAAAAAGCACTCCAGCCATGTCCGGATCTGGAGCGCAAGGCAAGTGGATGATTTCCTTCGTCAAGGAGAAGGACATCACCAAGCTCCGGGAGGCCGGGTACTTAGACAAAGAAATCCCCACCGGCTTCCTGCAATGGGGCAGCTCATCCCCACCCCAGAGCCCCATGAGAGGGTGGTATTCATCCCCCACTTCGTCCGTGGATTGGGATTCCCTCTCCACCCATTCATCCGCGGACTCATGTTCTACTACGGGCTAGATTTCCATGATCTGGCCCCCAATTCCTTCCTCAACATCTCGGCATTCATTGTCGTGTGTGAGGCCTTCCTCCGCATCCCACCCCACTTCGGATTGTGGTTAAAGATCTTTAATGTGAAGCCGAAGGTGGTGGGCGGTGAACATGAAGAGTGCGGAGGTGCCATGGTGAGCAAGCTGCCCAATGTCACATGGCCCAAAGGTACCTTCATGGAGACCGTCAAAGGGTGGCAATAGCAGTGGTTCTACGTGAATTCACCTGGGCCGCGGCTCCTGAATTCCAGTCCGGCGCCCCGATGTGGCTCTCCTCCTAGCTAGAGAAGGGCCTGGACTGGTCTTCGTCGGACGAGCTGACAGCGCTTTAGACGTGCATCAGGAGCATGGTGGACAAGAACGTCAAGCTTGTCAATGTGATCCAGGTGATGCTTGCTCGCCGGATCCTTCCGTGCCAAAGCCGGACTTGCCATATGTGGGAGTTCGATCCGGCCAAGCACCAGACCTTGTAGCAGTTCTCCAGCACTACGCACGAAGACATCTGGAAGGTGCTCTTTAAGGCTAACGAGACATGGTCGGTGACGACCGAGGACCACGGGCACGACCTGGCCCATCCTACTAGTGCGGTAAGTTTCCCATATTTCAAGGTGTGCCCTTTACTTGCATATTCAAGGAAGACGTATAAGCTTCCCCATTCATTTTTTCAGGGCTGGACAAAGAAGGCGGAGCAGATCCAGTGTCTGGCTCCGCTGCCCGAAGACCCAGCAATCCCTCTGCTGACGAAGATGCTGGTTCCCCTACCAAGCGTCGGAGAAGAAGGCCAAGAAGAAGGCCAAGGAGACCAGGAGTGGTCTCCGTCTTAAGGGCACTCGGATGTGACATCTGAAGACACCGAGACCCACACCTCTCACACCGATGATGACGAGGAGGAGGAGGAAAGCGATTCTCCCCAGAGTGGAGAGGGAAGAAAATGGCAGCCTCCACGCATCTGGAGGCACAGGCGTCCAAGAAGGGGAAGGCCTCCGTCACGGACAACTCCGCGTGGGACATTGATAACAGCTCCGAGTGGCGCCCCAGGGATAAGCCCCTGGCCGAATCGTAAGTACTCGAAGACGCACACAAATATCCAGCTCCTATACTTCATGATTTTAACATGTTGAATTATGCGATGTAGTCCGGCTCGTTCCGACCTCCAGCGATCCTCATCTTCGGGGAATTCACTAGATCCGAAGGTAATGGATAGCAGGTCCCTTCCGGCGGCCTCTTCTCCCGAGGCCATGGATGACGCCGAGGTGCTCTCCCGAAGGACATGCCCAGGCTAGGGAGAGACACAGGAGGCCGTCAAGGTGGTGCCAGAGGATGATACCTCGGCCGCAGGACACATGGGGAGCAGAACCCCATGGACAGTAGCGATGGGGGCCATATCCAATTTGTCCCCCAGCCGAATACGATCCCAGAGACCTATACGGCTCCAGAATCCGGCAAGTAGCCTCCTTTGAAAGAAGGAGGTGCACCAATTCCACTGGTGACCTCTATCCATCCAGAGGCACCAGATACTCTACTGGAAGCGCTGCAAAGCGCTTCCATTGTTGAGGATCACCGCATCCTTATGGGTACGGTGATTGAGAGGGTTCAGTACGTTAACAGTGGACTGACTGAAGCCTGCACCAGCCTCCTAACAGGCTATGAGGTAAGCGACGCAATTGTATAAAAAGAATGTCATAGTATAGACAATAGCCCCTGACACTCTGTCAGGTGTTCGGAAGGAAAATCCGGACAGAGGATCAAGTAATTTTCGCAGGAGACTAACCAAATATGTCTTATATGAATAAGCAGGCGTCGTTGTTAGCTGCAACCTCTCATAGTGCCGAAGTCTCCGGACTGAAGCAGAGTCTGGAGCGGGCCAAGGAAGAGCTCGGCCGTGTAAAAAAGCAGCTAGAAGACAGGCAAGGTATGCAATGACCTTTTGTAGATCCAGAAGGGATGAATGATTTGTGCTGACCATAGTGCCATGATATTTGTTAGGAGCAGCGACCGAGGTGGAGATCCTCAAGAAGGCACTTGTCGAGGCCGAGGAGAGAGCGGCAAAGGAACAAGCCATCCGCAAAAAGCTTGACGCCAGGGTCGGTGAGGTCCAGCACGAGCTCCAGGATGCCGTGAAGAAATACGAGTCCTTGGAGCGCAACATTGCGGATCAAGAGTCCGAACTCGCCAAGTCCCGCCAAAGCGCACAAAATGCCCAGGTTGAAGCCCAGGTCGCCCTCCAGGAAATCCAAGAGGCCAGAAAAATCGCGGCAGGTAAGGCCTTCATTATGCAGAGCAAATATGTGAAGAAGAGGTATCTCTTACTAACCCGGATTTGGAGTTCTCCAGGAGCGTTTGCGGATTTACTGCGCAATGTTGTAGACGCTGCGGAGTTCTTCCAAGCCGAAGAGGGGAGCTCAACGGAGAAGCTGTTCTGGTCGCATTACCTTGCGCCAGAACATCCAGTGCCCTTTAGCGATCAGCTAAAACAGCTGGTCGAACTGCATAGGGTGGCCGAACTAGCCATGAAAGATTTAATAATCCGGCTATGCCCTGCCGAAGTCATACCCAACAGCTACTTCGGGCTCGTGAAGCGGCTGGTTAATGCCTGACCCCGGCTTGACATCATCAAGCCGTCAGTCTGCATCGAGGGTGCGCGGATGGCCTTCGCCCGTGTCAAGGTGCAGTGGGTGAATATGGACACCATCAAGCTGGCGACCGAGGGACCGCCCGCTGGCAAGGAGCACCACACGCCGGAGTGGTATTTTGGTGATGTCCTCAAGGGATCACACATTGTAGAGGGCCAGTGTTCAAAAGACATTATCTTCGAATGAATACATTCATGTTATCTTGTCTTGTATGATGAAACAAACCCGTTATGTAATATAATTCTTGTTTATTATTTAAAAAAATTCCTCCTGTGTGGCGCTTTATTAAATCTGAGAGTTGGCCAGTCGTCGGCTTCAACCCCCACGTAGGTAGTACATGGGTGTTCGGGTTGAAACCTAAACACTCTTGATCCAAAATTTTGGTCCTTAAAGGAGGTGTTTAGCGCAACGAACCACGCAATCATACTATGTGGCTTTATCACCCTCACTTAGCAATAGGAGTTTGACAATAGAAATGTAGGCACAGCCCCTATTATTTGTTAGTCCGGATTAGGGTGAAGGCCGATCCGTCGCATAATGCAGAAAAATTGCAAGAGATTTTAACCTCCGATGAGAAGACCGGCTCACGCCGCATCATGACAGTCAGTTTTTGGCTTTCTCTACTAAGGTGCTCATCCGGATAAACGAGGACGCAATCGCAGTAGTTCTCCCTTTACTACCCTAGCCGATAGAGCGGAACGTAAGGTAGTAAGCACAGCAGTCGGGCAACCCAACTATTGACCAAAGACATTATTCAGAGCTGATGCATATAATGCTAAATTCAGGGGCCGACCTATACTGTAAAAGTGTTCGGACTTGTTGTCGTAGTATGGAGCACAATAAAGCCCCTGGCGAATTGCGGCGTACCAGGGTGTACGGATGCAATCGATAAGAATAGCGAAATAAAATGAAGCGAAAAGCCAGTGCCACACGAGTTGGGCCGCAAACTATGTTCATTATAATTTTGATTAATATGTCAAAGCGTATTTCTACTAATAGTGCGATAAGAAATAGGGCTATTTAACATGCCAAGACCAAGGGGGGGCTATGTACGGGTCCTGAAAGCAGGTAGAATGATCGTCAAGAAGAACATCTAGAGATTCCCCCACATGTGTGTGCTGCTTGTCGCCTTGGTATATCCGTCTTCGAAAGGATAGATGATCAAGCCATCGAGAGGGCCTATAGAGAAGAGATCAAAAAAAGGAAAAGTAAAAGTATGTGTGGGAGCCGTATGATGGACCACAGTCAAGTTACGCATCCGTCTATGCCCATGGTATTTTGAGTGTGTAGTTATGTACGCGCGGTACATATGCCGCCATTTGGTTGGGACTGAGACGGAGGCCGAATTGCTAGTCGAGCTACTGACGAGCTGGACTGTCCTGCTGCAGAGTAGTCCGGACTCGTTTGACAGTGTCCGGGAGCGTGGCCGCCTAATTAAGGTTCTAGTTGTTAAGGCTGCTCGGTACTTCTGCTGCCAGGGCCGCAGTGTGCTCCTCAGTACGAAGGGAGCGCTCTGTGTTTCCATTGACTGTGATGACACCGCGTGGTCCGGGCATCTTGGGCTTTGAGATAAGCATAGTGTGGCACTGCATTGAATCATGCAAATGCAGTTCGTCCGAGCAGTGTGTGATAGCCACTACGAAAGGGGACGATATCGAAGATCAAGTCCTTGGTTCGGAAGTTGGCCGGAGATCCGAAGACGACTTCCAATGTAATTGAGCCTGTGCAGCGGGCCTCTACACCTGGTATTACTCCTTTAAAGGTAGTTTTTGTGGGCTTGATTCTTGACGGATCGATGCCCATTTTGCGGGTTGTATCCTGGTAGAGTAGGTTGAGGCTGCTGCCACCGTACATAAGGACGCGCGTAAGGTGGAATCCATTAATGATTGGGTTGAGGACCAGTGCGGCTGAACCGCCGTGACGGATACTGGTCGGATGGTCCCTGTGATCGAAAGTGATCGGACAGGACGACCATGGGTTGAATTTTGGGGCGACTGGCTCTATCGCATAAACATCCCTGAGCTCATGTTTGCGGTCCCTCTTGGGGATATGGGTAATGTATATCATGTTCGCCATTTTGACCTGGGGGGAAACTTCTTCTGTCCCCCTGTGTTTGGCGGACGGGGCTTCTTGTTGTCATTCTCACTTTGCGAACCCTTCTCCTTGTCTTCGGCATTTCACTTGCCGGCCTATTTAAAGACCCAACAGCTCCGGTGGGTATGATTGGCTGGTTTATCAGGGGTGTCGTGGATCTTACATGGACGATCGAGTATGCGGTCCAAGCTGGAAGAGCCCTGATTATTCCTTTTATATGGCTTCTTCCACTAACCGGACTTGGAGCCACTAAATCTGGCGTTAACCGCCGTGTCATCAGTATTGTCACCGTTGTTTTGACACTTATGCCTGTTGCGTCGGGTCTTGCCATTTCTATTCTTGGTTTCAGAGGTGCCAGGTTCACTTGCATTATTATTGCTACGGGCTAGCCAATTATCTTCGCCCGCACAGAAGCGGGTCATAAGTGTTGTGAGGTCCGCCATGGACTTCGGCTTTTCTTGGTCGTGGTGTCGGGCGAGCCATTCGTCGTGAATGCTTGCTTAAAGGCCTCTAGGGCTTCGGCGTCCGGGCAATCGACGATATAGTTCTTTTTAGTTAAGAACCTGGTCTAGAATTTCCTGGCTGACTCTCCGTGCTGTTGAACTATGTGACTTATGTCATTGGCATCCGGAGGTCTGACGTATGTCCAGAAGGCGTCTTCTAGGTCTTCCCAGCTGCCAATAGAGTTTTCAGGCAGGTTGTTCAGCTAGTGCCGGGCCGGTCCCTTGAGTTTTAGGGGGAGGTATTTGATGGCATGAAGATCATCACCGCGGGCCATATGAATATGAAGAATAAAGTCTTCAATCCATACCACGGGATCTGTTGTTCCATCATATGATTCGATATTCATGGATTTGAACCCTTCCGGGAATTCATGTTCCATTACTTCATTAGTGAAGCACAGGGGGCGTGCGGCGCCTCTATATCGGGCCAAATCGAGATGTAGTTCGGATGGAGTCCGTCTGTGATTTTCAGGCCGAACGTGATTGCTCTTGTCATGTTCGGCTTGATAGCCATCGTCACGCGTCGGGGCATGCCCCCGCGATCCGTAGATCGATCTGGCCGGACCTGCTTTATTCTTCAGGTCCCGCCACAGGTCATATGTGCATCACTAAACTGTTGTGTCTCTACCTTTATGGCGAGATAGTATGGGCCGGTGTTCGGCTTGGGTTGCCATTTTGTCCCGGCCACGTGGTGGTCGGTCAGCCGCATTACGTGCTGCTGGTACGGGATCGCGTGCCTCATCGTCAAATTGAGGTAGTAGTTTACGCTTTGGGTGACTTTTGGTTGGGCGCATGAGGCCTATTCCTCGGCTGCCAGGACATTAGTCCATCTATCGTTGAGTAGATCTTGATCAGCTTGAAGCTGTTGCTGATTCTTTTTCAGGCTCCTTGCAGTGGCTATTAGCTGTTGCTTAAGGAGCACCTGCTCGAGCGATTCCTCAGGCATGATAAAGTCTTCGTCGCCGAGGCTCACCTCATCCTCGGAGAGTGGAAGGTAATTACTGTCCTCCGAGTCTACATTTGCATCCTGTTCGGTGGGTGGGACGTAAAAGTCTCTGCTCTCAGCCCCTAGTCCGGGCTGGGCGTAGTTCGAACGTTGCTCCCCTGTAATCACGAGGGATCGCATCAAGTCCAGATCCTTGCTTAAAGGCGAGGTTTGTTGAGGGAGAAAAGAATCCATGGAGTATGGCGAGAAGGGAATTCCTCGGCCGAGATCACACGATGCTGACTCCGAGAGTTCGGAGCTAGCGTCCGGGAAAGAATCCGACTTGGTGATGGTTGCCGGCGACACTGCTTCCTCCGGCTCTCCAGTACGGGGACTAGTGGCCATAGATAGTCCGGTGGGTTTAGAAATCCCGTCTTCGGTCATGGTGAGGCGCTCTGGCTCTAAGGCCAGAGCAGAGGTTGGGGTCGTGAATCCTTGGAAGATCGAGTCTCCTCGGATATCAGTGACATAATCCAAGTTTCCAAAACTAATCTAGTGACCTGGGGCGTAGCTGTCGATATGCTCTAGATGGCCAAGCGAGTTGGCCCGCAGTGCGAAGCCGCCGAACACAAAGGTATTTCCGGGAAGGAAAACCTCCCCCAGGGCAGCTTTGTTGTATATGATTGATGGAGCCATCGAACCTTCTGGTGATGACGCAGCAGAACTCTCAATGAAAGCACCAATGTCAGTGTCAAAATCGGTGGATCTCGGTAGTGGGTCCCGAACTGTGTGTCTAAGGTTAATGGTAACAGCAGGCAGGGGACATGATGTTTTACCTAGGTTCGGGCTCTCATGATGGATATAATACCCTACGTCCTGCTTGATTGATATTGATGAGTATGAGGATTACAAGAGTTGATCTACCACTAGATTGTAATGGCTAAAACCCTAGAAGTCTAGCCTGTATGATTGTGATTGCCTCTACGGACTAAACCCTTTGGTTTATATAGAAACCAGAGAGGACTAGGGTTGTACAAAGTCGGTTACAGAGAAAGGAATCTTCATATCTGAACGCCATGCTTGCCATCCATGCCAAGGAGAGTCCCATCCGGACACGGGAGAGATTCTTCTGTCTCGTATCTTCACAGCCCATTAGTCCGGCCCATGTCACATAGGCCGGATGCCCGAGGACCCCTTAATCCAGGAATCCCTCAGATGCGGAGAAGAGCCTCGCACATGATGATAAACGCCGATATATGGAGGAAGGAATTTGGGGCTAGATCATGGAAATCTAACCCATAGTAGAACATGAGACCTCGAACAAAGGGATGGAGGGAAAACCCTAGACCTCTGAGGAAGTGGGGGATGAATATGCCCCTCTCGCCGGGTTCCGAAATGGGGGTAACCTCATCTTTGGCAGGAAGCCTGTGCGCGATATTCGCGGACAGGTAGCCTGCACTTCGGAGCTCCTTGATGTCCTTCTCGGTGACAGAGGAGGCCTCCCACTTTCCCTTAGAGCCGGATCTAGACATGGCTGGGGAGGTTGGTGGCGGTGGGAAAGATTGAAGTTTTGGGCGCTGGAGCTCAGAGGTGGGAAGGCATGAGCTAGGAGAAGGCGTGGGGAGAAAGAAGGGATTTTTTACTATAACATCCCAAAATTCTAAAATTTGGAATGTTATAATAAATTGATAGATTTGATTGATTGTTTGATTGATTGTGTGAAACTGAGTGAAATTCGAAACCTTTTTGAAAGTTAAATGAGAGGGAATAAAAGGACTTTCCCAAACTTTCATTTTACATTCGTGATCTCCGTGAATTCATATTCTTTTCACCACGAAACCCTAGAGAGAAGATGACATGACTTCTTCCATTTATTTAAATGACAAGGGGTGTTGAAAATATTTGAATTTCATTTGGAAAATATTTCCAATTCTGAAACTTTATGAAACTCAATGATTTTCACGAGAGGAGATAAAATGACTTCTTCAAATTATATGAAATATGAGTTGGCAGTTTCAAAGGATCAAAATTCAAAGTCTTTTTGGAATTATTTTTCAATTTGGAGTTATTTGGATTTTATTCAAATCATTTTTTTCTCCAAAAATAAAATACATGGAAAATAGGGTAACATGATTCCCTACAACAAAAAATTGGAGACAAATAAATTTGATTTCATTTTGGTATTTTTAAAATGTTTTTTGTTGGATCTTATTAGACCAGTAGCACTCTTTAAATATCTGAATTTGTGTGGATTTTATTTGGCATTATAAAAATATCCATGTCGTAGAAAATCTTTTTCTGAAAATTTTGATATATTATATGCCTATATAATATTTTATTTATTTTGCTTTTATTTTTTTATTATTTATTTGTCTGGAAATTTGTAAAAAAAACTTTCTGACTAGGCCGGCACAGCTCCTGCCGGGCCAAGGCCTAGCCCAGCGCGCCGCCCCTCTACTTCCCCGAGCGGAAGTCCCGCTCGGGCACGCCGTCCGCCGCCGCCGTGGCCGACCCGGCCACCCCCGCGCCGCCTTGCCCCCTCATCCACGCAACCCTCGCCCCCCACCCCCTCTATATAAGCTCCGCCACCGCCGCCTTTTCCTCTCTGCCGCACCGCACCGCCGCCCTTGCGCCGCGTCCCGCCGCCGCCGGCGAGATCCACCGTCGCCGCCCCGCTTCGTCCCGTCACCGTTGACCACCGCCGACGCCGCCATCCTGCTTGCCTCGCCGTGCCGCCCATCCCCGACCCCTTCGCTGCCCTCCTGGACGACCGGAGCGGCCGCCCCGGCCGGACCCGAGCTGCCGCCATCGTCCTGTCTCGCCAGAGACCGCCGCCGCCGTCGAAACCTTCTGAACCGGTATAAAACCGCTGGTCTGAAACGGTTTTTCTTTTAACCTTGGTTTTCTTTTTTTAAAACCCTAGACTAGATTTGTTTTTTTGTTTTATTAAACAGCGAACGTCCACTGTTTAGATCTTATAAACGAACGTTCGCTTTTTAGTCTTTTCCTTTTCTGTTTTAGACAGGGACTTCCTTGTAGATGTTTTATTTACAGTTTAGTCCCTGATCTTCAATCGATCGCTACTACTTACTCGTTAGTCCAAATCCAATGAAACCAACGCTCACGTCTTCGTTACGATCCCCTCTATCCATTAATCCAACTCAAACATGTTTTTGAAAAGTTTAAAATTTGAATTAGACAAGATTTGTATTCAAACTTCGTTTGATCATAACTTGAGTTTCGTAGCTCCGTTTGAGTTGATTCTTTTTGCAAATCGAAGCTCTTGACCTAAACTTTCTGATAAGTCAAATTCACATAATTTTGGTACTTTCAGAAATTGTTTTATGTTGCAAGAGTTATTTGCTTGGTTTGAAGTTTTTCGAATCATCTTCTTCGATCTTTCTGATATTTTGAGTGATTGCTTACGTGTGGTTACTATTGCTTTCTTACGATAGATTGGCCGGAGTGTCATGAGTAGAACTATCAAGAGTTTTGACTGCGAATCATCTTCATCAACATTGCAGGCAAGTTCACACTTTGATCATATTCCTTTCATACCCAGTATTTATGCATTAGTTTCACCCTCAAACATTGCATGAGTAGGATTGATAACATGTGGGTATTGGGAAGTAGTTGATGAGGTAGGAACCTATTGCCCTGCATTCAAACCTTGGGAGTTACTATTACGCTATGCTTATATTGCCATGCTATGCTCGTAGACGTGGATTGGGTTTGAGAGTACTCATGACAGATGTGAGATTGTTAATTAATGGTTTACTTAAGGTGGCAACTTTAACACACATCTGGGTGGATTGAGGCACCTGGGTATTCCAGCGATTGCCTGCCTAGTTACCTGGGTATTCCAGGATTGCCTATTTTTTTATGGACCGCCACCCAGGCTCAAAGGGATCATGAGATTATTCATACTAGAAACTTCCGTCTGCAGCAACAAGCTATTATGGGCTCTAGCATAGTTGATTAAGTCGTGTGAACTCTTACAGTGGTAGACTAGCAGATGTAGGGGTTGTTGGTGGTACGGTCTACCCATCGTAAGGTGCAAACGCTTCTGAAAGAGTATGTCTCGGTCATCCGTTTCTCAAACACCGTGTAGTGCGAGAAATCCAACGGAGGAGATCAAGTCTTGTGGGGAAAGTGCGCAAACCTCTGCAGAGTGTATAAACTAATCATGATTAGTCGTGTCCCCGGTTATGGACATCTTGAGTATCTAGTACTTGGTTTATCATGTGAATCTCAACATGTTACTTTAAATTAATTTTGTTGGGTTTAATGATGTTACTTAATTGGGATTGAGAATGTTGTCAACCATTCTCAATGATTAACAACCACCATGATAGTTAAATAAAATTTATTCCTTTGTAGTAGGGAAAAATTGGCTTTTCGCAAAAACCTTATAACCATTGAGCTTTTCCACCAGCCAAATATGCATGTAGTGATAGCCTTTATTCATCATTCTCTATGGTGTGAATTTGCCAGTACATTCAATGTACTGACCCTCTGTGGCTGCAACGTATCATGTTGTAGGATTTCTTACGCGAGTAAGTGATACGTTAGGGTTATGATTTCTACACTCAACTTTGCCGTTGGTGTTGATGGGAATCCACAACCTTTGTTACTTCCGCTATTTGGATTGAGGTAATAATATTTACGTTACTGTTACATGTGATTTACCTCTGTTATAAATCCTCGAGTACTGTGTGTGTCAGCATACCGATCCAGGGATGACACTTAAGCACAGAGACTTGATCCATTCGGGTCGGGTCGCTACAAGATGGTATCAGAGTACATGTTGACTGTAGGACGTGACCCTAGAAACTGGCAAGCCCATAGCAAAGATTTTTCTCTACAACTTTCCCTTTCAAAAAGATCTTTTACCTCTCTTCTCTTCTGAGCTTATTCAAAAATTCCGTTTTAGTGAGACCATATCCCTTTGGATCACTCGAAGATTCGACGGATGAGACCACTCCAAGAAGTACAAGATATTAGACAACTAAGACTGCTTCGGAATGAAGAGGATTTTACTGTGCATCTGAATAATGGAAACTACAACGGTTGAAGACTCCGAAGACTAGGAGAATTTGAAGGCTCTGAAGAATGCCTAGATTTGTATGAACTAGGAAGGCTACCCTTATGGAACTTGACAGATTATGGAAGTTGTCAATGCCCGAGATCAGGGTGTATCGGAGAAATATCGGAGCATGGAGAGTTAAAAACTTAAAGTTCTATCAAGGAAAACCCTAAGGCAGGAGATATCAACTATGGAGAGATAGCTCATGGAAATGACAAGAGCAGAAACCCAGCTATACATGATGTTATGGCCCGCTTATGCTATTGTCACCGTGCTAAGTTAAGCATGCATATGCATGGAAGGATTGGATGGTAGAAGGCTGATGGAGCATCTATCAGCAAGAGGTGAAGTTTTAACCTTAGCTAAGTGTATCACCAGGATCTGGAGTGTTACATCAAGAAGTTAAGATGGACCTACAAGAAGCAGTATTTTGACAAGGAAGTATTTCATGATGAACTCAGGACCCTGAATATGAGAGTAGCCAAGCTGGAGGAGCAAAACCTCGAGATACCGGAGATTCGTCAGGAACTAGACCATGGTTCATGCCAAGGATGTTGAAACCTAGAAGTTTGAAATGCAACTACGGAATATTAAAGGATGTCACGAGAGATTTCACGTCAATAGGTATGATCTGGCAAAAGAACTTGAGAAGACAAGCATGATCAGAAGAAGCCATTGGAGGCATGAACAAGGCTTGAAGAGTTTGGAGACGTTGAAGATTTATTGACCTTTAGAAGACCAAACCCCTGTTATATACCTACGTTAGATGCAACGTTTGTGAGCTGTCATTTGTTTGATGTTTTTCGACAGCCACAATAAAATCTGTCTTTTCAAAACTTTTGTTTGTACTGTGTGTATCCATCTCTATCTCTCTTATCTCACCCCAAACCCATGGACCCAATAGAGGATGAATGAAGATGAGCTTATATTTTCTGGACTGATGAGTCAATTGGAGACGGACCAATGGATTCAGAAAATGGAGGATCACATGAAGAATAACCTTATAGTTGGAAATGATATGACCCAGCATGCTCTTCAGTGCTCTGAAAGAGGTGCTGCTACTTGGTGGAGGATGTACCAAACCATGAATGGATGGCAAGGAGTAACCACTTGGAGAGAATTTAAGTTGACTTTGCCAAAGTCTCGGTTTGTGTCCCAGAAGTTGAAGCCTTATGGAAAGGATATGAATAAACCTTGTGCATGCAAGATTTGTGGAGAAATAGGACACACCCATAAAGAACACAAGGATGAATGCCCTAATTGTGAAGGAAGTCACCCGGTTGAAGAATGCCCAACTAAGCGGATTACTTGTTTCTTGTGTGAAGGGACTACCCACTATCCTGCTCAGTGTCACATTTACCCCATGGTACAACGAACCATCCAGCAGAAGAAAGAAGTAAAGAAAGGAGCCCTTATGGGAATTTTAGAAGAAACTGTGATGAAGGAAGAGGTGGAGGACACACCTAAAGAGGACCCGAGTAAGCCATGCACTAAGTCTTGCTATTCATGTGGAGAAGAAGGACACATCTCCCAAAATTGTTTGAATGGGGATCTAGTATAATTCCCGACAGAGGAAGTAGAATATGGCCCACAATAAATAGAAGCCATGATTGGCATGGAAAGGTCCAGGAAGAGAAGCAGAGTGGATTCTAGGAAGGATCTGAGTCATATCACATGTTATAGGTGCAAGGAGTCAGGGCACTACCTCAACAGTTGCCCAAAAAGGAAACCTCGATACTTGTCAGAAGTAATATGTTTTAGTGGTAATGGAGCAGGGCACTTTGCCAGAGAATGCCCCAAGGAGAAGGAAACTTTTGCTAGATAGTTGAGTTTGCAACAAAAAAAAGGGAGTTGTAGAAGTGAGAACATTTTCTTTTATATTGAGGTGTTGAGTTGAGACATGTAATGGAAAGGCGAGAGATTGTAATCATTTGACAAAGAATAAAGCTAGCATCATTGGTACTGATATGTATTTTATGAGTTGTTACTCTATGAATAAGGATTTTGACCATTATGAGGATATGAGAAATATGGTCTATGGAAGATTTGTGCATTTTAAGGGTGGTAGTTGTTGGGGAACGTTGTAGAAAATTAAAAAATTTTCCTACGGTTTCACCAAGATCCATCTATGAGTTCATCTAAGCAACGAGTCAAGGGAGAGAGTTTGCATCTACATACCACTTGTAGATCGCGTGCGGAAGCTTGCAAGGTGATGATGTAGTCGTACTCGACGTGATCCAAATCACCGATGACCAGCGCCGAACGGACGGCACCTCCGCGTTCAACACACGTACGGGACGGGAGACGTCTCCTCCTTCTTGATCCAGCAAGGGGGAAGGAGAGGTTGATGAAGATCCAGCAGCACGACGGCGTGGTGGTGGATGCAGGGTGTCACAGCAGCAGGGCTTCGCCGAGACTACGAGGGAGAGACGTAACGGGGGGAGATGGAGGCACCAGGGGCTGGTGTATGAAGTCCCTCCTCTCCCCCACTATATATAGGGGTGCCAGGGGGGCGCCGGCCCTAGTAGATGAGATCTACTAGGGGGGGCGGCGGCCTAGGGGAGGTTTCCCTCCCCCCCAAGGCACCTAGGGGTGCCTTCCACCACTAGGACTCCTCCTAGGGGGAAACCCTAGGCGCATGGGCCTATAGGGGCTGGTGCCCTTGGCCCATGAAGGCCAAGGCACACCCCCTACAGCCCATGTGGCCCCCCGGGACAGGTGGCCCCACCCGGTGGTCCCGGTACAATACCGATAACCCCGAAACTTGTCCCGATGCCCGAAATAGCACTTCCTATATATAATTCTTTACCTCCGGACCATTCCGGAACTCCTTGTGACGTCCGAGATCTCATCCGGGACTCCGAACAACATTCGTGTTTCTGCATATACATATCTTCATAACCCTAGCGTCACCGAACCTTAAGTGTGTAGACCCTACGGGTTCGGGAGACATGCAGACATGACCGAGACGCTCTCAGTCAATAACCAACAGCGGGATCTGGATACCCATGATGGCTCCCACATGCTCCTCGATGTTGTCATCGGATGAACCACTATGTCGAGGATTCGATCAAACCCTGTATGCAATTCCCTTTGTCAATCGGTACGTTACTTGCCCGAGACTCGATCGTCGGTATCCCAATACCTTGTTCAGTCTCGTTACCGGAAAGTCACTTCACTCGTACCGTAATGCATGATCCCGTGTCCAACACCTTGGTCACATTGAGCTCATTATGATGATGCATTACCGAGTGGGCCCAGAGATACCTCTCCGTCATACGGAGTGACAAATCCCAGTCTCGATCCGTGTCAACCCAACAGCTACTTTCGGAGATACCTGTAATGCACCTTTATAGTCACCCAGTTACGTTGTGATGTTTGATACACCCAAGGCACTTCTACGGTATCCGGGAGTTACACGATCTCATGGTCTAAGGAAGAGATACTTGACATTGACAAAGCTCTAGCAATACGAACTACACGATCTTTTATGCTATGCTTAGGATTGGGTCTTGTCCATCACATCATTCTCCTAATGATGTGATCCCGTTATCAACAACATCCAATGTCCATAGTCAGGAAACCATGACTATCTGTTGATCACAACAAGCTGGTCAACTAGAGGCTTACCAGGGACATATTGTGGTCTAAGTATTCACACGTGTATTACGATTTCCGGATAATACAGTTATAGCATGAATAAAAGACAATTATCATGAACAATGAAATATAATAATACTTTTATTATTGCCTCTAGGGCATATTTCCAACAGTCTCCCACTTGCACTAGAGTCACCAATCTAGTTACATTGTGATGAATCGAACACCCATAGAGTTCTGGTGTTGATCATGTTTTGCACGCGAGAGAGGTTTAGTCAGCGGATCTGCGACATTCAGATCCGTGTGCACTTTGCAAATCTCTATGTCTCCATCTTGGACATTTTCACGGATGGAGTTGAAATGACGCTTGATATGCCTGGTCTTCTTGTGAAACCTGGGCTCCTTGGCGAGGGCAATAGCTCCAGTGTTGTCACAGAAGAGTTTGATCGGCCCCGACGCATTGGGTATGACTCCTAGGTCGGTGATGAACTCCTTCACCCAAATCGCTTCATGTGCTGCCTCCGAGGCTGCCATGTACTCCGCTTCACACGTAGATCCCGCCACGACGCTCTGCTTGCAGCTGCACCAGCTTACTGCTCCACCATTCAACATATACACGTATCCGGTTTGTGACTTAGAGTCATCCAGATCTGAGTCGAAGCTAGTGTCGACGTAACCCTTTACGACGAGCTCTTCGTCTCCTCCATAAACGAGAAACATGTCCTTCGTCCTTTTCAGGTACTTCAGGATATTCTTGACCGCTGTCCAGTGTTCCTTGCCGGGATTACTTTGGTATCTTGCTACCAAACTTACGGCAAGGTTTACATCGGGTCTGGTACACAGCATGGCATACATAATAGATCCTATGGCTGAAGCATAGGGGATGACACTCATCTCTTCTTTATCTTTTGCCGTGGTCGGTGACTGAGCTGAGCTCAGTCTCATACCTTGTAACATAGGCAAGAACCCCTTCTTGGACTGATCCATTCTGAATCTCTTCAAAATCTTATCAAGGTATGTGCTTTGTGAAAGACCTATGAGGCGTCTCGATCTATCTCTATAGATCTTGATGCCTAATATATAAGCAGCTTCTCCAAGGTCCTTCATTGAAAAACACTTATTCAAGTAGGCCTTAATGCTGTCCAGAAATTCTATATTATTTCCCATCAGGAGTATGTCATCTACATATAATATGAGAAATTCTACAGAGCTCCCACTCACTTTCTTGTAAACGCAGGCTTCTCCATAAGTCTGCATAAACCCAAACACTTTGATCATCTCATCAAAGCGAATGTTCCAACTCCGAGATGCTTGCACCAGTCCATAAATGGATCGCTGGAGCTTGCATACTTTGTTAGCATTCCGAGGATCGAAAAAACCTTCCGGCTGCATCATATACAGTTCTTCCTTAAGATGCCCGTTAAGGAATGCTGTTTTGACGTCCATCTGCCATATCTCATAATCATAGTATGCGGCAATTGCTAACATGATTCGGACGGACTTTAGCTTCGCTACGGGAGAGAATGTCTCGTCGTAGTCAATCCCTTGAACCTGTCGATAACCCTTAGCGACAAGTCGAGCTTTATAGATGGTAATATTACCATCCGCGTCTGTCTTCTTCTTAAAGATCCATTTGTTTTCTATCGCTCGCCGATCATCGGGCAAGTCTGTCAAAGTCCATACTTTGTTTTCATACATGGATTCTATCTCGGATTTCATGGCTTCAAGCCATTTGTTGGAATCCGGGCCCGCCATTGCTTCTTCATAGTTCGAAGGTTCATTGTTGTCTAACAACATGATTTCCAGGACAGGGTTGCCGTACCACTCTGGTGCGGAACGTGTCCTTGTGGACCTACGAAGTTCAGCAGTAACTTGATCCGAAGTACCTTGATCATTATCATTGTTTTCCTCTTCAGTTGGTGTGGGCATCACAGGAATGGTTTCCTGCGCTGCGCCACTTTCCCGCTCAAGAGGTAGTACTTCATCGAGTTCTACTTTCCTCCCACTTACTTCTTTCGAGAGAAACTCTTTTTCCAGAAAGCATCCGTTCTTGGCAACAAAGATCTTGCCTTTGGATCTTAAGTAGAAGGTGTACCCGACAGTTTCCTTTGGGTATCCTATGAATACGCATTTTTCCGACTTGGGTTCGAGCTTTTCAGGTTGAAGTTTCTTGACATAAGCATCGCATCCCCAAACTTTTAGAAACGACAGCTTAGGTTTCTTTCCAAACCATAATTCATACGGTGTCGTCTCAACGGATTTAGACGGTGCCCTATTTAAAGTGAATGTAGCTGTCTCTAGAGCGTATCCCCAAAATGATAGCGGTAAATCGGTAAGGGACATCATAGACCGCACCATATCCAATAGGGTGCGATTACGACGTTCGGACACACCGTTTCGCTGAGGTGTTCTAGGCGGCGTGAGCTGTGAAACGATTCCATATTTCCTTAAGTGTGTACCAAATTCGTGACTTAAGTATTCTCCTCCATGATCTGATCGTAAGAATTTTATCTTTCGGTCACGTTGATTCTCTACCTCATTCTGAAATTCCTTGAACTTTTCAAAGGTCTCAGACTTGTGTTTCATTAAGTAGACATACCCATATCTACTCAAGTCATCTGTGAGAGTGAGAACATAACGATATCCTCCGCGAGCCTCAACGCTCATTGGACCGCACACATCGGTATGTATGATTTCCAACAAGTTGGTTGCTCGCTCCATTATTCCGGAGAACGGAGTCTTGGTCATTTTGCCCAAGAGGCATGGTTCGCACGTGTCAAACGATTCATAATCAAGAGACTCTAAAAGTCCATCGGCATGGAGCTTCTTCATGCGCTTGACACCAATGTGACCAAGGCGGCAGTGCCACAAGTATGTGGGACTATCGTTATCAACTTTAAATCTTTTGGCATCTACACTATGAACATGTGTAATATTACGCTCGAGATTCATTAAGAATAAACCATTGACCATCGGAGCATGACCATAAAACATATCTCTCATATAAAACGAACAACCATTATTCTCAGACTTAAATGAGTAGCCATCTCGTATTAAACAAGATCCTGATACAATGTTCATGCTCAAACTTGGCACTAAATAACAATTATTAAGGTTCAAAACTAATCCCGTAGGTAAATGTAGAGGCAGCGTGCCGACGGCGATCACATCGACTCTGGAACCATTCCCGACGCGCATCGTCACCTCGTCCTTTGCCAGTCTCCATTTATTCTGCAGCTCCTGCTGTGAGTTACAAATATGAGCAATGGCACCGGTATCAAATACCCAGGAGTTACTACGATTACTGGTAAGGTACACATCAATCACATGTATATCAAATATACCTTTGGTGTTGCCGGCCTTCTTATCCGCTAAGTATTTGGGGCAGTTCCGCTTCCAGTGACCCTTCCCCTTGCAATAAAAGCACTCAGTCTCAGGCTTGGGTCCATTCTTTGACTTCTTCCCGGTAACTGGCTTACCAGGCGTGGCAACATCTTTGCCGTCCTTCTTGAAGTTCTTCTTACCCTTGCCCTTCTTGAACTTAGTGGTCTTATTGACCATCAACACTTGATGTTCTTTCTTGATTTCAGCCTCTCCTGACTTCAGCATCGAGAACACTTCAGGAATGGTCTTTTCCATCCCCTGCATGTTGTAGTTCATCACAAAGCTCTTGTAGCTTGGTGGGAGCGACTGGAGGATTCTGTCATTGACCGCCTCATCTGGGAGGTTAATGTTCAGCTGGGTCATACGATTGTGCAACCCAGACATCTTTAGGATGTGCTCACTGACAGAACTGTTTTCCCCCATCTTACAACTGTAGAACTTGTCGGAGACATCATATCTCTCGACCCGGGCATGAGCTTGGAAAACTAGTTTCAGCTCTTCGAACATCTCATATGCTCCGTGATGCTCAAAACGCTTTTGGAGCCCCGGTTCTAAGCTGTAAAGCATGCCGCACTGAACGAGGGAGTAATCATCAGCACGAGACTGCCAAGCATTCATAATGTCTTGGTTCTCTGGGACGGGAGCGTCACCTAGCGGTCCTTCTAGGACATATTGTTTCCTAGCAGCTATGAGGATGATCCTCAGGTTCCGGACCCAGTCCGTATAGTTGCTGCCATCATCTTTCAGCTTGGTTTTCTCTAGGAACGCGTTGAAGTTCATGTTGACATTAGCGTTGGCCATTGATCTACAAGACATATTTGCAAAGGTTTTAGACTAAGTTCATGATAATAAAGTTCTAATCAAATTATGAACTCCCACTCAGATTAGACATCCCTTTAGTCATCTAAGTGTTACACGATCCGAGTCGACTAGGCCGTGTCCGATCATCACGTGAGACGGACTAGTCATCGTCGGTGAACATTCTCATGTTGATCGTATCTTCCATACGACTCGTGTTCGACCTTTCGGTCTCCGTGTTCCGAGGCCATGTCTGCACATGCTAGGCTTGTCAAGTTAACCCTAAGTGTTTTCGCTGTGTAAAACTGTCTTACACCCGTTGTATGTGAACGTAAGAATCCATCACACCCGATCATCACGTGGTGCTTAGAAGCGACGAACTGTAGCAACGGTGCACAGTTAGGGGAGAACACTTCTTGAAATTTTATAAGGGATCATCTTATTTACTACCGTCGTCCTAAGTAAACAAGATGCATAATACATAATAAACATCACATGCAATTATATAGTTGTGACATGATATGGCCAATATCATATAGCTCCATTGATCTTCATCTTCGGGGCTCCATGATCATCTTGTCACCGGCTTGACACCATGATCTCCATCATCATGATCTCCATCATCGTGTCTTCATGAAGTTGTCACGCCAACGACTACTTCTACTTCTATGACTAACGTTTAGCAATAAAGTAAAGTAGTTTACATGACGTTATTCAATGACACGCAGGTCAAAAAATAAAGACAACTCCTATGGCTCCTGCCGGTTGTCATACTCATCGACATGCAAGTCGCGAATCCTATTACAAAGAACATGATCTCATACATCACAATTCATTATTCATCACAACTTCTGGCCATATCACATCACATGATCAATCGCTGCAAAAACAAGTTAGACGTCCTCTAATTGTTGTTGCATCTTTTACGTGGCTGCAATTGGGTTCTAGCAAGAACGTTTTCTTACCTACGAATCACCACAACGTGATTTTGTCAACTTCTATTTACCCTTCATAAGGGCCCTGTTCATCGATTCGGCTCCAACTAAGGTGGGAGAGACAGACACCCGCCAGCCACCTTATGCAACTAGTGCATGTCAGTCGGTGGAACCGGTCTCACGTAAGCGTACGTGTAAGGTTGGTCCGGGCCGCTTCATCCCACAATACCGTTGAGCAAGAAAAGACTAGTAGAGGCAAGTAAGATGACAAAATCCACGCCCACAACAAAATTGTGTTCTACTCGTGCAAAGAGAACTACGCATAGACCTAGCTCATGATGCCACTGTTGGGGAACGTTGTAGAAAATTAAAATTTTTCCTACGGTTTCACCAAGATCCATCTATGAGTTCATCTAAGCAACGAGTCAAGGGAGAGAGTTTGCATCTACATACCACTTGTAGATCGCGTGCGGAAGCTTGCAAGGTGATGATGTAGTCGTACTCGACGTGATCCAAATCACCGATGACCAGCGCCGAACGGACGGCACCTCCGCGTTCAACACACGTACGGGATGGGAGACGTATCCTCCTTCTTGATCCAGCAAGGGGGAAGGAGAGGTTGATGAAGATCCAGCAGCACGACGGCGTGGTGGTGGATGCAGGGCGTCACAGCAGCAGGGCTTCGCCGAGACTACGAGGGAGAGACGTAACGGGGGGAGATGGAGGCGCCAGGGGCTGGTGTATGAAGTCCCTCCTCTCCCCCGCTATATATAGGGGTGCCAGGGGGGCGCCGGCCCTAGTAGATGAGATCTACTACGGGGGGAGGCGGCCTAGGGGAGGTTTCCCTCCCCCCCAAGGCACCTAGGGGTGCCTTCCACCACTAGGACTCCTCCTAGGGGGAAACCCTAGGCGCATGGGCCTATAGGGGCTGGTGCCCTTGGCCCATGAAGTCCAAGGCGCACCCCCTACAGCCCATGTGGCCCCCCGGGACAGGTGGCCCCACCCGGTGGACCCCCGGGACCCTTCCGGTGGTCCCGGTACAATACCGATAACCCCGAAACTTGTCCCGATGCCCGAAATAGCACTTCCTATATATAATTCTTTACCTCCGGACCATTCCAGAACTCCTTGTGACGTCCGGGATCTCATCCGGGACTGAGAACAACATTCGGGTTTCTGCATATACATATCTTCATAACCCTAGCGTCACCGGACCTTAAGTGTGTAGACCCTACGGGTTCGGGAGACATGCAGACATGACCGAGACGCTCTCAGTCAATAACCAACAGCGGGATCTGGATACCCATGATGGCTCCCACATGCTCCTCGATGTTGTCATCGGATGAACCACTATGTCGAGGATTCGATCAAACCCTGTATGCAATTCCCTTTGTCAATCGGTACGTTACTTGCCCGAGACTCGATCGTCGGTATCCCAATACCTTGTTCAGTCTCGTTACCGG
Source organism: Triticum dicoccoides (assembly GCF_002162155.2). Classification (NCBI taxonomy): domain Eukaryota; kingdom Viridiplantae; phylum Streptophyta; class Magnoliopsida; order Poales; family Poaceae; genus Triticum; species Triticum dicoccoides. Next base: position 253,563,549 of record NC_041382.1, read on the forward strand.
CAAGTCACTTTACTCGTACCGTAATGCATGATCCCGTGTCCAACACCTTGGTCACATTGAGCTCATTATGATGATGCATTACCGAGTGGGCCCAGAGATACCTCTCCGTCATACGGAGTGACAAATCCCAGTCTCGATCCGTGTCAACCCAACAGCTACTTTCGGAGATACCTGTAATGCACCTTTATAGTCACCCAGTTACGTTGTGACGTTTGATACACCCAAGGCACTTCTACGGTATCCGGGAGTTACACGATCTCATGGTCTAAGGAAGAGATACTTGACATTGACAAAGCTCTAGCAATACGAACTACACGATCTTTTATGCTATGCTTAGGATTGGGTCTTGTCCATCACATCATTCTCCTAATGATGTGATCCCGTTATCAACAACATCCAATGTCCATAGTCAGGAAACCATGACTATCTGTTGATCACAACAAGCTGGTCAACTAGAGGCTTACCAGGGACATATTGTGGTCTAAGTATTCACACGTGTATTACGATTTCCGGATAATACAGTTATAGCATGAATAAAAGACAATTATCATGAACAATGAAATATGATAATACTTTTATTATTGCCTCTAGGGCATATTTCCAACAGTAGTACCCTATAAGAACCCATGACCCCTGGAAAAGATAAGGATACTCCACTGAGTGGATTTCAGATAAATTGAATACGAGTTTTGTCTCGATATGTGTGATGCCCCAATAGTATGTGGGATGAAGTTGGAGAACGTCAGTTGTTGGACCAAATGTGATCAAGGAGTCAGAAGAGAATGTTAAGTTGATTCGAGATAGACTGAAGGTAGCTCAGTCCAGGCAGAAGAGTTATGCAGACTAAAAAACGCAAGGAGGTAGTCTGTGAAATTGGAGACAGAGCATGTCTTCATGTGTCCCCTCTGCGAGGAGTTAAACAATTTGTAGTTAAGGGAAAGTTAGCCCCGAGGTTTGTAGGACCATACCGAGTTTTGGAGCGTATGAGAGAAGTGGCCAACAAGTTGGAGTCACCTGAAGGACTGTCGGGAGTTCATGATGTGTTTTACATTTCCCAGTTGAAGAAGTGCCATGCAAAGTTGGCCAATATTCCCCTGTAAGGACGCTTGACCCTGGAAAGGATAATGATGTTCCACGAAGTGGAATATGGACTTCATAAGTATAAGCTTTTATCTCGGTATGAGGGATATCCCACGAGGATGAAGAGATAAATTACTATTGGATATAAAGGAGGTATGATGTTGGAAATATGGATCAATGGAAACTCCATGATGAGTCTGAGTAATCATGTCCTAGTTTGGTGCCAATAGAAGGAAGGAAGACAGTACAATTGGATGGATTTAAGAATACTAGGAAGTTGGAAGTTGGAACAATGATCAGTTGCCCGATGATAAGTTCAAGGACTACAAGTGATGAGATGGGCCATAACCCACAAGCCCTAGGACCTGCCAAGAAGCAAGAACATTCTTGCTGAAGGAAAAACCTCGGAGGAAGAAACGACGTTTATCGGCAGACGATTTTATAGGAGTAACGCAAAACCTGAGAGTTGTGAAGGAATGATAGATGTTTGTTTGGTTTGCAGAATCAATGGATTATTCCGAACGTAGTTCATGGACAATAGAAATTCTGCAATGCTTGTGAGGATGACCGAGTGTTAGAATGCGAGATATGCTAAACCGTATACAAGGTAATGATTTGGGTGCGGGATGGATTGATCACCATACCAACTTACTCTTATTGTTCGCCTTGATATATGGGATGGTAAATCTGAGTGACTTACCTATAGTAGAGCGCCGACGATCAAAACCTTGTTTAAGCCTTAGAATGGTATAGGTATTTTTCCCTTATACAAGGCAGCTTTGCCAACCGTAGGTTATACGGTGAGGATCAACCCAGACCCATTTCCTGCAGGAGAAACCCTAAATTGTTGACCACCATGAGAGATATCGGTAGTTGATTAGTATTGGCGCCAGACTCGTCAGCTAAGAAGACCCAGTCTCGGAAGAACCTTACCTAGATGAAAGACAGAAGAATTGTGGTAAAGGTTATGCCACTACCGGAAGAGCCCGGATAAGGAATTATCCTGAAGATCCAAGAAGACCGACACTGTTAACAATAAAAAATGGAGTATATGAGTTTTGATGGAACCGTAACAATGCTTCTAAGGGTGGTAGCACCCCAGACGCCGGAGATGATTGATGAAATTTTGAAGAGACCCCGAACCTAACCTATTTCTTCCTAGCCTCTCCGAATCTCGAGGACGAGATTCCTTTTAAGGGTGGTAGGTTTGTAACATCCCAAAATTCTAAATTTTGGAATGTTATAATAAATAGATAGATTTGATTGATTGTGTGAAATTAAGTGAAATTCGAAACCTTTTTGAAAGTTAAATGAGAGGGAATAAAAGGACTTTCCCAAACTTTCATTTTGCATTCGTGATCTCCGTGAATACAAATTCTTTTCACCACGAAACCATGGAGAGAAGATGACATGACTTCTTCCATTTATTTAAATGACAAGGGTGTTGAAAATATTTGAATTTCATTTGGAAAATATTTCCAACTCTAGAACTTTATGCAACTCAATGATTTTCATGAGAGGAGATAAAATGACTTCTTCAAATTATATGAAATATGAGTTGGGAGTTTCAAAGGATCAAAGTTGAAAGTCTTTTTGGAATTATTTTACAATTTGGAGTTATTTGGATTTTATTCAAATCATTTTTTTCTCCAAAAATAAAATACATGGAAAATAGGGTAACATGATTCCCTACAACAGAAAATTGAGAGAAATAAATTTGATTTCATTTTGGTATTTTAAAATGTTTTTGTTGGATCTTATTAGACTAGTAGCACTCTTTAAATTATCTGAATTTGTGTGGACTTTATTTGGCATTATAAAAATGTCCATGTCGTAGAAAATCTTTTTCTGAAAATTTTGATATATATATATATATGCCTATATAATATGTTTTTTGCTTTTATTTTTTTATTATTTATTTGTCTGGCAATTTGTAAAAAAAAACTTTCTGACTGGGCCGGCCCAGCTCCTGCCAGGCCAAGGCCCATCCCAGCGCGCCGCCCCTCTCCTTCCCCGAGCGGAAGTCCCGCTCGGGCACGTCGTTCGCCGCCGCCGTGGCCGACCCGGCCACCCCCGCGCCGCCTTGCCCCATCATCCACGCAACCCTTGCCCCCCCCTCTATATAAGCTCCGCCGCCACCGCCTTTTCCTCTTTGCCGCACCACACCACCGCCCTTGCGTCGCGTCCCGCCGTTGCCGGCGAGATCCACTGCCACCGCCCCGCTCTGTCCCGTCAACGTTGACCATCGCCGACGCCACCATCCTGCTCGCCTCGCCGCGCCGCCCCTCCCCGACCCCTTCGCCGCCCTCCTGGACGACCAGAGCCGCCGCCCCACCCGGACCCGAGCCGCCGCCGCCGTCCTGTCTCGCCGGAGACCGCAGCCGCCGTCGAAACCTTCTGAACCGGTATATAACCGCCGATCCGATCCGGTTTTTCTTTTAACCTCGGTTTCTTTTTAAAAAAAACCATAGACTATATTTGTTTTTTTTTGTTTTATTAAACAGCGAACGTCCACTGTTTAGATCTTATAAACGAATGTTCGCTTTTTAGTCTTTTCCTTTTCTGTTTTAGACAGGGACTTCCTTGTAGATGTTTTATTTACAGTTTAGTCTCTAATCTTCAGTCGATCACTACTACTTACTCGTTAGTCCGAATCCAATGAAACCAACGCTCACATCTTCGTTACAATCCCCTCTATCCATTAATCCAACTCAAACATGTTTTTGAAAAGTTTAAAATTTGAATTAGATCAGATTTGTATTCAAACTTTGTTTGATCATAACTTGAGTTTCGTAGCTCCGTTTGAGTTGATTCTTTTTGCAAATCGAAGCTCTTGACCTAAACTTTCTGATAAGGCCAAATTCACATAATTTTGGTACTGTTAGAAATTGTTTTATGTTGAAAGAGTTATTTGCTTGATATGAAGTTTTTCAAATCGTCTTCTTCGATCTTTCTGATATTTTGAGTGATTGCTTATGTGTGGTTACTATTGCTTGCTTACGATAGATTGACCGGAGTGTGACGAGTAGAACTATCAAGAGTTTTGAGTGCGGATCATCTTCATCAACATCGCAGGCAAGTTCGCACTTTGATCATATTCCTTTCTTACCCAGTTTTTATGCATTAGTTTCACCCTCAAACATTGCATGAGTAGGATTGATAACATGTGGGTATTGGGAAGTAGTTGATGAGGTAGGAACCTATTGCCCTGCATTCAAACCTTGGGAGTTACTATTACGTTATGCTTATATTGCCATGCTATGCTCGTAGATGTGTTTTGGGTTTGAGAGTATTCATGACAGATGTGAGATTGTTAGTTAATGGTTTACTTAAGGTGGCAACTTTAACACACATCTGGGTGGATTGAGCCACTTGGGTATTCCAGCGATTGCCTGCCTAGTTACCTGGGTATTCTAGGACTGCCTGTTTTTTATGGACCGCCACCCAGGCTCAAAGGGATCATGAGATTATTCATACTAGAAACTTCCGTGTGCAGCCACAAGCTATTATGGGCTCTAGCATAGTTGATTAAGTCGTGTGAACTCTTATAGGGTAGACTAGCAGATGTAGGGGTTATAGGTGGTACGGTCTACCCATCGTAAGGTGCAAACGCTTCTGAAATACTATGTCTCGGTCATCCGTTTCTCAAACACCATGTAGTGCGAGAAATCCAACGCAGGAGATCGAGTCTTGTGGGGAAAAGTGCGCAAACCTCTATAGAGTGTATAAACTAATCATGATTAGCTGTGTCCCTGGTTACGGACATCTTGAGTATCTAGTACTTGGATTATCATGTGAATCTCATCATGTTACTTTAAATTAATTTTGTTGGGTTTAATGATGTTACTTAATTGGGATTGAGAATGCTGTCAACCATTCTCAATGATTAACAACCACCATGATAGTTAAATAAAATTTATTCCTTTGTAGTAGGGAAAAATTGGCTTTTCGCAAAAACCTTGTAACCATAGAGCTTTTCCACCAGCCAAATATGCATGTAGTGATAGCCTTTATTCATCATTCTCTATGGTGTGAATTTGCCAATACATTCAATGGACTAACCCTCTATGGCTGCAACGTCTCATGTTGCAGGATGTCTTACGACAAGTAAGTGATACATTAGGGTTATGATTTCTACACTCAACTTTGCCATTGGTGTTGATGGGAATCCACAACCTTTGTTACTTCCGCTATTTGGATTGAGGTAATAATATTTACGTTACTGTTACATGTGATTTACCTCTGTTATAAATCCTCGAGTACTGTGTGTGTCAGCATACCGATCCAGGGATGACACTTAAGCACAGAGACTTGATCCATTCGGGTTGGGTCGCTACATTTACCCTCTTATAGGCAGTGAAATACCAAATGCCCCCCACTCAAGCCTTAAAACTCGCATGTTCCCAAAGAGATCATGCGAATGGCATGGTTGGATTACCCAAAATTGTATTGATGAGGATCCCGTAACGGGTGGGCACGATCTCTGTTTTGACAAGACGTGCCAATGGAGGCTATGCCTCGAAACACGAAGCAGGAGGAGTGAAAATGGTTCGAAAATGTTAAAGAGCCAGATGTGATGTTTTGCCGAAAAAGTTATCAGTAAAAAGACATTGTTTTATTTGGATATCTTGCCTTCGAGGTTAAGGGTTGTATTAATTATATAGAGCCGGACACAGATCCTTTGTGCAGGGAGTTAACTTAGAATGTTTAAATAGAAGGAACCCGCCTTGCAATGCCAAAGACAAATCACATGTCATACACATCGTCATCGAAGACTGGTTCAGGGGCAACTGAGGGAGTCCTAGATTAAGGGGTTCACGGGTGTCTGGATTATGTGATATGGGCCGAACTGATGGGCCGTGAAGATAGAAGCAGAGGACTTTCCCCTGTATCCTGGTAGGACTCCCCTATGCGTGGACGACAAGATTGGTGTCCGGATATGTTATTTCCTTCCACCACAAAATGACTTTGTACAACCCTAGGCCCCTCCAGTGTGTATATAAACCGGAGGGTTTAATCTGTAGAGGCCATCAGAATTCTCATAGGCTAGACAGCTAGGGTTTAGCCATTACGATCTCGAGGTATATCAACTCTTCTAACCCCTATACTCATCAAATACAATAAAGTAGGACGTAGGGTTTTACTTTCGTTAAGAGGGCCCAAACCTGGGTAAACATTGTGTACCACTTGTCCCTTGTTACCCTCGATCCTCAAACGCATAGTTTGGGACACCCTACCCGAGATCGGCCGGTTTTGACACCGACAACCACAAATACTATTTCAACTACATGATCATGCAAAGCAATATGACAATAATGAAGTGTGTAATAATAAACGGAACGGTTTAAGTTGCATGGCAATATATCTCGGAATGGCTATGGAAATGCCATAATTGGTAGGTATGTTGGCTGTTTTGAGGAAGGTATATAGTGGGTGTAAGGTACTGGCGAGAGTTGCGCGGTACTAGAGAGGCTAGCAATGGTGGAAGGGTGAGAATGCGTATAATCCATGGACTCAACATTAGTCATAAAGAACTCACATACTTATTGCAAAAGTCTATTAGTCATCGAAACAAAGTACTACGTGCATGCTCCCAGGGGGATAGATTGGTAGGAAAAGACCATCGCTCAACCCTGACCGCTACTCATAAGGAAGACAATCATTAAATACCTCATGCTCTAGCTTCGTTACATAACAGTTCACCATACATGCATGCTACGGGAATCACAAACTTTAACTAAAGTATTTCTCCAATCCACAATTACTCACTACCATGACTCTAATATCACCATCTTTATATCTCAAAACAATCATAAGGAATCAAACTTCTCCTATTATTGAATGCACTTTATATGAAAGTTTTTATTATATCCCTCTTGGATGCCTATCATATTAGGACTAAACTCATAACCAAAGAAAATTACCATGTTGTTTAAAGAGACTCTCAAAATAATATAAGGGAAGCGTGATAGTTAAACAATTTCTATAAAATAAAACCACTGTCGTGCTCCAAAAAGATATAAGTGAAGCACTAGAGCAAAATTTCCTACCTCAAAGATATAGTGAAGCACATAGAGTATTCTAATCATGCATGTCCCTCTCAAAAGGTGTGCACAGCAAGGATGTTTGTGGAAAACTAAAAAGCAAAAAACTCATATCATACAAGACACTCCAAGCAAAACACATATCATGTGGTGAATAAAAATATAGCCTTAAGTAAAGTTACCGATAGACGAAGACGAAAGAGGGGGTGCCTTCAAGGGCATCCCCATGCTTAGGCTCTTGGTTGTCCTTGAATAGTACCTTGGGGTGTCTTGGGCATCCCCAATCTTAGGCTCTTGCCAGTCCTCATTCCATAGTCCATCAAATCTTTACCCAAAACTTGAAAACTTCACAACACAAAACTCAACAAAAAATCTCATGAGATCCGTTAGTATAAGAAAATAAATCACCACTTTTGGTACTGTTGTGAACTCATTCTTCATTTATATTGGTGTAATATATACTGTAATCCAACTCATCCATGGTTCATACCCCCCGATACTACTCGTAGATACATCAAAATAAGAAAACAACACAAAGAAAACAGAATAAGTCAAAAATAGAACAGTCTGTAGCAATCTGTAACTCTCGAATACTTATGTAACTCCCAAAATTCTGAAAAATTATGAAAACCTGGGCAATTTGTATATTAATATTCTTATAAAAGAATCAGTATTTTATCGCGCTTCTGTTAAAAATGAGAATTGTTTTCTTGAGCGCAAAGGTTTCCATTTTTTAGCAAGATCAAATCAACTATCACCATAAGACATCCCAAAGGTCTTACTGGGCACAAACACTTATTAAAACACAAAACACATCTAACTGGAGGCTAGATAAATTATTTATTGCAAAACAGTACCAAAAAAGTAAGAACACAAATAAAATTGGGTTGCCTCCCAACAAGTGCTATTGTTTACCGCCCTTAGCTAGACACAAAAACATAGATTTAGGTATTGTCATCTTTGGTACCCAATCCATAAGTATCTCTCATAATAGATTCATGTGGCAACTTAATTTTCTTTCCAGGAAAGTGTTCCATGCCTTCCTTAACGGAAATTGAAATCTAATGTTTCATTCTTTCATATCAATAATTGCACCAATTGTTCTAAGGAAAGGTCTACCAAGAATAATAGGACATGTAGGATTGCAATCTATATCAAGAACAATGAAATCTACGGGCACATAATTCCTATTTGCAACAATAAGAACATCATTAATCCTTCCCATAGGTTTTCTTAATAGTGGAATCCACAAGATGCAAATTTAAAAAACAATCATCAAATTCACAGAAACCTAACACATCACATAATGTTTTTGGAATTGTGGAAATACTAGCACCCAAATCACACAAAGCATGGCACTCATAATCTCTAATCTTAATATTAATAGTAGGTTCCCACTCATCATAAAGTTTTCTAGGAATAGAAACTTGCAATTCAAGCTTTTCCTCGAATGGTTTCATCATAGCATCAATAATATGTTTAGTAAAAGCTTTATTTTGATTATAGGCATGAGGAGAATTCAACATGGATTCCAACAAAGAAATACACTCTATTAAAGAACAATTATCATAATTGAATTCCTTGAAATCCAAAAGAGAGGGTTCATTTCTACTTAAAGTTTTGATGTCTCCAATCCCCCTTTTATCAACTTTTGCATCAAGATCTATAAACTCTGAATCATTGGGACACCTTCTAACTAAAGTTGACTCATCTCCAGTCCCATCTTTATCAAGATTTATATTGGAAAACAAAGATTCAATAAGAGTCACATCAATCACTTTAAGATCTTCATCATTATTTAAAGACTCTGGTTTAGCGGCCATCTAGTTTACTTTTTTGGAAAAGGAGGATGACCCCGGCCTTTGCATCTTGGAGATGCATGAGACCATTTTATTAACTATTCTCGAGAACCATACAAAGTAGAACAACAATATGCCTGAATCAGCCATCTTGGCAACATCTGCCGCTACTCCTATCCAAATGATGAAGGGGCGCAAGCTGGTCTGCATACCCAGACCTCTCACCTAAGCCTAACATCTAAAGCCGGAGGCCCCGACCGAACCATCTGCCAAGTCCGGGGCTCAAAACGATCCGACACACTCACATGTGTCGTCGCCGCTGTCTTCCACTAGTTCATCTTCAAAGCAAATTGAGGTGAAAACCTTGGTAAGTCCTCCGCCATCGATGCGACCACGACGCCAAAAGATGACCTCCACCTACGCGAGCCTTGGCAGCTCCTCCGCCATTGACGCCACCACGACGCCAGCCGACGACCTCCACCTACGCGAGTCCATCTCCAAGCAATGGACGTAAATCCATGCTAGCATAGGGCCGCACCACTGCCGTCGCCCACCACCCACAAGCGCCACCCAACCCGAAGGTTTCCAAAGCGGCACCTTCAAGAAGGGAACATCGCCGTGAGCACCGCCATCGCCCAACAAAGTTAGGGCTTTCGCCCGGGAGACCTAGGGGAAGGTGATGTGAGGAGACTAGTCCATACCGACACCTCCAAGGAGGGGAACGGCACCTAAAGTAGCTTGTTTATTAGAAATTTTCCCTACTAAATTTTCAAGATGAGCAAACTGAGATTTCAAACCATAAAATTACTTAGGCATATCAGCAAGCTCTTTATTCATATACTCCATAAAAGTTTTCCGCTCCTTAAGCTCGTTCCCAAAGAAACTATTATGCTGAAATTGTAAAGAGATGAAGCTCCTAACATTATTTTCAATTTCTTCCAACATCCTATAATGAGGATCAACATTCTTTGGTTGAACCATAAAGGCAGGCAACCACATCAACACACGGGTAAAAAACCCAAACGAAAAGACGAATGGAAGAAGGGCAAAGAAAAGGGCAAATCTTTTTGAAAATCATTTCAGAACTAGGGGAGGGGAAAACAAGAGGAAAATGGGGAATAATATAATGCAAGAGATGAGAGTTTATGATGGGTACTTGGTAGGCTTGATGTAGATCTTGACTTGGTGTAGATCTCCCCGGCAACAGCGCCAGAAATTCTTCCTACTACTTCTTGAGCTTGCGTTGGTTTTTCCCTTGAAGAGAAAAGGGTGGTGCAACACAGTAGAGGTAAGTATTTCCCTCAGTTAAGAACCAAGGTATCAATCCAGTAGGAAAAGAACACGCAAATCACCAATACCTGCAAAAACAATCAAACACTTGCACCCAACGCGATAAAGGGGTTGTCAATCCCTTCATAGTCACTTGCAAAGGTTAGATCTGATGGGGATAAATAAAACTAAACAAAAGCTAACTAAATATATTTGGGTTTTTCTGGTTTATAGATTTGAAAATAAAAGATTGAAATAATAGTAGATCAGAAACTAATATGATGGAAAATAGACTCGGGGGACATAGGTTTCACTAGAGGCGTCTCTCTTGAGGGAAAATAATATAGTGGGTGAACAAATTACTGTCGAGCAATTGATAGAAAAGCGCAAAGTTATGACGATATCCAAGGCAATGATTATGTAATACGAAGATGATTACAAAGATAAGAATTCAAAGATATTTCGAAAAGAATTACAAAGATAACAAATGATGCGTATAAGAATTCAGAGAAGATTCAAATAATATTCATAGATAATCTGATCATAGATCCACAATTCGTCGGATCTTGACAAACACACCGCAAAATAAGATTACATCGGATAGATCTCCAAGAACATCGAGGAGAAAATGTTATTGAGAATCAAAGAGAGAGAATAATCCATCTAGCTACTAGCTATGGACCCATAGGTCTAAGGTAAATTACTCACGCTTCATCGGAAGGGCAATAGAGTTGATGTAGATGCCCTCCGTGATTGAATCCCCCTCCGGCAGGATGCCGGAAAAGGCCCCAAGATGGGTTCTCATGGGAACAGAAGGTTGCGGCGGTAGAAAAGTGTTTTCGTGGATGTACTATTGTTTCTGGAATATATGTGAATATATAGGGCCAAGGGCTAGGTTAGAGGAGTCCCGAGGGGCTGGCAAGGTAGGGGGCGCCCCCCTAGGGCACGCCCTCCATTGTTGTCGCCGCCTCGCAGCTCTTTCGATTTGCACTCCAAGTCTCATGGGTGTCTTTTGGTCCAAGAAAAATCATCGCGAAAGTTTTATTCCGTTTGGACTCCGTTTGATATTCCTTTTCTACGAAGCTAAAAAACAAGGAAAGACAGAAACTGGCACTATGCTCTAGGTTAATAGATTAGTTCCAAGGATAATATAAAATAACATATTAATGCATATAAAACATCCAAAACATATAATATAATAGCATGGAACAATAAAAAAAATTATAGATACATTGGAGACGTATCAGGTTCCCATTGAAAGCATCTCGGACCGACTGATTATGATATTTTGGTTCCACCGATTTGGCTCTAGACATTGCACTAGTACATCTCGGTGCCACCGAGAAGTGCTAATCGGTGAGACCCAAAGTAAAATTTCAGTGAAACACTAGAAACCCGGAGACACCGAGCCACATCTTGGTCCGACCAAAATGGTGTGTTTTGTTTCTGTTGAGTGCTTCGGTATCACCGAGATGACCAACTCAGTAGCTGCAAAATGCATTCAGTGAGAACCTAGAACTAAGATTTGAACTGAATTTTTTGAAAAATCATCTGCTTTTTGTGATTACTCATCTACTCTGCCCATACCTATCAATTCACAGGGTCAGCTTGTAACAATGACAAGTGGTAGTGATAGTCAGAACATGTTAGAGCAGAATGTGTATCTTAGTGAATGATCAAGTCCAGCTGAGAGTTGTGATGAAGGTACCAGGAGCACTCCTAGCAATTTGTGTAAAGCTACCAAGAGGACTAGGAAGAACAAGGGCTCAAAAAATAGAGGTTGAGGAGTTCCAGCCTGAGGAAGTGACCTCAAAGAAGAAGAAGGTGCTTGCCAAGGAGTATGGGATAATAGCTAGCACCAGGCCTTCTGGTAGTGCCAAGGTGAGATTGCAGTGAGGACAGTCGTCATCTCCAGGGGTGAAAAAGCCTCAGCTCCGAAAGAAACTATGACATTCACACTTGAGGAGACAAGTGATGCAGAGGTTGATGCCACCAAGAAGAAGAAAAGGCCAAGGAAGACTACTGCTCATGTCATTGGCAAACCCTCCATGGTTTTTGATGATCATGATGATGAGGAGGAGGAACCTATTGCATATGCACCTCCAGTAAAGACTTAGAAGCTCATGTCAGATGCTATGAAGTCAGCTACTCCCTCCAAGCCCAAAGCACCAGCTCCCAAGGGGTCTACCAGGAACATCTCTACAAGTGAGAAAAACAAGGCCCCGGTGCCTCAGGCAGAAATTGATGATGAGCCACTAGTGCTCAGGAAGTTAAAGCCCAAGATTCCAGACCATGACAACTCTCATCGAGTAGCAGAAAACATGATGCCTAGGGAGGATAAGGGTCTGCGTTAGTGGAGGATGACTGACCCATATTCTGTTAGGATAAGGTCTGCATGTGACTATTGCTTTCATAGGCGAGAGCAACACGATTTCTATGAGACCGTTCTTCTTGAAAAGAATCCCATAGTCAGTGACATGAAATGGGTGGATTGGAAGTATATTGATGCTAATGAGGATCACTTCCCCTATGTTCATGAGAGCTTCAGACTTGCAGGAGTTGATGCATTCATTGGGAAGAAGCTCACCAAATGGAATGACGAGATGATTATGCACTTCTATTCCACATCTCATTTCTATCCATATGGAAGGATTGCATGGATGACTAAGGGTTCCAAGTACCAGTCAACAATCTTTGAGTGGGATTAATTCTTGATGCCCCTAAGGAAGAAGAAAACGAAGTTGATATCTATGGGAAGCCTAGGATGGATCACAACTCCATGGGTAATATCCCCAAGAAAGATCTTGATACACATATGCTTGGTTCAGTGAAGCATCTGCTTGCTGGTTTTGCCACCACCACCACTATCTTGAGGTACACTCTGTTGCCCAAGTCTGAAGATGATAAGATGATCCATGGCCACTCCATCAACTTGCTCCATCTATTTGACACTCCATAGAAATTCAAGGTCATGAGTTTGATAGTTGAGACAATCAAGAGAACTGTAGCTGACCAGAAGAGATCTTGTGGATTTGCTTCTCATATTCAGTTGCTCATCAATTCCATGATTGGAACGAGCACTTATCTACTTGACCGTGAGCATCTCCCATTGTAGCCTGACAAAGTAGTAGTGATGGACCCTTCACCTCCTTCATCTGCTCAAGCTCAAGAAGAGATCCAGGCAACTACATCAGCAAAAGCAGCACAAGAGTGATATGTCTCCAATGTATCTATAATTTTTGATTGTTCCATGCTATTATATTATCAATCTTGGATATTTTATATACATTTACAAGCAACTTCATATCATTTTTTGGGACTAACCTATTAACTTAGTGCCCAATGCCAGTTGCTGTTTTTGCTTGTTTTTTACTTTGCAGAATATCAGTACCAAAGGAAGTCCAAATGCCACGAAACTTTTTGCAGATTTTTTTCTGGTGATAAGAGACCCTGGAAGCTTCTAGAAGCCACAAGAAGATGAAAGTGGGGCCCACTAGGCACCAAGTCGTGCTAGGGGCCTCTAACGCGCCCTGGTGGGTAGTGGGGTGCACAAACATCGTTTTGACCTACCTCCGCCTCTATAAATACTCTAAAATCCCCAAACCCTCAGGGGAGTCCATGGAATACCTTTTTCACCACTGCAAGTTCTAGAACCACCAGATCCAATCTAGAGGCCTTTTCCGGCACTCTGCTAGAGGGGGAAACAATCACGGAGGGGTTCTTCATCATCCTTGTTGTCCCTTCGATCACGCGTGAGTAGTTTACCACAGACCTACGGGTCCGTAGTTAGTAGCTAGATGGCTTCTCCTCTCCTTTTGATCTTGAATACAATGTTCTCCTTAGTGTTCTTGGAGATCTATTTAATGTAATGACTTCTTGTGGTGTGTTTGTTGAGATCCGATGATTTGTGGGTTTATGATAAAATCTATCCATGAATATTATTTGGGTTTTATCTAAACTCTTTTATACATGATTATTATATCTTCGTATTTCCTCTCCGATTTATTGGTTTGGCCAACTAGATTGATGTATCTTGCCATGGGAAGATGTGCTTTGTAATGGGTTCGATCCTGCGGTGCTCAATCCCAGTGACAGAATGGGACATGACACATATGTATCATTGCTATTAAGGGAAAAAAGATGGGGTTTATTCATGCGTGAGTTCGTTTTGTCTACATCATGTCATCTTTCTTAAAGCATTACTCCGTTTTTCCATGAAATTAATACTCTAGATGCATGCTGGATAGCGGTCGATGTGTGGAGTAATAGTAGTAGATACATGCATGAGTCGGTCTACTAATCTTGGACGTGATGCCTATATACATGATCGTTGCCTTGGATATCGTCATAATTCTTTGCTTTTCTGTCAATTTCCCAACAGTAATGTTTTTACCCACCGTATGTTATTTTCTCGAGAGAAGCCTCTAGTGAAAACTATGGCCCCCAGGTCTATTTTATATCATATATTAAAACTAAAAATACCTTGCTAGAAATTTCTTTCATTTCTCCTTAATGAAATTTTATGAAAGGGACAACCCTTATAATATGCATCCTAGTCAATGCCTTTATGAGTTTGATAACTATCACTAGTACCGCGAGGTGCTATACAAACTGTTTTTAACCCCTTTCCGCGACGACATTTGGAACCGTCGCCTAGTGAGTGTGGAAGATAGGGGGGTTCTTCCCACACGTCCCAGAAATTGTCGGGGATATGCCCTCGTGGCACACACGCTCGGCAAAATGACATCATGTGTGACTGGTGAGCGACCAAATACGGTTATACGTATAGTAGTGCTAAAAATACAATTACACATGCAAAATCATTTCCGGTCTTAAGTATATCCCACACGGTCAGTCCCCGCTAAACATTTATGTTCGTATATCCATCCCACACAGTCCCTGCAAGGAAAACGTTTCTGTTCGCGGGTACATCACACACAATTTTCCCCGTTAAATTGTTTGTGATAGTGTTTCCAATGCACACGGCATTAACAAATTTATCGTTTGCATTATTAAATGCATCACACACGGTGTGTTGAAGAAACTATGTGGCAAAGGCTGTCCATCACACAAAGTTTTTATGTGGTAAACATTTGCGCCAGATGGCCTAATGCAAACAGTTTTCAAGAGGATGTCGTGTGTGATTTTTCATTAATCTAACATAGTTTATTCCTATAAACTGTGTGCGTTGTCTGAGGTCATCGCCCATGGTGTTTTCTCAATAACCGTTTGCAATAGAAAAACCCAATTAGTACGCTAATTATCCTATTATTAATAATCCATTTATTAATCTAATTCACATTTCATATTAAGCACACAATATGTTTCATTTTCATAATTGAAATGCATCAGAGTACAACATCATATAGCTTCAGCACTCAGCTACCCCATTACACAACTGCACCAGCACCAAGTTTCACATGCAACATCTATAACCTTTCGAAATTAGCATCATAGACAATACATAGACAGATGTATCTCACTTGGAAAATTGCCAAAGCAGAAGGCGAATATTGAGCGTTCATTGATGTTGAAGGTCTTTGCAACTCTAGGCCAGTGCCTGTGGATGATTGACCGTCCATCCTTCGTCCTCTTCAGGAACACTTCAATATTTAACCGTGGGTGTTGTATGAATACCTTCCTCGCCTCCTGACCATATAGGTGGTTTGAGAGGTAATCATCACTGAACTGCTTTAGAAAGGCCTGAAAACAAGGATGTGCATAAATATCTTCTCTATATTGGAAATGGGGCAAAGAAATAAAAAAGGGAAGGTATAATAGTTAGTACCATACTATAGTGAACTGATGTCTTCTTCATTGTGCAGACAAAGAACTTGTTGTTTTTTGTCGCTAATTTCTTTATCCTAACAATCTTTCTGAGTTTCTTGACTTGACTGATATTCATGAACAACTCATTTCCCCATATGCAAAAAGGGTCAAACAGTGGTTCAAAACCTCTCACAGTAGGACCTACATGTGCAAGACCAAATTGTTAAAAACCTAAATATTAGAATGGTTCATACAATTGCACAATAATGTGTTATTAGACAAAGGACAATGCATGTGCAAACCTCGATTATAAACCTTAGTGCTTCCCATTGTTTCCCTGCAACACATATAAGGTAGTTAGTCATCAGGTTAAGTGAGAGTTCCCATGCTATCAGTAAAATATGTTGATGAAAATAAGCACATTGCAGATTCACTAGATTAATTCAAGCCACATGGAAAACCCATTTATCCAAACCACGAATGATCAAGAACTAGGAAATATAGGACTTGTATATGTTTCTCATGTCTTATGTGCAGCCAAATTCGATTTATTCCTCACATGCACAACAATACAAAATTCTACACATGAAAATTGGACATCGCATTGCAGAATTGAACCAAGTAGTTAACTAAACACCACAATAAATGAACCAAACATTAACTGAGCACCACATTGCACAATATAACATAGTCCTAATGGAAGATCAGACAGTTAACCAAACCAAGCATGCTTAACAACTTGGAAATATAGCAATTGTATTTGTTTCTCATCTATTTAGTACAACCGAATTCAATTTATTCCTCACATGGTATACAATAACAGAATGCACCCACAACAATTGAACATCGCATTGCAGAATTGAACCAAATAGTTAACTAAACACCACAACAAATGAACCAAACGTTAACTGAGCACCACATTGCACAACAGAACATACTCCTAATAGAAGACCAGACAGTTAACGAAACCAAGCATGCTTAACATCTTGGAAATATAGCAATTGTATTTGTTTCTCATGTATTTAGTACAGCCAAATTTGATTTATTTCTCACATGGTATACAATAACAGAATGCACCCACAACAATTGAACATCGCATTTCAGAATTGAACCAAAC
>NC_041382.1:253580857-253604521 GCF_002162155.2 Triticum dicoccoides
AACATACTCCTAATAGAAGATCGGACAGTTAACGAAACCAAACATGCTTAACATCTTGGAAATATAGCAATTGTATTTGTTTCTCATGTATTTAGTACAGCCAAATTCGATTTATTTCTCACATGGTATACAATAACAGAATGCACCCACAACAATTGAACATCGCATTGCAGAATTGAACCAAATAGTTAACTAAACACCACAACAAATGAACCAAACGTTAACTGAGCACCACATTGCACAATGTGTAACATACTAGAAGATCAGACAGTTAACCAAACCAAGCATGCTTGACAACTTGGAAATATAGCAATTGTATTTATATTTCATGTATTTTGTAAAGAAAAATTCAATTTATTTCTCACATGGAAGACAATACAAAATTGCACCCTGAAGAATTGAACATCACATTTGCAGAATTAAACCAAACAGTTCACTAAACATAACAACTAATTAACCAAACAGTTAAAAGGGTGGGCTCGAGAAAATGCCATGAACTGTCGTTTAAAGCAGCCAACCATGTCGCGTTGTCGGCACGCGAGGCATCAACTGTGGCCTCGATTGCGAGGTGCGCCTCCAAGATCTGGGGGTCGGCACGAATGGCAGCCATCGCGACCTCATCCATGCGTGCGGTCGCGATTTGCTTCTCCGCTGCCAAATGCTCCTTGCGATCCTGGCTATACTACGTGCACCATGGCTTAGGGCAGTGCTTATTTGGTGGAGGGGTCAGTGATTTGGGTGGAAGGTATCGAGTCGGTGGTCGGGCCATGTGGGATGTGGAAGGAGGAGGAGGATGGGGGTTGGGTGTGGATTACCTGCCTGGGTAGACGAGGCCGAGCAGCATGAAGGAGGGTCACCGGCGAGGAGGCAGCACTGCAACCAAGGAGTGAAGGTTTCAACTTGGAAAGGAAGGCAAAAACAAGGGAAATGTGGCTTTTGGTAAGGGGGGAGGTGGGGAGGTAGATATTTCCGCGGAAGCCGAAAATTTGGAATCGCTTCAGCGAAAAAACTGGCGCGCAAAGTGTCATCAGACACGGTCCCTTATTTAGAACTGTGTACGATATGTGAACATCACAAATGATTCAGATAGCTTAACCCATGTGTGATGAGTTCAAACGTAAAAAAATTTGGTTCGAATTTCCCTGGTTATAGTGGTCCTACACGTCATTGCATAATTTGGGTACACAAAGGAGACTACAACACACCCACACTTCTTAATCGAGCAAGTTCAGCAATTAAACAGAGCTAGCTGACCTAAACTTCACTCTAACAAATTAAAGACCGGCGCTCTTAATTAAACAAAACAAAGAGTACTACTATGGCTAGTGCTCGTCGATCTCCGCCGCCGCGTCCATGTACAGCTCGTGCCCGACGGTCTCCTGGGAAGGGGCTCCATGGCATCCATCTCACCATACTCGGCAAGCATCTCGTCATCCACATCCGCCATCTCTTTGGAATAGGCCTCCATGAGATGGGCATGGCTGGCTGCGATCTGGGCTTTGGCAGGCTCCGTCATGGCAAGGTATGCCGCACAGGAACGGACGGCTACTCGAACGCTTTCGGCGATTCCCAACTCTTGGGCCGTGGGTTGCTGACCGTTGTTAGAGAAGCTTCGTTTGATTTGTGCGGTGACCGCCACGAGCTAAGCGTGGGTGGCCTCGACATGGTCGTGGGCGGTCTCCATCAGAGCTAAGGCCACCACTGTGGAATATACAGCTGTTGTGCCGCTCTCGCCAGTTGCTATCCCCGAGGTCGATGTTGCTGTCGCTGCCTGAGAAGCAACAACGGCTAGTTGGGCTGCCTTGGCCGCCCGGGCGCAGATTGTGGTCGCCCTCATGAAGCTTGTTAGCACGTGCCTGGTGGCTACGGCCGGGCTCTCGCCGGAGTGAGCCGCCGAAGTTGCCCTCATGAGGCGGGTCAACGTCCCCATCTTTGACCGGCAACGATTGAACAGTGAAATGATATTTGGGGAGCGAGCTAGTGTGCGTGACATGTCGGCTGTGGACTGTAGCTATCACACCTTCTCGCTTAAGTCATATGCATACTATAGTCCGACGGTGGTCCAAGACATTTTGTGTTGCATCTCACATGGTTGGTGATAATAAACTGTGTGCAATCTACTTGATTTTTCATCTTGATTTGAATTACATAATGGGGTCACAACTGCAAAGGATGGTGTTTGAATTGCTAGAACTTTTATCTGTAGTGAACACGCAACTATAGGTGTGTCGTCAAAAAATTGGAATTATTCAGGGTTCGTTTGGACACAAACATTGAGATATCTAGTTTTTAAATTCCATGCATGAAATGGGATTGAATGTCAAACACCCTGCCACCGTCACTCGGCCGCAAACATTGAGATATCTAGTTTTTAAATTCTAGTAAATCCAAAACTCATCTGAAATTCATGAAACTTGGCATGCTATCATGAAGCAGCATCAACATGCCATGGTCAATTTTTGTCCCATTTGGGGCAGGTTTGGGTATAAGCTTCTCACAAACCAGAGCTTGTCATAACATGTCGGCGTTCTGGTACCGGGGGTGCCCAGACATGCCTACCTGCGGCCCGAGACATGACTCCACCAATGGCCTGGTACGACCCATCTTCAGCACCAACAACTCAAGACCCTCGCGAGGGGCCGAGCATCGCGAGGCGGACGACACAAAGACCTCCATGGGGGTGGCCTCTCTAGGCCGGCTCCCGAGGAGCGGAGATATCTATGAAAGGGGCACCTCGCAAGGTTCACATGACGTGAGCCATGACGACCAAGGCCAGGCGGGTGCCTGCGGGCAGTGTACCAGTCTCCTCTTTGGTGCTGAGGAGGAAAGCGCAGGCGCGGGGCCGAGGCATCAAGCAAAGGTTTCCATATCGGTGCAACGAGACCAAGACCGCCAGGACGGAGGTCATCGCGGAGCCCAGAGCAGCATCACCACTAGAGCCTTTGGCAGGCAAAGACCACCTTTTGTCAGGATAGCTTGTACTAGTTGTCTCCCTTCAAACTTGGCCACTGTGGGATCCCTTCCCGCCTAACATTTGGGGAGAGGACCAAGGCCACTATAAATAGGACTAGCCACCACCGTAGACCTGATCTCACCTTGGATTGGATCCATTCCATCCCCACATTCACCAGGTCATCAAGCCCAAGAACACCTCTCCTCCTGAGGTTGTTCATCCATTGTACTAGTTCATCCTCAGCCCTCGATTCAATCCACCACCACACTGGAGTAGCGTATTACACCGCAAGGTAGCCCGAACCAGTATCAAGCCCCGTGTCTCTTGTTCGTTGGGTCCGTCGAGCTAGGCCTTGGGATCGTTGAGTGAGCGAGCTAGCAGAGAGTTTTATTCATGCGCACCCCAGAGTTTGAACCTCAAAAGGGTTTGTCGGAACCCGCAATCCGACATTTGGCGCGCCAGGTAGGGGTGCGTCGAAGCCTTCTCCTCCATCGATTGACCGGCCATCACCCCATGGTTCCGATGTCTGATGATCCGAGGACTCATGCCGACCACTAGACTGACTGGCTTGCCCAGGCACCACCGTCCTCTCAAAAAGACCTCAACTCTACGCTCCAGGCGGCCTGCGCACCATCCAACACCACCGGGCACGGGCGGCGTGGACCGGCGCCCCCCGCCCTCGCGTCGCCATGATAACCCACAAGTATAGGGGATCAATTGTAGCCTCTTTCGATAAGTAAGAGTGTCGAACCCAACGCGGAGCTAAAGGTAGAACAAATATTCCCTCAAGTTCTATTGACCACCGATACAACTCTACGCACGCTTAACGTTCGCTTTACCTAGAACAAGTATGAAACTAGAAGTACTTTGTAGGTGTTTTTGGATAGGTTTGCAAGATAATAAAGAGCACGTAAATAAAAAGTAGGGGCTGTTTAGATAAAGAAATAATAAAGTTAGTATAACAAGTGTGGAAAAGTGGTGGTAGGAGTTGCAAAATTGTCCCTAAGCAATTGACTACGTTACTAGACCGATAGCAAGTTTTATCTGGGAGAGGCCACTGCTAGCATGTCGACCCTGACTTGGAATTCTATGCACTTATGATTGGAACGATTAGCAGGCATCCGCAACTACTAACGTTCATTAAGGTAAAACCCAACCATGGCATTAAGATATATTGGTCCCCCTTCAATCCCATATTCATCAATTTCTATGCTAGGCTGAAGTTTATGTCACTCTTGCCCTCCAATACATAGTGCTATCAACATACAACTAACCCTATGGTGTGATCCACGCCTGCGCTCATATGATGGGCACCAAAGGACATCAATATAACTACAAGCAAATTAAATCAATCATAGCAATTCATCAACCACCTATAGGACAACGAAAATCTACTCCGGCATCATAGGATGGCAACACATCATTGGATAATAATATGAAGCATAAAGCACCATGTTCAAGTAGAAGGTACAGCGGGTTGCGGGAAAGTGGACCGCTGTAGATAGATGGGGGAAGGTGATGGAGATGTTGGTGAAGATGGCGGAGGTGTTGGTGAAGATCGCGGTGATGATGATGGCACCCGGCGGCGTTTCGGCGCCACCCGAAGCGAGGGGGGAGAGCCCCCTCCTTCTTATTATTCCTTGACCTTCTCCCTAGATGGGAGAAGGGTTTCCCCTCTGGTCCATGGCCTCCATGGAATGGGAGGGGCGAGAGCCCCTCCGAGATTGGATCTGTCTCTCTATCTCTCTCTGTTTCTACGTTCTCAGATTCTGCCCTTTCACCATTTCTTATATTCCCGGAGATCCGTAACTTAGATTGGGCTGAAATTTTAACACGATCTCTATCCGGATATTAGCTTTCTTGCAGAGAAAGAAGGGCACCAACCGCCTTACGGGGTGGCCACGAGGGCCCAGGGCGCTCCCCCTGCCTTGTGGCCCTCTCGGTTATCATCTCACGTTGATTTTTCTTCCCAAAAATCACATATATTCCAAAAAATGTCCGTCAATTTTTATCCTATTTGGACTCCTTTTGATATGGATTTACTTCGAAACAAAAAACATGCAACAAACAGGAACTGGTACTGGGCACTGGATCAATATGTTAGTCCCAAAAATAGTATAAAAAGTTGCCAAAAGTCTATGAAAGTTGTAGAATATTGGCATGGAACAACCAAATATTATAGATATGACGGAGACGTATTAGCAATCCTAAGCTTAATTCCTGCTCGTCCTCGAGTAGCTAAATGATAAAAAAGATAATTTTTGATCTGTAATGCTACCTAGCATAATCTTGATCATGTAATCTAATCATGGCATGAATATTAAGACACGAGTTATTCAAAGAAACAGTCTATCATTTGACATTAAGATAATAATACTTCAAGCATACTAATAAAGCAATCATGTATTTTCAAAATAACATGGCCAAAGAAAGTTATCCCTACAAAATCATATAGTCTGGCTATGCTCCATCTTCACCACACAAAATATTCAAATCATGCACAACCCGGTAACAAGCCAAGCAATTGTTTCGTACTTTTGATTTTCTTAAACCTTTTCAACTTTCACACAATACATGAGCGTGAGCCCTGGATAAAGCACTATAGGTGGAATAGAATATGATGGTGGAGGTTGTGTGGAGAAGACAAAAAGGGAGAAAGTCTCACATCGACGCGGCTAATCAACGGGCTATGGAGATGCCCGTCAATTGATGTCATTGTGAGGAGTAGTGATTGCCATGCAACAGATGCACTAAGAGCTATAAGTGTATGAAAGCTCAAACTGGAAACTAAGTGGGTGTGCATCCAACTTGCTTGCTCATGAAGACCTTGGGCATTTGAGGAAGCCCATCATCGGAATATACAAGCCAAGTTCTATAATGAAAATTCCCACTAGTATATGAAAGTGATAACTCAAGAGACTCTCTATATGAAGAACATGGTGCTATTCTGAAGCAGAAGTGTGGTAAAAGGATAGTAACATTGTCCCTTCTCTCTTTTCTCACTTTTTTTATTTATTTTTTGTGGGCATCTTTGGCCTCTTTTATTTTTTTGTAAAGTCCAGAGTCCCAAATTGTGAGGGAATCATAGCTTCCATCATCCTTTCCTCACATGGGACAATGCTCTAATAATGATGATCATCACACTTTTATTTACTTACAACTCAATATTACAACTCGATACTAGAACAAAGATATGACTCTATATGAACGCCTCCTGCGGTGTACTGGGATGTGCAATGATCTAGCGTAGCAATGACATCAAAAAACGGACAAGCCATGAAAACATCATGCTAGCTATCTTACGATCATGCAAAGCAACATGATAATGAATGCTCAAGTCATTTATATGATTATGATGGAAGTTGCATGGAAATATATCTCGGAATGGCTATGGAAATGCCATGATAGGTAGGTATGGTGGTTGTTTTGAGGAAGATATAAGGAGGCTTATGTGTGATAGAGCGTATCGTATCACGGGGTTTGGATGCACCGGCAAAGTTTGCACCAACTCTCGAGGTGAGAAAGGGAAATGCATGGTACCGAAGAGGCTAGCAATGATGGAAGGGTGAGAGTGCGTATAATCCATGGACTCAACATTAGTCATAAAGAACTCACATACTTATTGCAAAAATCAATTAGGCATCAAAACAAAGTACTACGCGCATGCTCCTAGGGGGGTAGATTGGTAGGAAAAGACCACCGCTCGACCCTGACCTCCGCAAAATTTTCAGATTTGTAAAGAGTAGCATCATACTTTTCAATCAAAGAAGCAATTTCATAAGCACCCTTAAAAGCAACAAATTCTTCAATTTGTTGAACATCATAGTAATTATAAACACCCTTAACATCATATATTTCACATAAATTCCAAGCATATCATTGCAAACGATGAATTTGACCCAGTAAAAGTTTGCCTTTTTTAGATATTCAGTGTCGCACATAACAAGCATGCTCATCTAAAGATTTGCCCTCAACTAAGCTAGTTGGGGTTTCAGCACGAGGACAAAGGGATCGAAGATGATCCAAGTAATAAGCTTCAACAGTGTGATAGATTTTGAGTGGTTCTTCAACCATTGGTTTAGTAGGTACAACTAATTTCTTTGGTATTTTGCGTTTCCTACCAATAACTAAAGATAGAAAAAAACTAAGAATAGCAAATAAAAATTACTTAGTGATAAAGCAAACAAGCACACACGAGAATATTCACCCCACGCTATTGCTCCCCGGCAACGGCGCCAGAATAAGGTCTTGATAACCCACAAGTATAGGGGATCGCAACATTTTTCGATAAGTAAGAGTGTTGAACCCAACGAGGAGCTAAAGGTAGAACAAATATTCCCTCAAGTTCTATCGACCACCGATACAACTCTACGCACGCATGACGTTCGCTTTACCTAGAACAAGTATGAAACTAGAAGTACTTTGTAGGTGTTGTTGGATAGGTTTGCAAGATAATAAAGAGCGAGTAAATGAAAGGTAGGGGCTGTTGTAAGTAAAGAAGCAATAAAGTAAATATAGCGAGTGTGGAAAAGTGGTGGTAGGAGTTGTGAAATTGCCCCTAAGCAATTGACTACTTTACTAGACCGATAGCAAGTATTATGTGGGAGAGGCCACTGCTAGCATGTCATCCCTGACTTGGAATTCTATGCACTTATGATTGGAACTATTAGCAAGCGTCCGCAACTACTAACGTTCATTAAGGTAAAACCCAACCATAGCATTAAGATATATTGGTCCCCCTTCAATCTCGTATGCATCAATTTCTATGCTAGGCTGAAGCTTCTGTCACCCTTGCCCTCCAATACATAGTCCTATCAACATACAACTAACCCTATGGTGTGATATACACGCGTGCTCATATGATGGGCATCAAAGGACAGCAACATAACCACAAGCAAATTAAATCAATCATCAAAATTCATCAACCACCAATAGGACAACGAAAATCTACTCAGACATCATAGGATGGCAACACATAATTGGATAATAATATGAAGCATAAAGCACCATGTTTAAGTAGAGGATACAACTGGTTGCAGGAGAGTGGACCACTGTAGGTAGAGGATGGGAGGTGATGGAGATGTTGGTGAAGATGGTGGAGGTGTTGGTGTAGATCACGGTGATGATGATGGCCCCCGACGGCGTTCCGGCGCCACCGGAAGCGAGGGGGAGAGAGCCCCCCTCCTTCTTGTTCTTCCTTGACCTTCTCCCTAGATGGGAGAAGGGTTTCCCCTCTGGTCCATGGTCTCCATGGCGTGGGAGGGACGAGAGGCCCTCCAAGATTGGATCTGTCTCTCTGTCTCTCTTTGTTTCTGCGTTCTGTTCTCCTGCCTTTTCACCGTTTCGGGTATATATGGAGATCCGTAACTCTGATTGGATCGAAACCTTCGCCATGATTTTTTCCCCGAAAATTAGCTTTCTTGCTACCGAAGAAGGGCGTCAACCGCCTTATGGGTGGACCACGAGGGTCAGGGGCACGCCCAGGGGGACAGGCGCGCCCCCTGCCTCGTGGCCACCTCGAGCACCGTCTTGCGTGGATTTTTCTTCCGGAATTTTCCAAATATTCCAAAAATAATCTCCATCCGTTTTTATCCCATTTGGATTCCATTTGATATGGATATTCTGCGAAACATAAAACATGCAACAGACAGGAACTGGCACTGGGCACTGGATCAATATGTTAGTCCCAAAAATAGTATAAAAAGTTGCCAAAAGTATATGAAAGTTGTAGAATATTGGCATGGAACAATCAAAAATTATAGATACGACGGAGACGTATCATTTGGCAAGCTCGGTATGATGACTACTTGATAGTTTAGTGCGCCATGCTTTACGGCTTAGAACTAGGACTTCAAAAACGTTTTGAATGCCAAGGAGCATATAAGATGTTCCAAGATCTGAAATTGGTATTTCAGACTCATGCCCGAGTCGAGAGGTATGAGACCTCTGACAAGTATTTTGCCTACATGATGGAGGAGAATAGCTGAACCAGTGAGCATGTGCTCAGAATGTCTAGGTACTACAATCATTTGAATCAAGTGGGAGTTAATCTTCCAGATAAGATAGTGATTGATAGAGTTCTCTAGTCACTATCACCAAGTTACTAGAACTTCGTGATGAACTATAATATGCAAGGGATGATGAAAACAATTCCTCGAGCTCTTCGCGATACTAAAATTGGCAAAGATAGAAATCAAGAAAAGCATCAAGTGTTGATGGTTGACAAGACCACTAGTTTCAAGTAAAAGGGCAAGGGAAAGAAAGGGAACTTCAAGAAGAATGGCAAGCAAGTTGCCACTCCCATGAAGAAGCCCAAAGCTAGACCCAAGCCTGAAACTGAGTGCTTCTACTGCAAAGGAAATGGTCACTGGAAACGGAACTACCCCAAATACTTGCCGGATAAGAAGGATGGCAAAGTGAACAAAAGTATATATGATACACATATTATTGGTGTGTACTTTACTAGTGTTCATAGTAGCCCCTGGGTATTTGATACTGGTTCAGTTGCTATGATTAGTAACTTGAAATAGGAGTTCCAAAATGAACATAGACTAGTTGTGGCCGAGGTGACGATGTGTGTTGGAAGTGATTCCAAGGTTGATAAGATCACCATCACACACTCCCTTTACCTTCGGGGTGATTGTTGAACCTAAAATAAATGTTATTTTGTGTTTGCTTTGAGCATAATATGATTGGATCATGTTTATTGCAATATGGTTATTCATTTAAGTCAAAGAATAATTGTTATTCTGTCTACATGAATAAAACCTTCTGTGGTCTTACACCCAAGGTGAATGGTTTATTGAATCTCGATCGTAGTGATACACATATTCATAATATTGATACCAAAAGAGGCAAAGTTGATAATGATAGTGCAACATACTAGTGGCACTGCCGTTTAGGTCATATTGGTATAAAGCGCATGAAGAAAGTCCATGCGGATGGACATTTGGAATCACTTAATTATGAATCATTTGATGCTTGAGAACCATGCCTCAAGGGAAAGATGACTAAGACTCCGTTCTCCAGAACAATGGAGCGAGACAGTGACTTATTGGAAATAATACATACGGATGTATGCGGTCCGATGAGTGTTGAGGCTCGCGGCGGGTATCATTATTTTCTGACCTTCCCAGATGATTTGAGCAGATATGGGTATATCTACTTAATGAAACACAAGTCTGAAACATATGAAAAGTTCAAAGAATTTTAGAGTGAAGTGGAGAATCATCGTAAAAAGAAAATAAAGTTTCTACGATCTCACCACAGAGGCAAATATTTGAGTTACGAGTTTGGCCTTCATTTAAAACAATGTGGAACAGTTTCACAACTCACGTCACTTGGAACACCACAATGTAGTGGTGTGTTCGAACGTCGTAACCGTACTTTATTAGATATGGTGCGATCTATGTTGTCTCTTACCGAATTACCACTATCGTTTAGGGGTTATGCATTAGAGACAACTACATTCATGTTAAATAGGGCACCATCTAAATCCGCTGAGACGACACCGTATGAACTATGGTTTGGCAAGAAACCCAAGCTGTCGTTTCTTAAAAGTTTGGAGCTGTGATGCTTATGTGAAAAAGCTTCAACCTGATAAGCTCGAACCCAAATCGGAGAAATGCATCTTCATATGATACCCAAAGGAAACTGGTGGGTACAACTTCTATCACAGATCTGAAAGCAAGATATTCGTTGCTAAGAATGGATCCTTTCTAGAGAAGAAATTTCTCTCGAAAGCAGTGAGTGGGAGGAATGCAAAACTTGATGAGGTAATTGTACCTTCTCCCGAATTGGAAACTAGTTCATCACAGAAATCAGTTCCAATGATTCCTACACCAATTAGTGAGGAAGCTAATGATGATGATCATGAAACTTCAGATCAAGTTACTACCGAACCTTGTAGGTCAAACAGAGTACGGTCCGCACCAGATTGGTACGGTAATCCTATTCTGGAAGTCCTGTTAGTAGACCATGACGAACCTACGAACTATGATGAAGCGATGATGAGCCCAAATTCCACAAAATGGCTTGAGGCCATGAAATCTGAGATGGGATCCATGTATGAGAACAAAGTATGGACTTTGATTGACTTGCCCGATGATCGGCGAGCCATTGAGAATAAATGGATCTTCAAGAGGAAGACAGACTATGATGGATTTATCATGACAGATGTCCTCGTGAAAAGGACTTAGTCGTGAGGCCAACACATCTATGTGGTAGCTTGAGAGGGGTTGAACGGGACGAGAGACGCGAGGTTTTACCCAGGTTTGTCCCCTCACGGTGGAGGTAAAAGCCTACATCCTGCTTCATTGATATTGAAGATGATGATCACAATTACAAGGGTGATCTATCTCGAGAGCTATTGACTTGTCTGTCTAAACCTAACTTGTGAAACTTGTAAAACTTGTCCCTCTTGGGGTGTCCTGCCCCTCGTTATATAAGCTGAAGGGGTGGGTTACATGAGGAGTCCTAATAGGACTAGGATTAGTCTATCTTCTATTACAAGCCGGATACAAGTCCGGGTCTTGATTCCTTGCGAGGAAAATATTCCTCACGCCTTTCCTCTAAAGCCGGCCCACCATATCATGAGCCGGCCGTCTGGGCCTTGTCGTCCGTCTGACCCGCCCGTCGGGTCACCAGTGAGTCACAATGTTCATGCGGGTTGTATGTAAACCGCCAGGTCCGAGCGGATCGCCAGTGAGTCGCCAACCTCCGAGCGGCTTATAAATGAAACGCCAAGTCCCAGCCGGGTCATACCTACGGCCGGGTCATACCGCGGGGTATATCCCTGACATTAGCCCTTAGTTTAGCTTGGATTTATCCATGGTAAACTTATCCTGCAAAATCAAACACAAGAACAAATTTGACAGGCTGTGCTCCAGGTTAACAATTCTTGTAAGTCGGTACCTGATCACCCTTAAGTCCTTGTTATTTCCTCCTTCTGGAAAGTCCGGGTCAATAGGCCAGCTCCATAATCAATTTGCTCACATTGGTTTCTCACAGAAATATTGTGAAGAATAATTCATTTGATTCAGCCCCCAATGCTTAAAAATATTGGTTTTGAAATACTCATCTGATTTTCAACCGGCTTGAAGATGTAGATCTTGCCAATTTATGGTTACCAAAATTGCCGGGTTATAAAAACTGATGATTCCGGGTCATGACTGTTATAGACGCCGGTTCATGATTGTTGCCAATGCCGGGTCACACAATTGATCTTCCTGGTTTCCTCAAAACTGAGAATTTGAAGACGTTCCTCCTTTATATGCATATCACTTCTAGCCCCCAAGTCTTAAGAAGGGAGCATAACAATAGCTTAAGACTTGCTTCAATATAAATATAGCAACCTTGAAGAAATCCGGGTTGTTCATCTCAGTCACTAGTCATAAACTGAATATTCCACATATGTAGCCCCTAAGTGCCGGGTTGTCATGCGTGCAGCAACCTGGTACTTGTAATTGCCTTATGTGTATAAAAACTTCCACCAGTGTAGCCCCCAAGGGCTAGGTCATTATGCAATAATGAGCAGGGACTTTGTTGATATGATTATGTAGACTTAAACAACAACGTGTAGCCCCCAAGGGCCGAGTCATTATGCAATAATGAGCAGGGACTTTATATATACGTAATTTGAAAATAACATCATATGATGTGGCCTTCATCATAGGGCTTGAACCCATGTCCACAAGGTTAAGAGCCTTGTGCTTTACCAACTAAGCAATGGACCCTTCAATATAATGGGTTAAAGCTTGTGTACCTTGAATTTTTAATAGGAGCAATTAGTAGCCCCCAAGGGCCGGCTCATCACGATGTGATGAATCGGATCTTCAATGAGGCAAGTAAGAAATGACCTTGCATTAGCCCCCAAGTGCCATGGTGCATGCTGGCAGTGACATGGGACTTGCATATTTGATGTAATCTCAATGTGAATAATGTAGCCCCCAAGTGCTGGGTCGTAAGCCTGCAGCGACTCGGGACTATTCCTTGCATTGTAGAATAAATCTTATCCATTGATAAATAATAGCCATTGCGCTGAAGTGACTTTGAAAACCTCAATCATAATACTGGTTATGGATAACCGCAATAAATCCAGCCATTTTGGCTAGTAAATATTTGAATAATATAACCTGGTTTGAAAACCAGTTCCTGCAATATAACCTAGTATATCCATGCATATATGGTGATGTAATGATGATGCAATGCATGATGCTATGTATGATGATGTATGTGCATGATAACAGATTATTAAAATGTCGGCTTATCATGCCAGTAAGGGTAATAACCCATGGCGTATGAGTCGAACCAAGAGGGATATTTACAACTATGCTTAAAATATGAGCAGGAAGCCCCCAAGTGGTTGGTGGCATTGAGCCGATCAAGATGGATATTCACAGCTATGATTCGATTATGATCAGGAAGCCCCCAAGTGACCATAAGTGTGGCATTGCGCTGATCAAGAGGGATATTCCCAGATATGATTCAAATACGATCAGGAAGCCCCCAAGTGACCATAAGTGTGGCATTGTGCTGATCAAGAGGGACATTCACAGCTATGATTCGAATACGATCAGGAAGCCCCCAAGTGACCATAAGTGTGGCATTGTGCCGGATCAAAAGGGTAGTAACGCTATGTTCTCTTTGGTGAATACACCTATGTTTGAACAAGAAGCCCCCAAGTGACATTTGTGAGCTGTGCTTGCCGGGTACCTATATTTGAGTGGTGATGTGCATCCAACTCTCTTTGGTACCTGTAATTTTTCTGAGAACTCGAATTTGCGAGAGATTAATTCTTTTAAACCAGATATTCAAGAGCATCAAAGCTTTGTGAAAGACAAATTTTCCCTGAGCCAGATTTTAAACCGGAAATTCTCAGATGACCTTTAAATTTTCATCAATATGATAGTAGCCTCTGGGACCGGGTTATCTTCCCTCCAATGACCTGGAGTTCTTGAATCTGCTTAAACTGTCAACATTTACTGAGTCACATCCATGTAGCCTCCGAGTCTTAAGACGACTCAAGGAGTTGTCTTGAGATTCTTCATACTCGGTTGTGATATAAACTGCCATATAGTTAAATAGCTGAACACTGGCATTCATGAAGACCAGAGGTTTGAGGTGAGCTGATGATTCTCTTGATATTTGTATATCTTTGGTATATGTCATGCGACAAATTCTGTGACAGGATGGTCATCTTTGCAATATGCACATGCCCCGCGTTAAAAGTTTTTGCAAGAAAGAGTAATTACTCTTTTAAAGGAATTCATATGTAATATGAAAATACATTGGATGGATTTCACCTGATATGTTTAGGCCAGAAATTATCCACCGCGGAGTTGATGATCACCACGGTGAAGTTGAAATCAATCACGGCCGAGTCGGCGGCGGGAGCAGACAGATGAGTCGGCCACGGTGTTGTAAGCTGGCGTGGACGGGCGAGTCAATCGCAGGTGTGGTAAGCCGGTGCAAATGGGTCAGCTGGTCGCGACATTCTAAGCCGGATCACAGAGGCGGCAGTCTGCGTGATCATACCTCACACAGTCACACACAACATCACGGACGAAAGCAGGTGCTTCTGGTGCGTTGACGTGCATCCCTGGTTTTTTCTCGGACGTAGCGATCGAAGCAAAGTTCATCATGCAGGTTTAATGGGCCTTCATATCCACCCAATGGGTCGCCGTGCAATGCGTGAGGCGCCGCACACGAACCCTAAAAACTCTACGAATCTCGTATCTGCAGGCTCCAAAAATTTGAACCATAATTCTGATCTTCCCACGATAAATTTGCTGGCTCTGTCCGTGGTCGCCCGGCGGGTCATGTGGTCATTCCGTGCCGATTCTTTTTCATCTGAATCAATTGCGAGTTTCTCGATCTGCGAGAGAGATCCCTTCAAGAACTCAACACTATCATGCGCATGCCCCATGGTGGGCGCCAACTGTCATGGATTTGTCACAGCAGATGTCATCGTGAAAAGGACTTAGTCGTGAGGCCAATGCATCTATGTGGTAGCTTGAGAGGGGTTGAGTGGGACGAGAGACGCGAGGTTTTACCCAGGTTCGTGTAACACCCTCTATGCGACTATGTCTCCCACGTGTCGAGGCACGACTTAGAGGCATAATCGCATTGAAGGCATATGTCGCAAGTTAGGCAATCTTCACAACATCCCATGTAATATAGATAATAAAAGGGGAGATAAAATAGTTGGCTTACACTCGCCACGTCAATCAAGTACATAGATAACATTACAACATCCAAACACTCATGGCCCGACTACGGCGCCAAAATAAAAGATAACCCAACATGCGACACGGTCCCGATCACCCCCAACTGGGCACCACTACTGATCATCAGGAAAGGAAACATAGTATCGTTGAGAGTCCTCGTCGAACTCCCACTTGAGCTCGAGCGCGTCACCTGGAGCGGAATCATCAGGCCCTACATCTGGTGTAATAGTAATCTGTGAGCCACAGGGACTCAGCAATCTCGCACCCTCGCGATCAAGACTATTTAAGCTTAATAGGTATGGCAAGGTAAATATATGTGGAGATGCAGCAAGCGACTAGCATATGTGGTGGCTATCCTGTTCGCAAAAGAGAGCGAGAAGAGGTGGCAAAGCGCGAGCGAGAAACTAGAGAGCAACCTGCGCAAGGATTACTCCAACACCGTGTTCACTTCCCGGACTCCGCCGAGAAGAGACCATTACGGTAACTCACACTATTGATTCATTTTAATTAAGTTAAGGTTCAAGTTATCTACAACCGGACATTAACAAATTCCCATCTGCCCATAACCGCGGGCACGGCTTTCAAAAGTTCAACTCCCTGCAGGGGAGTCCCAACTTAGCCCATGACAAGCTCTCACGGTCAACGAAAGAATAGACCTCCTCCCGAGACGTTCCGATCAGACTCGGTATCTCGGTTCTTCAAGACACTTCGACAGGTTAAAACAAATCCAGCAACACCGCCCGAATGTGCCGACAAATCCCGATAGGAGCTGCACATATCTCGTTCTTAGGGCACACTCAGATAGGTCAAGCTACGAGTAAAACCAGCCCTCGAGTTTCCCCGAGGTGGCCCCGCAGGCTTCCTGGTTCGGACCAACACTCAGAGGAGCACTGGCCCCGGGGGGGGGGGGGTTAAAATAAGATGACCCTCGGGCTCCGAAAACCCAAGGGAAAAAGAGGCTAGGTGGCAAATGGTAAAACCAAGGTTGGGCATTGCTGGAAAAGCTTTAATCAAGGCGGACTATCAAGGGGTTCCCATTATAACCCAACCGCGTAACGAACGCAAAATCCGGAAACATAACACCGATATGACGGAAACTAGGGCGGCAAGAGTGGAACAAAACACTGGGCGAGAGGCCGAGCCTTCCACCCTTTACCAAGTATATAGATGCATAAAGATAACATGGCAATATAATGATATCCCAACAAGTAAATAAATGTTCCAACAAGGAACGGCCTCCAATCTTCACCTGCAACTAGCAACGCTATAAGAGGGGCTGAGCAAAGCGGTAACATAGCCAATCAACGGTTTGCTAGGACATGGTGGGTTAGAGGTTTACATGGCAATTTGGGAGGCTTGAAAGCAAGTGGTAGGCATCGTAGCATTGGCATAGCAAAAGAGTGAGCATCTAGCAAAACAAAGATAGCAGTGATTTCGAGGGTATGATCATCTTGCCCGCAAAGTTGTCAGAGTTGACTGGATCCTCGAAAGCAAACTCAACGGGCTTCTCGTTAGCGAACTCGTCTCCCGGCTCTACCCAAACAAGAAAAACAAGCAACAAGGACACAATCAACCACGTGCAAGGATCAAACAATATGATGCAAACATGGAATGCTATGCGGGATGCGATGCGGGATGCATATGCAAGATTTGACAAGGAATGCATGAACCTGGCCTCAACTTGGGAATCCAAGTGTGCACTGGAAAGATGAGATGAAATCGCTTGAAAACGATATAAAGAACGCCGGAATCGGAGTTACGGTTTGGAAATGGCAAGCAATTCAAATATGACCACGTTCTGCGATTTACAGCAAGTAGCCATCTAAGTGCAACAAGATGAACATGCTACAACATCCAAACATGGCATCAAAATACATGGCAGGGATGCATACATGATGCTTAACAAAAGTCTAGCACTGAGCTACGGCCAATTCATCCATTAACAGGTTCAAACAAGCATGGCAAAAATGCATATGGTAAACAGATCTCAGACTTGGTGAAATTAACACTTGTCTTGAATTTCAGATCATATAGCACTCTTCGGAGCAGCAAAACTACATGCTATAGGACCTGAACATGGCAAAGTAAAGCATGACATGGAGCTACACAAAGAGCTTAACAAAAGTCCCTTAGTTACCTTGATCCAAAAGGCATCAGAAAATACAATTGCAAGCATGTGAACATGGCAAA
Source organism: Triticum dicoccoides (assembly GCF_002162155.2). NCBI lineage: Eukaryota > Viridiplantae > Streptophyta > Magnoliopsida > Poales > Poaceae > Triticum > Triticum dicoccoides. The sequence goes on from NC_041382.1 coordinate 253,598,228, forward strand.
AACATAATCAGTTCTCAGACTTAGTGAAAAACTGGAGCATGCTGAAACAGATATCAAGTAGGCATGTTTACGAGCTCGATGCACTCACTACAGAGCAATTCATGACAAGCTAAGCATACACCCATCAAGAATACAGAAAATGCAAGCTAGACATGGCAAGAACAATAGCATAGCATGCACGGATCAACTACAACATCCTCGGCAAAATCGCTAACAAGTAGACAATCTGCCCAGATTCACAAAGTAGCAAAAGTAGAGCTCGAATGACTCAAGCTAGGGTGCCCCATAATTGCAAACAAAGACATGGATGGATAGAGCACTACAATATTAACAAAGCATCCTTATTGATCATCCTCAAAAGAGGCACGGATCACTAGGAAACAACATGAACATATGGCATCATGAGATAAACAGCTCAAGGACTTGGTGGAAATGCTAAGTCCCTGAAATCAGCATTACCAAGAGCCTCACTTTGCAAGCTCGTGCTAGTCACCACACACATCACAAAAATACATGGGTTGCACCTCTGAAAAGATGGCAAAACCCTTAAAAAACATATGTAGAGCTCATGGGCATATCATGCACACAATAATCATGGCAAAAATGACAAATATCTAAAGTAGTACTCTTCTAACAGCATTTCGGGCATCAAGATGAACTCAAATGAAAATGATGCAATGGAATGAAATGATGTGCTCTCTGAGATAAACATTTTGATATGCTATATGCCCAAAACGGAGTTACGAATGCAAAGTTACGATGCGATGAACAGGAGCATATGAACTAGGGTTTCGGGAGAAAGTCAACCACGTCTGGATCTGGATCTGGCGCGTTTCCCGAGGTTGGCCAGAGTGAGCTCGCCGGGGTTTGAAGTCGGCCGTCGGAGTTTGTTGGGGAGGCGGCGTGGGGCTTGTTGGAGTCGGTGGCCGGCCGGACCTCGCCGGATCCGGGCCGGGGCGGCGTGGAGGACGAGGCGGCGGGACGGTGGTCGCCGGCCAGGGGCGGCAGGGCGCCGGGCAGCGGGTTCGGCGCACCGGTCGGTGTGGGGACGCGGAGAGGTGGTGACTGGCGCGGGCGAGGAGGCACGGGCGGCGGGGAAAAAGCAGCCGGACGCGAGGCGCGCGGGCCAGGAGGGCCCCGCGCGGGCTGCGGCAGGCCGCGGCGATGGGAGTCCCGGCGAGGACACGTGTCAGCTCCCGGTTGGGCAGGCGGTGGCGGCGGATGCGTCCGGCTCCGTCCGGACGTGTCCGGCGGCGGCGGAGATCCGATTTTTAGGGTTTCGGAGAGGGGATCCGCGTATTTGGAGGAGGGGTCAGCTAGGAGAGTCCAAATGAAGTGCGGTTTTCGGCCACGCGATCGTGATCGAACGCTCTAGATGATGGAGGGGGTTTTGGTGGGTTTTGGGCCAATGTGGAGGGGTGTTGGGCTGCAACACACACGAGGCCTTTTCGGTCCCTCAGTTAACCGCTGGAGCATCAAACGAAGTCCAAATGGTACGAAACTTGATAGGCGGTCTACCAGTAGTAAACCAAGGATGCTTGGCAAGTCTCGGTCCAATTCGGAAATGTTTAATCCCCACACACAAAATAAAGGTAGAAATGACCACCGGAGGAGAACGAAGCGCCGGAATGCAAAACGGACAACGGGGAAAATGCTCGAATGCATGAGATGAACACATATGCAAATGCAATGCACATGATGACATGATATGAGATGCATGACAACGATAACAACACACGGAGACAAAGACCCGAACTCGAGAAAATAAAATAACTTAACGCCGGAAACGGCAAGAGTTGGAATATATATTGGGAAAGTCATATCCGGGGTGTTACAACACTCCACCACTACGAAAGGATCTCGTCCCGAGATCTAGGACTGAAAGAACGCCGGGTACTCAGAATGGAGGTGATCCTCGCATTCCCTGGTAGCTTCACGGTCGGAATGGTGTGACCACTTGACTTTGAGGAATTTGATTGACTTGTTGCGAGTCTTGCGTTTAGTCTCTTCAAGAATAGCAACTGGGTGCTCGCGATAAGAGAGATCTTCTTGGAGCTCAATGTCCTCGAAGTTGACGGTGCGGTCAGGAGTCTTGAAGCACTTTCGAAGCTGAGAGACATGGAACACATCATGAACATTTTCAAAGTTTGAAGGAAGCTCGAGTTGATAGGCGAGATCGCCTCTCTTGCTGACAATCTTGAAAGGTCCCATGTATCTAGGGGCAAGCTTCCCTTTGATACCAAAGCGACGAGTACCTTTCATAGGAGAGACGCGGAGGTAAACATGATCTCCGATCTCGAAAGCCAAATCGCGGTGCTTACTATCATAGTAGCTCTTCTGGCGGGATTGGGCTGCTTTGAGGTTATCTCGAATGACTTTTCACATTTCCTCTGCCTCTGTGATTAAGTCATTTACCCAAAAGCTGACGTTCACCGGTTTCAGACCAGTTGAGAGGGGTACGACACTTCCTGCCATACAGAATTTCAAATGGCGCCTTGCTCGAACTTGCTTGAAAACTGTTGTTGTAGGAGAATTCAGCATAAGGAAGACAATCCTCCCATTTCATGCCAAAGGAGATCACACAAGCCCTGAGCATATCTTCAAGAATCTGGTTGACATGCTTGACTTGACCGCTAGTTTGAGGATGGAAAGCTGTGCTGAAGCGGATGTTGGTGCCCATGGCCTTCTGAAAAGAATCCCAAAACTTGGAGGTAAAGATGTTGCCACGGTCCGAAGAGATCACTTGTGGAATATCGTGCAGAGAGACAATTCGAGAGGTATAGAGCTCCGCCAATTGAGCTGCAGTGATCGACTCTTTGATAGGAAGAAAGTGAGACACTTTGGTGAGTTTGTCGATGACAACGAATATAGCATCATTGCCACGCTTGGACTTTGGAAACCCAGTCACGAAGTCCATCTCAATGTGGTCAAACTTCCATTCTGGAATGGCAAGAGGTTGGAGGAGACCCACTGGCCTTTGGTGTTCTGTCTTCACTCTTCTGCAGACATCACACTCATTTACGAACTGAGCAATCTTGCACTTCATTCGAGTCCACCAATAAGCCTGCTTGAGGTCCTGATACATCTTCGTACTCCCAGGGAGGATGGAGAGGAGAGAATTGTGAGCCTCGTTCATGATCACTTTACGGAGGTCACCTTTGGGCACGACAATACGATCCTCGAAGAAGAGAGTGTCCTTGTCATCAAGGTGGTAGCACTTGTACTTGGGTTGACTCTTGGCAATCCCAATCTTCACCTTTTTCACCATAGCATCAAGAAGCTGGGCTTGGCGAATCTGGTCTTCCAAGGTAGGAGAGACTTGAAGGTTGGCGAGGAAACCTTGAGGAACAACTTGCAGGTTAAGTTTGCGGAAAGCTTCACAAAGCTCGGGTTGATAAGGCTTGAGAATCAGCCTGTTGCAATAAGCCTTTCTGCTCAATGCGTCAGCAATCACATTGGCCTTGCCTGGAGTATACTCGATACCTAGATTATACTCTTGAATCATTTCGACCCATCGAGTTTGCCTGAGGTTGAGATTAGGCTGAGTGAAGATGTACTTGAGACTCTTGTGGTCAGTGAAGATGTCCACTTTTCTTCCCAATAAGAGATGTCTCCAAGTCAAAAGAGCGTGCACAACTGCCGCCAACTCGAGATCATGAGTGGGGTAGTTCTTCTCATTGGGTTTCAACTGGCGAGAGGTATAAGCAACAACTTTATTCTCTTGCATCAATACTGCGCCAAGACCTTGGAGAGAGGCATCACAAAAGACCTCGTACGGTTTGGATTCATCAGGCGGAGTCAGAACTGGAGTAGTGATCAATTTCTCTTTCAAAGTGTTGAAAGCAATGTCACACTCCGGAGACCAAACGTATTTGACGTGCTTCTGGAGAAGATTTGAGAGAGGCTTCGCGATCTTAGAAAAGTTTTCAACGAATCTTCGACAGTAGCTTGCGAGATCGAGGAAGCTACGGAGTTGCTTCACTTCCTGAGGAGGTTCCCAATTCACAATTGCAGACACCTTCTCAGGATTCACCGCAATGCCCTTGGCAGAGATGATATGACCAAGATAAAGAACCTCATCGAGCCAAAATTCGCACTTGGAGAACTTGGCGTAGAACTGGTGTTCCCTCAGCTTATCAAGCACCAAACGCAAGTGCTTGGCATGATCTTCCTTGTTCTTCGAGAAAACCAGAATGTCGTCGAGATAGACCAAAACGAAGTCATTGGTGTAGGCGTTGAAGATGAAGTTCATCATGCGAGAGAAAGTCGGAGGAGCGTTGACGAGGCCAAAAGACATGACAGTGTATTCATATGAACCATACCTTGTCCTGAAAGCCGTCTTGGGAATATCTTGCTCACGGATACGAATCCGATGATAACCCATACGGAGATCTAGCTTGGAGAATACTTGGGCACCTTTGAGTTGTTCGAACAGCTCATTGATGTTGGGAAGTGGGTATTTGTTCTTGATGGTCTTCTTGTTCAATGGACGGTAATCAACACAAAGTCGGTCCGTTCCATCCTTCTTCTTCACAAAAAGAACACCACAACCCCACGGAGAAGAACTAGGCCGGATGAGACCCATTCTCTCTTGAATATCGAGTTGCTTCTTCAGCTCCTTCAACTCTTCAGGTCCGAGCTTGTAAGGACGCTTGCACACTGGTTCCGTGCCAGGCTCAAGATCAATAACGAATTCAACTGGCCGGTGCGGAGGCATTCCTGGAAGCTCTTCTGGAAAGACGTCTTGGTATTCGCAAATGACTGGAATTTGCGAGATAGTATCTAGTCCACCCTTCTCATTGAGAGAAAACAGACGGATGGTATCATCACGAGCGGCAAAGACAATTACATCCTCAGACGAATGAGTCAATTGAAACTGCCTGGCTGCACAGTCAAGATGTGCCTTGTGCTTAGAAAGCCAATCCATTCCGAGAATAAGATCAATATCCGAGTTGCCAAGAACCATTGGGGAAGAAAGAAACTTGTAGTCGCCCAAGGTGATAGTAACATCTGGCACCTCCAGACTTGCACTCAAACGTTTGCCAGGAGAAACGATATCCATTTGTTTACCCAAATGAGACAAAACAAACTCATGCTTGGTAAAAAATGGCTTTGACATGAAACAATGCAATGCACCAGTGTCAAAAAGAACTTTTGCAGGAACATCATTAACAGGAAGGTTACCCATGATGACATCTGATGAGTCCTCTGCCTGAGCTGCGTTCATCAAGTTGACCTTGGTGTGCTTGGGGTTATGCTTGACCACAGCTTTACTTGCCGATCTCACAGGACGAGGAGGAGGAAGATGCCTCTGATTGAGACACTTGTTTGGCATAGTGACCCTTCTGTTGGCACTTGTTGCACGTGCTGAAAGCAGACGGTGATACGGAGCACTCGATCTTGGAGCTTGAGACGAAGTCTTGTTCTGAAAGCCAGGGTTGGGTGGGTGGGAAGAACCACTACCACCTTTGCTCTTCTGATGATACGGCTGACGAAATGGAGGAGGAGGAAGCCAATACTTCTGCTGCTTGGCCACTTGAGTAGAGGAAGAAGGAGTAGCATCTCTGACTCGCTTCTTGGAAGCATCACACCTTAGTTGAGCGGCGTCTTGCTTCAATGCCATGTTGTAGAACTCATCGTACCTCACGGGTTCAAAGAGAACAAGAGCGAGCTGAATTTCTTCTCTGAGACCACCCCTAAACTGGTATATCATGCTCTTCTCATCAGGTACGTCCTGCTTGGCAAAGCGGGCGAGCTTCTGGAACAACTAGTTGTAGTCATAGATAGACAAAGAGCCTTGCTTCAGGTTGCGGAATTCCTCACGCTTGCTTTCAACCACACTCTGAGGGATATGGTGAGCTCTAAAATCTTGACGGAATTCATCCCAAGTGATCACACGTCCACCTCTGGAATCCTTGTACTACTGGAACCATTCTGACAAATATCTCAAGTAGTACTCTTCTAACAGCATTTCGTGCATCAAGATGAACTCAAATGAAAATGATGCAATGGAATGAAATGATGTGCTCTCTGAGATGAACATTTTGATATGTTATATGCCCAAAACGGAGTTACGGATGCAAAGTTACGATGCGATGAACAGGAGCATATGAACTAGGGTTTCGGGAGAAAGTCAACCATGTCTGGATCTGGATCTGGCGCGTTTCCCGAGGTTGGCCAGAGTGAGCTCGCCGGGGTTTGAAGTCGGCCGTCGGAGTTTGTTGGGGAGGCGGCGTGGGGCTTGTCGGAGTCGGTGGCCGGCCGGACCTCGCCGGATCCGGGCCGGGGCGGCGT